>NC_068360.1:68100899-68250899 GCF_020536995.1 Dreissena polymorpha
GAGTCCCCCTTGTACATGTCGAGAGCTGAAAGGCGCTCAATGCTGCCCTGCCTTGGTGAGCCTGCGCACTCAGACCGGGGAGTGCCGGCAGCCAGCTCCTTCTGTCGCACCTCCAGGACAGAGATGAAGTCATTGATCTCATTGACGATGTCAACAAACTCGTCTGAGAACTCTGTACTGGGACTTTTCACACCAGGCTTTCTGTAGTTGTTCTCCATGTTCACTTTCTGAGCTACTGTACTATTGTCAATATCTTCAAATACTCTTGTTCTGTGATTATATCACTCATAAATCACTCAAACATGACATAGATTATACAGAATCTTACTTGCACACATTTTCAGATTGCTATCAACAGAAGTTATCTTTTCCAGAAGTATTTCAGAAACATGTAGTTTTTGTATTCAGCTAGCTGAAAATATGACCTGATTATACCTTATGAGTCGACAATTGGTCTGCTAGTCACAATGGGTCTGCTAGTTAAAATTAATGTACAATTTTTACTGAGTAGTCCTATAGTCATTTTACAATAAAAAGCAAACGTTACAAAGAACATGTCAAAAGTAACACAAGTTTACCATAATTCTTTTGTTTTTCTAAATGCAGAATAAAATTGCTAGGTATTTTATTTTCTGTAGAACAGGCGGAGACTGCTGCAGTACATGGCAGGAACCTAGAGTCATAAATTAGAAACCAGCTGTCTTCCTAATGCAATTCTTATTATCTGACTGATTGCCATACATGTAGCTGCTGGTTTATTTAACTGTGCGAAAACTGAAAATTAAACATCGATACACAAAGTTTTCCTTCAATCATGCATTCCAATAGCAGACAGTGCACTTCTAACATAATGCTTTAAATTCAATGATCATGTTAAAATTCATTTAATGCCCGTCAGTTACATGTTACTACAGTTTTGAAAATATTTTCTCTGGAAGAGAAGTAATGTAAAACACACATTTTCTAACTTCCAGAGATTTTTTTAGCTTTTAATGTTGCAGAGATACTGATGCCACAACCTATTTTTGAACACAAAAATCCACTATATATTCTATAGTGGACAAAAAGACAAAAAGCCAGAATTCAGCAAAAAAGAGTTGCAGTCAAAATTACTTTTTAACAATCAATATCTCACACAGTACGTTACTCCTATAAATATGAGGTCGATTTACATCGCGGGGTAGCTTACGTCTAATTATTTGGACTAACAGTACGTCTGCGAGTTTGATGGAGATTCGCCCAGTAGTTAAAAGAAAGTATAAATAACCCATTTATTTGGACCTATACATTCTGTAGTGGAAAAGCTGAGCCAAAGGACCATAACTCTGCTAAAACTAATTGCAAAATGCAATTGTTTAAAATAATCCACACATTAAGATACTTCACATGTAGAAGTTTGAACAAGATCATTGCAAGAAGAGTTAAAAACAAACCCAAATAAACATGTTTAAATTTTTGACAATACATTTTTTTGTATATTTTATTGGATTGAATGTGATTATTGATCCTGGAACCTGTTCTTCTTGTCCTCGAAGGTCAGATTGTCTAACTCTTTCCCAAAATAAAACATGGGTTTCTTCCCCCCAATTCTTACAAAATAATGTTAAGTCCTAATTTAAACAAGAGGGCCAAGATGGCCCTAGTTCGCTCACCTGAGAGGAGTCGGTTCATTCAATCTTGACCTAGATATTGTCCAGACAAACATCCTGGTCAAGTTTCATCATTATTGAACCAAAACTCTGGCATATGGAGTGTTTTTGTTTTTGTAAGATTTGACCTGGTGACCTATATTTTGAGTTGACCCCCCTTACCAAACATCAAACTTTGCTTACAGAAATAAAAATTTTGACAAAGATTAATAAAATCTGAAACAAAATTGTGACCTCTAGAGTGTTTACAAGGATTTTGTATAATATAATGAAAATTTGGACAATCTAATGGCAATAATTATGGCATTAATTATGTGATTTTGCTCATTATCAAACTTGACTGAGATCTTTCAGCAACTTTCATAAAGAATGCTTGAGAAGTGTGAATGCTAGAATGTTTACAAACCAAATGTAGAAGGACAGACGGCGGACAAAGACCAATCTTAAAACCTCACCTGAGCAATCAGGTGAGCTAAAAAGTGTGTTTCACCGATCTGAGCCACTATTCAACTTGTCCGAGAAATCAATAAAACCAATGTATTGACTAAGTTTCATGATGATTAGGCAAAAAATGTGACTTCTATAGTGTTCGATCACAAGGTTTTTCTCTAGTCACATAAAGAAAACTGACTCATCCCCCCTGGCTGCCATGTTTTTTGACCGATCGGGACCATTTGCGAACTCATCTGAGATATATATAAAACCAATCTTTTCACCAAGTTTCATGATTATTGGGCAAATGTGACTTCTAGAGTGTTCACAAGCTTTTTTTACTATATAAATATAAGAAAATTGCCCCCCCCCCCCCAGCAGCCATGTTATTCAACTGACCGGAACCATATTTGAACTCAACTCTTGTATCAAGGAAACAAATGTTCTGACCAAATTTCATGAAAATTGGGCCAAAAATGTGACTTCTACAGTGTTCACATGATTTCACTATATACATTTAGAGAAAAATGCCCCGCCCACTGGCGGCCATGTTTTTTCACCGATCTGGACCATTTTCGAACTCGTCCGAGATATCAATAAAACCAATGTTTTGACTAACTTTCATAATGATTGGGCACAAATTGTGACTTCTAGTGTGTTTACAAGGTTTCTAAATAGCCAAATAAGGAAAACTGCCCTGCCCACTGGCGGTCATGTTTTTTAACGGATCAGAACCACTTTTAAACTCAACCAACATATCATTTAGACAAACATTTTGACAAAGTTACATGAACATTGGGCATTATTTAATGTGACTTCTACAGTGTTTACAAGGTTTTTCTCTTTTTTTGACCTAGTGACCTAGTTTTTGACCCAGCATGACCCAGTTTCAAACTGAATCGAGATATCATTGGGACAAATATTCTGACCAAATTTCATGAAGATTGGACAAAAAATGTTGCCTCTAGAGTGTTTACAAGGTATCTCTATAGCCAAATAAGGAAAACTGCCCCACCCACTGGCGGCCATGTTTTTCAACGGACCTGAACCACTTTTGAACTCAACCAACATATCATTAAGACAAACATTTTGAAAAAGTTTCATGAAGATTGGGCATGAAATGTGCTTTCTACAGTGTTTACAAGGTTTTTCTTTTTTTTGACCTAGTTTTTGACCTAGGCCAGTATTCACCAACCGATTCTTAGACTTAAGAATAAAGAATAGACTTGGAACCAAGAAAACTGTATTCAGTGTTTGAATATATACAGAGTTCCACTGGTGATTATTTCATTAACAAAATGTTCTACTGTTAACGTATAGAAATTCGTCGGTATGAAATTTCGTGGTTTAATACAAAACAACTAATTCGTTGACACGTAATTTCGTGGATTTCAAATTTTCGGGGAAGATTGACAGTCATAATAATTAAACTTTTCTAAAAACAACCAGAGTAATAACGAAGAATAATCTGCTAATGTGTGTTGACAGCAAGGCGTGTGATTAATGTGCACTGAAGCATGAAAGTGTTGCTGACAATTGTCGATAAAAGCGAATGAAGCGGCTATCTTGTGTGTCCCCGCTCGCTAATTGCCATCAATGTTGTTTTGACAATATTTGCAATTCTCTGCTCAATCGGTCCCCTAGTAGAAACAATTGAGTAATAAGGTCCCCAAAATACAGGTGTGAAAACCGTTTTGTCTCTTTTAACTTTAATTGGCACTAATTGACATATGTGATAAATCTGCAAACTGTCAATTTGACGACGTCACGTAAAAGAGAACAATCGTTGATGTACATTTTAAAGTCCACGCTTGAATAAAAAAGTATTATTACCCAAACACTTATCAAGAAAACAACATATTGTATTACCTAGCATATCTCAATCAAATATCTGTGATAACCGAAAACAATAGAGAATGTCCGCAATGACATTCGGAAAAGACCAATTTCGGATTAAAAATGTAAAAATAATCGTTGGTACTTGAATTCGTGGTTCGGCGGAACAACGAAATCCACGAAAATTCGTACCACACGAAATTTAATGGTTTTACAGTATATGAGGAATATTATAGACAGAGATGTTTACTGCAGAGTTTGACTCAAAATTGAAGAAATTCTTGAATATTCAAATGTAAAGAATTTTCTTTATTCTTAAACTGAAGTCTAAGAATTGTTTGGTGAATACGGGCCCCGGCATGACCCAGTTTAGAACTCGACCGAGATATCATTGAGACAAAGCTTCTGACCAAGTTTAATGAAGATTGGAAAAGAAATGTGACCTCCAGTGTTTAAGAACAAATGTTAACGGACGGACGGACGACGAACAAAGACCGGTCACAAAAGCTCACCTGAGCTAATAACAAGAAAGTACTGATTTAATTATTGTTTTGCTTTAAAGTTATTGCTTGAAAGTCAAATGCATTAATTTCTTGAGAGATACATGTTCATAATTATATATTAGTCCACTTTTATGTAATTTATATGAAAAGTTCAGAACACAAAACCAGCTGGGGACAATAAATCCACTCGTCCACTTGTATGGACAAGTTAATCTTGAAAAGACAGGTAAATTTCCTAAAAGCTCTCGTCCTACAGGACGAAAGGAAAAATCTGATGTTAAAACATGTATTTCTTACCAGTAAGACCCTTTTTTCATATAATTAAATACCTCTTCTAAAAGCACATATGTTCCTAAAGTGGAACTCCATTGAATTCAAAGTTGTTATTCAAAGTTTAATAAAGCAAGCGTGCGTTGTTATACAAGACTTTTTGCGTAAAATTTGTGAGTGGAATATGACAGTCATGATCCTGTTACTTGTTAAGACTTTTGAAAAGTACACAACATGCAGTTAGCAAAATATATGTCTTGATTTATTTGTGTTTCTCATAAAGTAACTTAAAGGGGCCTTTTCACAGATTTTGGCATTTTTTTAACTTATTCATTAAATGCTTTATATTGATAAATGTAAACATTGGATCGTTAAAGCTCCAGTAAAAAATCAAGAAAAAAATTAAAAAAAGGAAAAGAACATTGCCCGGAGCAGGTTTCGAACCAGTGACCCCTGGAGTCCTGCCAGAGTCCTGAAGTAAAACGCTTTAGCCTACTGAGCTATTCCGCCGCGTACACATTCGTAACGTATTTTATACCTTATATAAGCAATCTTCGTAGTTTCACAAAATTTAACAACAAAAACAGAACTCTCCAAATTATTCAATCGTTTCGCGTTGCAACGCTTTATAATTTTTAGGTTTTAAAATCGTCAAAAGATGCATATAATGGCTATATTAGAGCATGGTTAATGTTCAGTATTACTGTTTCCTCACAAATATCATAACTAAAACGAAAACTTACGAATCTGAAACAACTTTTTTCAATTTTGTCAATTTACCAAAGCGTGAAAAGATCCCTTTAATACAGTGCTTAAAATGGAGAGTACACATGCAACTTTATAAGATGGTTTGTTCCCCATAAAATGAATATGACATATTTGTGAATGGCATAAATAATCTAAATGTTTCAACATTAATAAACAAAACTATACAATGTACTAGTCATATCAGCCCCGTGCAATCTTTTTTTCACACATATTTGAAGTACGAGTGCAACAGAGTTACCGTAATTACTCTATGTTTTCGGACACTCTAAGTTTTCGGACACCCCTTTTTTTAGCAAAAATAATTATTTTTCGTGACTCTTAATTTTCCGACACACGAGTTTTCGTCCATAATAATGTCTCTAAGTTTTCGGACAGTATATTTTACAGCGCTATTTTACCCAATTTCCAGCCTGTTTTCGATATCTAATGACACTTTGACCATGTGGGTTTACAACCAGATAAACATCATAAAACATGGCAGGTGCATGCCTGAGGGCAACAGACCATTACATTTGCCTTAGTGGGTAAATAACCTTGTAAACTGGTATTAAACAATGTTTTTGCCCAATAGCATAAGCGTTATGACAATTACCAGGGGTAGTGCCAATTAACAGTTCAATAATCTACCGCAATGTACTACCACTTCTCAGTAAAATAACTATGACAAATACTAAACGCTTCAAAGTGTGATGCACCCTATTGCAAGTTTTACGAACAATGAAAGGTGTTAGACAACAACTATCGGAAATGAACAAACAAAGAATTCATAGTTTGATTTTATTATTGCGTTAATTACAGGTTCATACTAGCGAGTACCGGTACATCACATGCTCATCTTTGAACTCGTTGGTCAAAGAACAACCTTGAAGTAACTTTCTGTCAAATAAATTAAGCATTTAAAATTATTTAAAATGCAGTACAAACATATATACATGTAACTGTAATTTATACTATACGGCATGGTATTTTACAAGCGCTTGCTATTTCGGTAGTCGTTGATACAATTGACGCTATTTTCGGACACTTCAATTTTCGACTCTAAGTTTTTGGACACCTGTATTTTGTGAATATTTTTCGTATCTTAGTTTTCCGACAAGAAAAATAAAAATTATTTTTAAGTGTCCGAAAACATAGAGTAATTACGGTATATGTTAGCAGGAAGAGTCAAATTTGTAGGGCACTGTCATATCCTGCAGGACAATATTTTTTCTTGAAATATTTTTTCCCCTGAAAACTCTTAATTGTAGCCAGGTAGTTTCCCCCAAACAGGTCACAAAAAGGCCTGATGTCTGATCAGTGCAAATCGAAAGTCCTGAAAGTCCAGCAGTTTCACCTGTATTTAGTACATACACGTAGAACATTATGACAGATTTCCATGGATTGCCCCAAATATAATGAGTAATTGCTACCATTTAAACTGATGAACATTAAATGTTACATTAAAAGCAAGAAACAAAATGCACTGTGATAAACACAAGATTGACTTTTTTATCCACCAATACCTTAATGCAAACATTCTTAAAATGCCTAATCTTACAGCAACTTGTAATTAACAGGGTCAGGTCAATCTTTCAGAGCAATCAACATGTGGATGGGGTATGTGATTGTTTGCTCATCTTCAATAACAATATATCAATGTTTATCAATATTGTACCCAGCTATCTAGTTATATACTAATTGCTATTAGCTGCAAGGCTTAATAAAAGTATGGTAGCTTAACATTGTACAAGAGGATGCAGACTCATTACTGTACAGTACATGTGTGTGTTGTTAATTAGTCAATAATAACTAAGACATATACTGTAGATCTGCTGTGTTTCATGGAGATCTTACTTATACACATGCCAAGGTGACACACATTTCTATGCATGAGCAAAAAGTGTCATCACAGATTAGCCTGTGCAGTTTGCACAGGCTAATCAAGGATGATCAGTGCACCAGATAAGCTGCGTATCTGCGTCTTTCACCCTATTAACATGTTTAAAAACGCAAAGAAATACAATATCATGCGTATTGAATACGCAACCAAATTGACTTTTACGCAAATTCGTCAAATTTAATGAGTACAATTCAATAGCTTAAAATTGAAAATGCTTTGCTTATTTTCGGTATTTTCTCTTTATGATGAGAAATAAAAATGTCCAAGAGAGGTTGAAAGACATCCGCGATAGTCGCGCCAAAATATAAGTCGATATGTTTGACAGTTACAAAGATGTCGGTTAACATCAGGTTTTTTTTAAAGTTTAAAGTTTATATTTATATATGGACAGTTTCAAGTATTAAAGATGAATCTATGAAACATCAGTTTATTTAAGTTAATTATATTAGTTTACAGTTTTATTGAATATATAAAAGGGTGCAGCTTCAACTGAAGTAAAGCAGCGATGATTTTAAGGTTTGCATTTTTATAACTCATTTCACCCTATTTTGAGAATGAAATCACCCTATTTTTAAAAATCAATGGGTGAAAACCCTATTTTCCAAATAATTATCTGGGGCACTGGATGATACTTTAAGCTTGTATGCCATTTTTTTGTTAAAAGGAAGAGTAGTCCCTGATAAGTCTGTGCTTGCTGCACAGGCTACACTGGGCTTTCATTTTATGCACATGGATTAAGCCCAGTTTCAAGACTGCAACTCATTAAAGAACAGTGATTGCACAATTATTTTTTTTCACAATACAATGTAATATTTCATATTTGTCCTTGCATCTCATTCTTAAGGTTAAGGTATACAGTCCATAAAGTGATAGGTAAATAAAGCGAACTAGAGCTTTTTCACAGACGTGACGAATACCCCCACATGCCGCATTGACACAGAATATTTTGCATATTGTCTTCACAAAAAACAGCGAACACCATGCTCAATGTTTAAAACGCACTAAGTGACCCCGTCACCTAGTTTTTGATCCAGCATGGCCCATGTTTGAACTTGGCCTAGACATCATCTAGATACAACTTCTGACCAAGTTTGGTGAAGCTCAGATGAAAACTACTTGAATTAGAGAGCAGACACCATGCTCAATGTTCAAAATGCACTAAGTAGCCTGTGACCTAGTTTTTGACCCGGCATGATCCATATTCGAACTTGACCTAGATATCATCTAGATACAACATCTGACCAAGTTTGGTGAAGATCGGATGAAAACAACTTGAATTTGAGAGCGGACACTTAATACAGACCGACAGACAGACCGACAAGCTCACTCCTATATACATGTAATTATCCCCCTATACTTTGTGGGGGTATAAAAATAAAATACTTTTTTTTTAATGAACAGTTATTCATTCACGAATAAAATGCATTTTGCAGATTGGCTATCAGGCATTAGCCTCGCAACCAAGATTTACAAGAAAAATTATATGTAATCCAAAATAAATTGTACAAAATGTAATACACCTCAGTAAAGACCATGTATACTATTTACCTTCAAATTTATTTAATTAAGTTTTTGCTACATTTAAAAAAAAAGCTACTAATAACCAACATACTGTATATAACTGGCATACAACATTTTGTTTTTTTATAAGAAATCACAACCCATACAATTTATGTGTTAGATCGCTACATTTACACAAACAAAAACTGAATGTTTGGATTGGTTAAACTAGCAGACCTTTTGTCATGAAATGTCTAATACATCAAGAAAAGAGTTGACATAACAATGAGCACTCTGGCTAGAGTTGCTTGTTTATTCACAATAAACTCTCTCCTGGTGATTAATATCCAGCCTTACAGAGCTAACTATCTTCAGCATAATCTTATAACTTCCTCACAAAATTCTAAGAATAGCAACACTACAGCACCAATACAAAATACACTTCAGAATACATGAAGTATGATTGTCCTTGAAAATCCAAGACACACAGCTGAAACTTTCAAGTGTTGACTATGCAGACAAGTACACAACTAGTAAGTCCATGTAGGACTTATTTCCAGGGAATGCAGCCATCTCTTTCGGGCAGGTACTGGCACCTCTATCAGCAGGGGCGAGATAAGCAAATCTCAGAAATGTTTCTTACAGCATCATTTTAGACTGGCTGCCTTCCCACAGAAGACTGGAACCTTTACCAGGCATGAGTCACAGCATGGCGCTTTAGTAATTATCTTAACCCTTTACCCATAAGCTACGTATTTTGTGGTCCCTTAGAAAGTTACGTTTAATTAAAAACTTTTCTAACTAAAGTCAAGTTTTAAAGGCTTCATTTCCAACCCATAGATACTGATGAGCAGCAAACAGCATAAAACCTGAACAGACTTTGAGTTACTCACAGACTGTTCTGGTTGTATGCAGGTTGAAAAAGCCATTATTTTCATAAAGCCTCCTGGCTTTCACATGTATAGAGAGCATTCCATTCAGGATGTAACTAGAGAGCCGCATTTTAGACGTACAAATTTTACTACACTCTGACCAACGCATGCGCAGTCAAACCGGTGCGAAATCCAAGTCATTCTCTATTTTGGCGTCAGAGAGACCGCACGTAAGGTTAGTTTCATTGTTATTGCTGTTATGGCAGATGAAGACGTGCTCTCCCTAGGGGAGGATACATCTGATAATGAATTTTCTGCGTTTTTGGACCAAGATAATCATAATGTCAATGAAAAACTAAATTCAAAAAGAAAAGTACTTCCCACGGTTACGAAAGTTGTCAAGTAAAAAAAGACTGACAAAAAATGGAAGTCTTCTGACAAAAAAACAGAAGTCTTCGGACAATGCTAATATGTCTTCGGACCGTATTGTAAACTCTTCGGAGAATATTTTAGATATTACTAAATTGTCTCAGAAAGACATTGCTTCTTTACGAAATTTATTGGGGATAGAACATGTGGCCTCGGAGCACGTGGTTTCTTCGGACCTCGTGGCTTAGTGGTACTTTTGTCCCAGAATATGAGGATGAGGTTGAAGTTCCTTATCAAATGCAACCTTTAAGAGCGCAAGTTTGTGCCAGTGATGATGAACAAGATCATTCTAATTTGAATAAGGGTTTTTCAGTTGCTTTGTTTGGCTCAGATAATAACAATAACATTGTTTCATGTGATAACAGTGATATGGAATGGGATATGCCCAAGTTAAAAACCCCAGTTAAGGGTAAGCCAGTGTCTGATTTTTTGGCTAAGCTCATAAATGTAGCCTGTTCTACCCCATGTGAGACTGATGTGTTTTTGGAAAAGTATGAAGTACCCGAAAATTGTGATCGTGCTACACCAACTTTGGTTAACCAAGAAATTTGGAAAATTCTTGACAAAAAGTCTCATGCCAATGATAGGTTGTTGGTAGACATTCAGAATTTGGTGGCATCCAGTTTCGCACCTATTATAAAGCTTGCAGATCTTTTAAAGGGCAACATTTCAGCTGAGGCTAAAACTTGCATTTCTGATTGTCTGACATTAATTCTGGGACAATTCCAGTACCACATCTATGTTCGTAGACATTATATGACACATCCTTGTCTCAAGAAAAAATATTCGGGCCTGTGTCAGGTGTCAATGCCTATCACAACTAAATTATTTGGGGATGATATAACAAAGGAAATAAAAAATTGTGATTCCCAATTTTCTATTGGAAATGATAGTTACTTAACCCCTTACCTTGAGCATTACTTTGGCAGGGGTCGTGGTCGATATACAATGAGGCGGCCGGTTGGCCACCGTTACGAGCCATATCAGAGTCAGATGTCATATCAGATGCCATATCCCCAGAGGGGCGCAAACATGAGGCCGTTCAAGAGCAGACCTTCTAGGAGGGCAAACACCACAGCTACAATGCCGGGCCCCAACGGGATGGAATAGATGGATTAAAAGTAAGTTTAGTTGGAAATTAAAAAAATTATCTAAATGTTTGGCAAGAATTTACAAATGATGCTTGGATTCTTCATGCAGTGAGTGGTTATAAAATTGATTATGTACAAGAACCACATCAGGCTTCTATTCCAAATGAGATACCATTTTCTGCTGATAAATGGAATGTTGTTAATGATGAGGTTTTGGAATTGTTGAAAAAAGGTGCAATTGTTAAAACATTTCACGAAGAAGGTGAATTTTCATCAAATATTTTTATAGTTCCTAAACTTAATGGAAAGCAAAGGCCTGTAATAAATTTAAAACAGTTAAATCAATTTGTGCAATACAACCATTTTAAACAAGAAACATTTTCTGTTGTTTTGGACAGTGTGCAAAGAAATGATTTCTTTACGAAGATAGATCTTAGAGAAGCATATTTTTCTGTACCGATTTGTGAGGAAGATACAAAATATTTAAAGTTTTCTTGGAATGGGAAATTATATAGATTTGTTTGCCTTCCTTTCGGGTTGTCGATTGCATGTTATTTGTTTACAAAAATCTTGAAACCAATTTTTGCTTGGTTTAAAGCTCAGAACATTCGTTGTTGTTATTACATTGATGATTCTATTAACATGAATCAAAATAAACTAATATGTTTGGAAAATACAAACGTTTTATTACAAACAATGACTTCTTCAGGCTTTTTCATTAATTGGGTCAGATCTTCAGCCAAGTCAAAGAATTGTGTTTTTTGGCTTTATTATTGACTCAGTTGCATTTAAGGTTTACCTGACTGATGAAAAAATACAAAAAATAATTATGAAAGCTAGAGCAATACTTTCCTTGAAGGACATAACCAGTTAGACAGTTGGCTTCATTAGTGGAATTATTATAAATGCATTCTTTGCGGTGTTTGAAGCCAAACTACATTATCGAGCTTTAGAGAGAGATAAGTTGTTGGGACTTGAAGGTTCCTTAGATTTTGATAAAACAATGCAATTGTCTATAGACAGTATTATTGAACTGAATTGGTGGGTGTCTAATGTGACAAATAAAAATGGTAAAAGTATACGACCTAATGAGGTAGTTATATGCTGCCAAACAGATGCTTCTTTAGAAGGTTATGGTTGTATAGACTTGAAAACAAATGTTTACTCAGGTGGTCGATGGAAATTTATTGAATCAAGGAATAGTATAAATTACCTTGAATTATTAGCAATTTATTATGGCATATTATCACTATACCATGGTTGTCGTCATACACATATTCAGGTACAATCTGATAATGTGACCGCTGTGTGTTACGTCAATGATTTTGGTGGAATGTGTTCTAAAAACCTTGATAACTTGGCCAAGCAAATTTGGGAATGGTGTTTGGCTAGAGATATTTATTTGTCGGCAGCCCACGTTCCTGGTGTGCAAAATAAAGCTGACTATTATTCTCACAATTTTTCAGATGCTTCCGAGTGGCAATTAAAGAAAATTATTTTTAATCGTATTTGTCAGCAATTATTTATGCCTAACATGGATATGTTTGCTTCACGAATAAATACACAATTGGAAGCATTTGTTTCTTGGCTTCCAGAACCAGGTGCATATGCTGTAAATGCATTCAGTATTTGTTGGACAAATCTGCAACCTTATTTATTTCCATCATTTAATTTGATAGGGAAAGTTATGAACAAGGTTTTATTAGATAAAGTAGAAAAAGCCTTGTTAATATTGCCATATTGGCCTTCCCAGTCTTGGTTTCCTGCAGTTTTAGAAAACATTCCTTCTTTTCCAATCAGTTTACCTAGACACAAGGACCTTCTGAGTCTCCCACACAACCAGCAGTGTCATCCTTTGGGAAAACGCCTTCGGCTAGTCGCAGTGACTGTATCCGGGATTCCCTTATCCAGCGAGGAGTTTCGTTGCAAACTGCTGAATTCATCCTCCAATCATGGGCGAAAGAAACCAGGAAACAGTACGAAAGTGCTTGGAGCACATGGTGTACCGTCTTTATCCTAATAAACACTCCCGCCCTAATAAACGTGCCCCTCTCATACAATAAAATGAAGGAGTGATCAAAATAATAGCGCCCCCATTTCTCGGCTGCTAAGGGGTAAAGTAATTGCATTTTATTGATGGAAATTTTTTTATCAACAAGGTAATTGGCAAGAACCTTATAGAAATACAACTTTAATATTAATAATAACATATATATTTGGAACAGATCGATGTAAGAATTAAACTCCAACATGCAGGCGATTTTATTATTGTATGGGTGTTTTCAGTTTTAAATGTCAAATTCATGTTACGTTTTCATGACACCGTGCATTTAAAATACGGATCTACCCAGGTTGTTCAATATGCGGTACGCTAGGCCGAAGCTACCGTAACCATAAACCTTCACTAATTAACACTGTTCATATCTCGGCCACGCGTACTGTTACAGTTCTCACTACGGTCATATCGACAACGGCTCTTTCATTTCACATGATAATAGGGTGTCAGGGCTTTTTTTCCTTCTTTGGGACCCGCCGAAAAACGGCCCTTTCCCCTCGGATTTTTTTACCCTCAGCAGGTAAATTTTCCCCCAGACTTCTTTTTTTTTCCCTTAAAAAAAATATAAAAAAAATTGTTTTTTTAAACTTTAAATACATAAGTTAACCTGATCCAGTGTAGAAAATATAACATATTGCATAATTAAAGTATCTGTGTCCTTGAATTTGTTTTAAAGACAGCAAAATATGTTAACTTGATTATTTAAGACTTTCCTTAATTTCCCCAAAATCTGGTGTTTCGCGTGATTTTTTTCTCCAAAATCTGGCATTTCGCGCGATTTTTTCCCCTTAAAAAAAGGCCTTTCCCAAAAATCAGATTAAAAACCCTGGGTGTAGTATTCTTATAAAACTATTTGGGATATGTTTACGATTGCTCAATGAATGGAACTATTCGCAAATACCGGTTAACACATTTTAGGTGTTGGCTCATATTATAACTAACGGAGGGTGAAATAAACGCGCCCTCTTTGTGATTTGCATCGCGCGCGGGCGCGTTTATTAGGATAAAGACGGTATTTGGAATAGTATCAGGAAAAGTGATCCCCTTCAGGCGTCTGAAGCAGTGACCTTGAATTATTTGTTCTATTTGTTTAAACTAGGGAAGTCTTATTCAGTAATTAATACACATAAAGCTATGTTACTTCAGAAATTATTACTTCTAGGCAATGTGTGGTGTAAAAGTTCAGTGTTAATTCCTAGATTTATGAAGAGTGTTTTCCAATATCAACCTTCTAAACCACGTTATTTAGTAACTTGGGATGTCTCTGTTGTGTTAAAGTATTTAAAGTCATTAGGGCCTGTGTCTAAGTTACCTTTGAAAATGTTGACATTTAAGACGGTAGCTCTTATTGCCTTGGCTACTGCGCCAAGAGCTCAGACTCTTGTTTCAATGAATGTTGATAATATGTTAATGGAGCGACAGGCAGTTGTCTTTACCTTTACTTACATTTTGAAGACATACAGAATGGGACATTCGTTTTTTTTTAAATTGAACATTTTAGTGATGAATCACTTTGTAACATGCATACGCTTATAACATATCTTAATAGAACAAAGTCTTTAAGAAAATCAAATTTTGTTTTTGTGTCATTTGTAACCTACAATAGGGTATCAACAAGTACTATTGCTAGATGGCTTAAGTGTGTGTTGCAACTTGCAGGTATTGATTCGCATACATTTAAAGCTCATTCATATAGGAGCGCCTCCACTTCAGCAGCTTTTATTAAAGGTTGTTCTTTAAAACATATTTTGAGTACATCTGATTGGAGCTCTGATAAAACATTCAGAAAGTTCTATTTAAGGTGTCCACTTAAAAGTGGTAGAAAAATGTGTCCTTAGGAAATTGAGATCATACTTTATTGTATGCATATTATGTATTAAATTGTTGTACATGTGTGAAATGTATTGTTGATACTTAATAATTAAATGATGAATACATGGGTTTTTGAAGCTTATTTGGTTATTGCTTTCGTTGCCTTTGAATATGCTCTCTATACAAAGCCAGGAGACTTAATGAAAATAATGTTCCATCATCCAAGCTTTAGTGAAGGATGAGGGTCATTATTATAATAAAGCTGGAGGCTGAGCATGCATAGACCCTCCCTTTCATTATATATATAGTGTTTGATATATTATGATAGTTTATAATTGGGTGTTAAGGATTTTACCAACCCTGAATTTAATGGCAACAAAAACTTTTTTAAATGAATGACTTGGATTTCGCAGCGAGCTTCCGGTTTGACCGGCATGCGTTTGTCAGAGTGTAGTTAAATTTTTACGTCTAAAATGCGGCTCTCTAGTTACGTCCATACATGCTCAGCCTCCAGCTTTATTATAATAATGACCCTCATCCTTCACTAAAGCTTGGATGAGGGAACATTTTTACTTTTCTTCTAATGGGGGAAAGGATTAAATATTTTGCTGTTATATATCTCACTTTCTTAATTTCAATACTGCGCTGTTCTTTTCTACATGCAATACAAATATTTTGTTCTTTCATTTTTCAATAAAACTGGCTTCTCCCTTTTACTGTATTGCAGTTCCATTATTTCATCAAAGTTCAAAAGATGATCCGATAAAGCAATACTTTTATGAGCCCTTCCACAACTTGCAATAAAAAGATTCTAGAAAAGATAATGTGCAACATCTGTTAAATAAAGCCTTAATTCTTCAACATTAAAATTCTGTAATTTTATAAGTCACCATTTTAACATGAAAGGGAAAGGTCTTATTGTAAAAACAACACACATCAAGTTATAGTAAAAAAGTAAACAAGAGAACCTGACAGGCCCAAAGTCGCTCACCTGAGATACAAAGAAACTGAACTGTTCTGTGCAGCCCAAGATATTAATAAGAACAAATTAATGTTCTTACCAAGTTTCATGAAGATTGAACTATAAATGGGAATTTCAGAGTGTTAAAAACGTTAAACTATTGGCATATAAGCAAATATTCCCTCCCCCCTGGTGGCCATGCTTTTGAACAGACTGAAAACATTTTCTAATTATCCAAAGTATCATTACAAAAAATGGTCTGACCAAGGTCAATAAAGACTTGACTAAAATCTGACTGTTGGAGTGTTAACAAGGTTTAGCCATATGAGGAAAAATGCCCCACCCAAAAGGGGCAATGTTTCTCAGCAATTTTCGAACTCACCCAAGATATCATTAGAACAAAATGTAATGTTCTGACCATGTTTCATGAAGATTGGACAATCAATGAGATTTTTAGAGTGTTAACAAGATTTTACTTAACAAACTGAAAACATTTTCTAATTATCCAAGATATCATTACAACAAGAGATGTGTTCGTCAGAAACACAATGTCCCCTATTGCGCCGCTTTTATTTTTTTTATTTTATTTTTTTATCTTTGACCTTGAAGGATGACCTTGACCTTGAACTTCCACCACTCTAAATGTGCAGCTTTATGAGAACGCCGCTTTGAATTTATTTTTTTTACCTTTGACCTTGAAGGATGACCTTGACCTTGAAGGATGACCTTGACCTTGAACTTCCACCACTTAAAATGTGCAGCTTCATGATAACGCCGCTTTGAATTATTTTTTTGACCTTTGACCTTGAAGGATGACCTTAACCTTGAAGAATGACCTTGACCTTGAACTTCCACCACTCAAAATGTGCAGCTCCATGAGAACGCCGCTTAGAATTATTATTTTTTGACCTTTGACCTTAAAGGATGACCTTGACCTTGACGGACGACCTTGACCTTGAACTTCCACCACTCAAAATGTGCAGCTTCATGAGAACGCCGCTTTGAATTTAAAAAAAAAAATTACCTTGAAGGATGACCTTCACCTTGAACTTCCACCACTCAAAAATTATGTTCAGCTTCATGATAACGCCGCTTTGAAATTTATATATATTTTTTACCTTTGACCTTGAAGGATGACCTTGACCTTGAAGGATGACCTTGACCTTGAACTTCCACCGCTCAAAATGTGCAGCTTCATGATAACACGACTTTAATTTTTTTCTTGACCTTTGACCTTGAAGGATGACCGTGACCTTGAAGAATGACCTTGACCTTCATCTTTCACCACTCAAAATGTGCAGCTTCATGAGAACGCCGCTTTGAATTTCTATTTTTTGACCTTTGACCTTGAAGGATGACCTTGACGGATGACCTTGACCTTGAACTTCCACCACTCAAAATGTGCAGCTTCATGAGAACGCCGCTTTGAAAATTATTTTTTTTATTTTTTTTTAACCTTGAAGGATGACCTTGACCTTGAACTTCAACCACTCAAAATGTGCAGCTTCATGAGATACACATGCATGCCAAATATCAAGTTGCTATCTTCAATATTAAACAAGTTATGGCCAATGTTAAAGTTTTCGGACGGACAGACGCCATATATGTGACCTTTAACCTTAAAGGATGACCTTCACCTTAACCTTTCACCACTCAAAATGTTCAGCACCATGAGATACACATGCATGCCAAATATCAAGTTGCTATCTTCAATACTGAAAAAGTTATGGCCAATGTTAAAGTTTTCGGACAGACAGATGCCAAAAATTTGACATTTGACCTTGAAGGATGACCTTGACCTTTCACCACTCAAAATGTGCAGCTCCATGAGATACACATGCATGCCAAATATCAAGTTGCTATCTTCAATAGTGAACAAGTAATGGCCAATGTTAAAGTTTTTTTCGGACAGACGGACAGGCTGACTGACACACTGACATACTGAGGGACAGTTCAACTGCTATATGAAACCCTACCGGGGAAAAAAGATTATTTTTTGGGGGTGGGGGGTGGGAGGGGGGGGTATAGTGTGAGGGTGTGGTGGTCATTTATTAGATGATCTTAAAAAAAACACAACAAGTATGCAAAATATGAAAGCAATACAGTACACTCCACGCATTTTCCCCAATCCCCTCCACACTCAGTGTTTTTTGACCTGGAGGGAGATTAAGAAAATCCCGCTATACGCGGCGTTTGCATGATTTTGGACGCGGCGGTTAATGATGGGCAAAACTGATAAGCCGACGCGGCGGCCCTCGGCGTTGGAAACGTGGGGGAAACTCAGCGTTTTACGAGATAACAATCAATTTAATTTTGTTTGACTTCCTGATTTTCAAATAAAATTACATTTATTACAAGTACATACATGTACATGTACATGTAGTATAATATTTACAATTAAAAAAAAACAACCAAGATAGATCGATCCCGACGTGGTTGTAGAAGTAGTTGTTGTTGTATAGAAAACTCGTTGATTTACGACACACAAAACGTCGTCTTTTAACTAATACATACCAATGAATATAAACACAGTTTGCATCATTGTTTTTATTTTGATAATACGGAATAGCCACAAGGGCTAATGCCTTTTTACTTCAGACTAATTCAAGGACTCCGGGGGTCACTGGTTCGAGCCCTGGTACCGGCTCCTTTTTTTTTCCTTTTTTAAATTTTATTCTTGATTTTTTACTGGAGCTTTTAAGATCCAATGTTTACATTTATCAATATAAAGCATTTAATGACAAACTTCAAAAAATTCCCCAAAATCTGTGAAAAGTCCCATTTAAAACAAGTAATAAGTACTTATGGCGGTATAAATATATTCATTACATACACAATCTATGAATACAGTAACAAAACTCCATCAATCATGGCGCATCTGTAAATATATAACTGTATAATAATAATTGTACATGTATTGCCTTAGTCCCTTTTATATTTCGCTTTGCTTTGCCACTAATAATATCAATCTTATTAAAACACGATACCATTTAAAACAAATGACATGTATGTATGTGTATGCCTGTAGGGTAAAAAATTTATTTCATAAATACAAGGTTTGGTTATGATGAAGAGATAAGAGAAAACAAAATATACATACGAGAAAACAGAATATATACATGTTAGGATTTGTTTGTCCACACCATCACAGTCCTAACAAAGTCCTAATGATTTGCACTTCTGTGCAACTTCCGGTGTGGCTAGCATGCCGTCAAAATACCGGAAGGAGCATGCCGTCAAAGTACCGGAATGACTTTCCAGATGACCGCTCTGAAAACACTTTCTTAGGTATGTCCCCCGTTGCTGCGCCCTTCATCAATATGCACACGGGCGCAACTTTGTATCTGTGGTCGATGTATTTGTTGCAGGCCTCTACTGTCAACTCCTGTTCCCAGTATGACAGTATGGCTGCAATGAGTTCGTCCATGGTGGTACACCCTTGGCTGTAGATGCTCCTTTTTAATGCGGCCCACACCATCTCAATTGGGTTAATGTCCGGAGACTCGGATGGCCAGTCGTCCACCCAGTTGATACCGTTGTCCCGCATGAAATCCCGGGCCATCTTGGACCTATGCTTGGGGTCATTGTCCTGCTGGAATCGATGGCCATCAGGATACACACTACATATGAAGGAGAGAGCCCTGTTATCCAGTATTTCTGTCGTGAAGAATGTCTTCTCCATGATTCCTTGAAATATGGCTATCTGGGTTGTCCCCCGTCTACTGATGCCGCCCCAGACATGGACCTTGGCTGGGTGCTTGGGCTTCGGGATGACTGGATTGATGGTCCCGTCCCGGTGGTAAACCACTGGCTTGCTTATCTCCAGGGAAATCTGTGAAGATGATGTCGGATAGGCTGTCGTCCTTTTCTATGAGGCTACGACAGAAGCAACCAGCTTCTCCTTGTTAACAGCTCGGACCATCTGTCCGTAGCGCGGCGTAGACGCTTTATATACGACTGCTTTAATGAGTCGTCGTGTGGTTGACAGGGAATGGGTACTACCCTCCTTCACAAGCTGGTTGTGCACAGGCTCTTCTCCATCTCGCTGACAAACATAGACGTACATGTAGGGCCCTGCTCACACGCGTCTTCCCCCGGCAGAAAACAGCCCTCGTTGAACTGGCTGATCCAATACCGAACATGGTCGCGGGTAACATCTGTTCCCCTAGTTTTCAGGTCTCTAACGATCCACGACGCTTTCAGACCTTGCCTGTGCAGGCGGATGATTTCAAGCTTTGTTAAATGCGATACTTTCATTTTGAATTATTGTAGGAGAGAATATTGATAACATCTGGACGGTCATTTATATAGTCGTAACCGTCAATCAATTTTTTCGCACCTGCTCAATTGTTAGCCGTGTTTAACGTAATTATCACTTCTCACATATGTTTGTACTGCTCGATTGCAAGCCATGTTTTTACTACACAATTATCACTTCTCATTATGTTGCTTGTGTCAGCAATTCGCGAACAGTTAAAACTATTATGACGAATACCAAACTGCACAACAAACATAAAAAGAAGTGATAATTCCGTAGGCCACCAAAGATTTAAAATGTTTTATTCATCTTCTTAATTTCGCAATCAGCGCCATCGTGTAAAAAGTCTATCGACCAATAGTAAAGGTGCTTTCTTAGCGATGTTAGACAAGAACAGATTTTTCGGATGAGTTTATAAGCGTTTATAACGGTTTTTAACAGTTAAATGTAAAGTTATTTTTAAATAATTAGATTTTTATTAAAGCAAAGTCTCCTTATGTATATATGGTCAGCCACGTTAAATCGGGCCGACCATCTGGCTTTTAACTGCCTTTTACAGCAGAGTATATATGTTAAGCAGTGTGTTCGGAAAAAGGCTTTTTAACCGAAGTTTCCGAGGATAAATAAATCAATACTACTAATTAATTTATGTGTTGCTTTATTAACCACATCGACAATTACAAATGCGTTGTGTGCCCATATAAGCTACATGTAACCAATAATTGTATCGACAAGGGAAATACAACAACATCCATTTTGAATGTCTCTTCTCAGAGAACTGATGGCTGCCCTAAAAAAGAATAACAAAATAATTATATATCAAAACGCTTGTACTAAGTACAACGTACACGTATGTTGCTAGACATGAATAAAATCCATGTCAGTCGTATATGTTATAGCAATTTAACAACTTACTTAAACTAACCGTATGCCATTCCCATTAATATAATTGTTATCATGTGTTAAATGTGTTATTACTGTATAATTTACGTTCAAAACAAGGTACATTGTGTATTATTCGTACATGTATGCGTAATTTAAACAAATCGAGAACAAACAGAACGTCAGAAATGAACACACAAAAAAGCTTTTAAACAACTGTTGAAACTGTAATATGCAACATATAACAAAACGAAACTTTAAACGATCACCTGACGTATTAATTCATATTGTAGACGTACTGTGAATAAAAACATATATTAATTTTCTATACAATTATCTTTTTTATACATGTACTACAGTATTTAAACAATTTATTATAACAATGTTTTTATTTTTTGGCATGCCCAGTAGCTCACTGCTAACGCGGCGTTGCGCGGCGGTCACTGATAAGAACGGAAATTGTCTGCATTTACCGACTAGGCTAAAGTAATACACGCCGCGGGAATTAGCTAACGCGGCGTAACTCCAAGGTTTTATCGAGTTTCCTTCGCTCTCTCTAACGCTAACGGAAACGGCACGCCTATGTGAGTAGGATAGCTTCACTATATATATATATTTCATATATAATACTCGAGCTACAAAGATCATTGAAATCCAAAACTCACAAAGCCAAAGGCACCATTTGCAACCGATTAAGCAAATTAATAACAAATAAACACAAAGTGTGACGGAAAGACGGACAGACGGACGGACAGTCCGAGCACTATATGCCCTCCTTCAGGGGCATAAAAAAAGAGCTGTCACCATAGGATGACATATGCCACCTATAAAAGCTTTGATAGAAGTTATGAGGCTTTATTGAAACCTAAACGCAGATTTCGAAACCTAAACGTGGACCCTTAGTTCAAGGTGAAGGTCACAGGGGTAAACATTTGTGTGCGTATGGAAAGGCCTCAGCATACCAAATATGAAGGTTATATCTCAAGGGACATAGAAGTTATGAGCATTTTTCGAAACTTAAACACAGATTTCGAAACCTAAACGCTGACCCTAAGTTCAAGGTCAAGGTCACAGGGGTGAAAATGTTTATGCGTATGGAAAGGCCTCGTCCATATACACATGCATACCAAATATGAAGGTTATATCTCAAGGGACATAGAAGTTATGAGCATTTTTCGAAACTTAAAAGCAGATTTCGAAACCTTAACGCGGACCCTAAGTTCAAGGTCAAGGTCACAGGGGTGAAAATTTGTGTGCGTATGAAAAGGCCTAGTCCATATACACATGCATACCAAATATGAAGGTTATATCTCAAGGGACATAGAAGTTAAGAGCATTTTTTGAAACTTAAACGCAGATTTCGAAACCTAAACGCGGACCTTAAGTTCAAGGTCACAGGGGTGAAAATTTTTGTGCGTATGGAAAGGCCTCGTCCATATACTAATGCATACCAAATATTAAGTTTATATCTCAAGGGACATAGAAGTTATGAGCATTTTTCGAAACTTAAACGCAGATTTCGAAACCTAAACACGGACCCTAAGTTCAAGGTCAAGGTCACAGGGGTGAAAATGTTTGTGTGTATGGAAAGGCCTCGTCCATATACACATGCATAACAAATATGAAGGTTATATCTCAAGGGACATAGAAGTAATGAGAATTTTTCAAAACCTACATGTAAACGCAAAGTGTGACTGTAAGACAGACGGACAGACAGACGGACAGACAGACAGATGGACGGACAGTCCGATCACTATATGCCCCCTTTTCTTTGAAAGGGAGCATAAAAAATGTTCTGACCAAGGTCAATAAAGACTGGACTATAAATCTGACTTTTGGAGTGTAAACAAGGTTTAACTAAAGTTAATAAGGAAAAATGCCCCACCCACAAGGGGCCATGTTTTTCAACAATTTTCGACCTCACCCAAGATATCATTAGAACAAAATTTAATGTTCTGACTATGTTTCATGAAGATTGGACAATCAATTAGATTTCTAGAGTGTTAACAAGATTTTACTTTACATTGAGACAAATATTCTAACCAAGTTTCATGAAGAACAGGCAGTAAATGTGGCCTATAATAAATGTGGCCTCTACAAATTTTTACTATAGCACTATAAGGAAAAAAGCCCTGCCCCCTGGAGGGCAACCATCGTTGCCATTTTCTAACTCATCCAAGATATCATTGGTACAAATCTTCTAAGTTTCATGACGATGAGACCATTAATGTGACCTCAAGAGTGTTATCAAGGTTTAACTATAGCCATATAAGGAAAAATGCCCTGACCCCTGGCAGCAATCTTTTTCAACCAACCGGAACCATTTTCGAACTTATCTAAGATATCATTCGGCCACATGTTCTGACCAAGTTTCATGAAGATTGGACAATAATTGAGGCCTCAATAGAGTGTTAAAAAGGTAAATGTTGACAAGCACAAAAGACGACGCACATTTGACAAAAGGCAATCACAAAAGCTTTCTATAAGAAAGTTGTGCCCAGGTGAGCTAACAACGTCAAGTTCACATAAATCATTTGACCCCTCTGGCATGGTCAGTTTTGACACCAGGACTGGAAATATCTAGTGAACATACATGTACATACAGACAGTCTGTGTGCTATGCATATCTTTGAATAGCAATAACACTAAACAGATATTTAGAAGGAAATTTATCATAACATTGCAGTCAAAGGGAGACAACTGCAGCAAAACATCCATTCAATATTAATACAATTTGTTTCACATATCACATACATGTAAGCCTCATTAATGACTTGGGTGGTATTAACCCAATTATGCCTAGTGGACTCTCCCATCCTTCTAAATTGGATCAATTTATTTCTCAAATTAGGGATGCCTAGTATATTGATTTCTATTTTTAGAATATTTCTTACAGAAATTCCTTTAAGCAAACAGCTCAGACCCTGATGAGACACATCATGCAGCGTCTCATCTGGGTCTACACTGTTTGCCAAGGCCTTTTTTCTAGACGCTAGGCATAAATGGGTTAAACAAGGTTTTTCTAAGATTTGTCTTGAATACATTATTTTTTTAAACATTTAACTAAGATTCAAGCGTGGCCTTACTATTTACAAATAAACATTCTGACCAAGTTTCATAAAGATTGAGTCATAATTGTAGCCTCCAGAATGGTAACATGGCTAAATAGTAAAATATTATTTGGTTGTGACAAGGAATTTTATTTACACGGAGGCCGCTGAGTTATATATAGATTTCATTTTCATTTGATCTATTTAAATGATCTTTGCTCAAGCTATTGTCTCTATGTAACTGGAAATAAATGTGAATACTTACAGTATCTGATAGTCCAATTGTCTTACCTTTTAGTTTTAATGAAATTTGCCCAATATGCATTGTCTGGTTATTTTTTTTCGGTTTGTTTAAATGTTTTTCTGTCTGGTAAAATATCAAAGTTTACCAAACCGAATGTCCTTAAAAATGTGGGCAACTTTAGGAAAGACTGAACATGTATCGTAAAACTAGTCAAAAGATCGATAGAAGGAAGCACATACATAGTAACAGCAAAAAGAGCGTGAAAAACATGGTATGTTCATATCTGAAGCAAAAAGAGCATGAAAAACATGCTATGTTAACACCTGCATTGCACCAAACAATAAATAGATGGTTTTGCACATTTGCTTGTTATATAAATAGATTCTCCATGGAAAAATGAAACACTTGTCCATTTTATTCCAAAAATCATGTTACTACACTTTTTTCACAAATAAGCAGCTTAAAAAACATTTGACAAACCTACTTATGAATGATGAACAAACTTATACAAATATGTGTTATGTAATTTAAAAATAACAAGGGACAAAATTGTCACAAAACCAGGTTTTCATTGTGAAAAAAAATCTGATAAAGGGAGACAACTCAAACTGAACTTTTGAAATGAACAAACAAAATTAACGCCCTTTGTAAGTTTGTTTTAAAATAAATCTATTTTTAGTCGTGGCGACCTTGACATTGGAGATATTGACGTGATTCTTTCGTGCGACACACCGTACCATGATGGTGAACAAATGTGCCAAATGATTTTAAAATCTCATAATGAATGACATAGTTATAGCCCAGACAAGCTCATTTATGGCTATTTTTTACCTTTGAACTCAAAGTGTGACCTTGACCTTGGAGATATTGACGTAATTTTTTCGCGCGACACACCGTCTAATGATGGTTAACAAATGTGCCAAATGATTTTAAAATCTCACAATGAACAACAAAGTTATGGCCCGGACAAGCTTGTTCCGCCCGCCCGCCAGCCAGCCAGCCAGCCCGCCCGCATTCGCCAATCTAATAACCAGTTTTTTCCTTCGGAAAACCTGGTTAAAAACCTGGTTAAAAATCATAGCTCCATCCAGGAATAAACATAACCTATTTTCAAATGAAAACCGGAACTGAAAGTGATCATAGTTGTTTTCATTAATAAACAGTAAATATATAATAAAACTTCTAAAAATTGAAAAAAAAAACATTAACTGTGTACTACCCTTTGAGGGTTTTTTCGTTTCAGTCATGATACAATGAGGAGAGTCGATACTATGAGAATATTCTTATTTATAAAACGTGCAAAGAATTTAGAGATACTTTTTATATGGGCTAAATTCTTTGGAACGTCTTATCGGTGAAGGACCCATTTTGTGGTGGACACCAGAAAGTTTAAATTTTCATTAATTTGCGTAAAATTGCAAAAGAACATCACCAACTCATTCAGTTTTGGTTTAGAAGTCCATTTTTACCTAAAATATCGTCGAATTGAAGTTAGAAAGGCATAAATTCTTTAGTTAAACTTCTGCTTAAATCGCAACAATATCACTGACCTCTTGCCATATTATGAAACAGATTTAAACATCAACCAATCAGAAGAAGGCATTACTGTGTAACGTGTACGCGTAATTTTATTTAACATGAGCTTTTAACACTGACTTTTACCTAACTAGTTCTAGTATGCTCATCATTGTCGATTTAATAAACATATGTTCAAAACAGATATGGTGCAGTTTCTAGTCCTTCTTGAATGCTCTGAGCTTTTATGAGTACATACGTACATCCCAGCGACCTGGAGGGTCAATATAGCTGGGAGTTGTATTATTGCAACTGGTGCAGTTTCTATTCACTCTTCTAAGTTTCAGCAACTTTGTATGCATGTCTTTTTCGCACCTCTGTCTGTGTTGTTTTATGTACATACATTCTATGTTACATAGGACGGTATACTGTACGATCTGTATCAATATTATTTATGTACAGTATAGCAGGGCCCTCTCTTGACACCAGGGGAAGCCACCCACATCCCTCATGAGGGGGAATTTCGCGTCGTTTTGGGCAAAAAGGGGAATTTAAGAAGATCTTTTCACCAACCATTCAACACCTAAAAATGCTATATTTTAATGTAATTTACAAAAATATACATTTAATCAAAGGTAAGTAGCATGATACCAGCTGGCAACATACGTATAAAAGAAAAAAAACAACAAAACTTTGTTGTTTTTTTGGAGGGGGAATTTTTAGCTGAAAAAGGGGAAAAAGTATACATTTTTCATGGGGGAACAGCGGTAAAAAGTGCAAAACGATGGCCCTGTATAGAAATAAAAGATGTAATTTATTTCAGAACTTTTTAATTGTCACTTTAAAAAACAAACCATGCTTAATTAATCCAGAAAAGTATAATAACATTGGTTTACTATGTAACGCTCTGCACCACAACAGACCAACTCAAACTTTTATTCTTTTATTCTTCCACATTTAAACCAGATGCTTTACATCGATGCCGTGTTATTGATTTATATCTACATGTACACAGCGAGCGAATTGAGAGATATTGACAATTTGAATAGTGGTTGGATTTAAATTGCTCAGGCGTGCAAAATTCAAAGTGTCATTACATAATTTTTACGGAACATTATCGAGAAATGAATTATCTATACAGGTATGTAAATATTATTGCAATTGGTTGATATTAAGTGTCTGATATTGGGGCTTGAATGTTGCGCACAAAATCCTTGTGCAACAATATAAACAAAGAAGGAAAAATGCCCAACATTGTTTGAATGCTTCAGCCATTGTATGCTCCAAATATTACCAATATAAAAAGTTGCTTAATATTTGAGAGTGTCAACAAGTTGGTCTACTATGAGAATAATGGATAATCGGAGGATATGTGACAAATGCCTTTTCATTTGTTTAGGAAGTGGTTATGGAATAATGTCAATCCTTACTTTATTTCTCAATCAAACTTTTATAATATTACAAAAAAGTCACCAACACGCTTTCAAAAGTATAGCACGAAACAAGTTAATTTACATGTAACTAAAAACCGAAAGGAAATCTGGCAGCTACTGTCGCTACTGATTCAAATTAAATAGAAACAAGTTCAGTACGTGGTTGTCATTCAACATTGGCATTTAAAACAACGAAATCCATTTAAAACGATTAAATATATTAACATATTTTATACCTCTAGATTTGCTTCTTGAGTGACGACCAATGTGCTTTAATTAATTAAAATTGTCACTGTTAATTAGCAAAATATTACAACCGGAAGTTAAATGCGTATATTACAAATTTTATATTTCGTGATATACGCAAATGTAATATCTGAGCAATTATTTGCCAACTAGTGATATATAGGCTTAATATAGCCATGATGGATATAATTGACAGCTGTATATTTTGCAAAATAACACGAAAAGAGGACCAAAAGACAGAACTTCTGTACGATGTAAGACTATTTTGCTAATATTAGCGAACAATTTATAATCGACAGTAATAGGTTACAACACACTGGTTTTCATATAGAATTGCATACATTAAGGGCGTCCATAAAGTACGTAGCGCTTCAGGGGTGGAGGGGTAACAAAGTGTGACAGTTTGTAACAAGGGAGAGGGTGGGCCAGGTCATGTATGACGTTAGTTTTTTTTAAGTTACTACTTTTTGTAGAATTTAATAGCTTAAACAAGAAATATCTTTTAAAAAAGATATACGGCGTTGATTGTGGTTGGAGTTGGTGATACTCCTATAAATATGAGGTCGATTTACATCGACCTCATATCGTTTAACGTTATTTTGCAATAGCATCGTTCCGACATGAATTCATGTCGGAAGCTTTAACGGCATCAAATTCATATAACAGCACAGAATAATCATGCAATAAATTATTAAACATAAAATATAAACATTATTTTACTTATTGCATTAGAAAAATGTTTATACAAACTTACAAGTAATGATAGTCCAGACCTTAAAACACTACCACTATTCAAATTCCATATTGTTGCCATATAGCACTGTGTAAATTGAAAGTTGCATAAAGTTACCTCATTGGTCGGTTATAAATACATTGTTTCTCTATATATAGTATTCGATTTAGACGAAAATAATAATTTAAGTGGAATGTCATATTAGTTTTCCATTAAAACTTTGATCTTGCCGTGTGTGTTTATGGACGTTAATAATTATGTTATACTTATTTTTGTATTTCATTAAGAATTAGAACGTGTAGCCCTTTTTGTTAACTGTTTTTAGCAAACGATTCGCGGCTTAATAAGACACGGAAAATAGTTAAAGCGACACTTTCATTTAAAGGTTTAATGTGAACAATATTAAATGAAACCTTTTTTGGTATTAATATGTTTTATTGACATGTTAAATTCGATACTTGAAAAGGTGTTTAGTCTTTAAAAAGATGTCGCTGATATTGTTAATTTCAATAACTGTTAATATGCTTAATGTTGTATAAGAAATTGAATAGTTTCACTGAGTTGTATTCCCGCCTAAAATCCGATATCGTAAAACGCGCAACGGTTAAGAATAAGGTCTGAATAAGTTTAGGTATTCAGATCCAAATATCAGCAGCTGTGCCAGCTGGGAAGCCCCGTTATGGCTTTAACAACCGCCAGCGAAACAACATACTTTTTTAAGTCTTGCACTAAGACTCCATGATCACAAGTATAGGTCCCTGCTGTGGCGTATGACACCATAGTGTTATTTAGTATTGGTCGGCACAGTATCTGATCATAAAGAGATAATTGGTTTGTGCTGAACACAGGGCAATAAAACCACAGATCTATCAATAAACAAGATTATTGAGATATCTTTTATTGAACACCGCGATAAAAATGCTCAAACCACGGACTCTAGATTACACGGATAAGAAACATGGCAACATTCTCAGAATCATCACTGCTATATGTGTAATCACCTAACAATTCGACTAAAAATAATTTATATATTTGAGTTGAAGACGATGTACTGTTGTATAAGTCTGAATAAACTATCTGTCTGCCTGTCTAAATCTAAGCCGTCATCGCCCAGTGAAAAAATCTGATTTTGAATAGTTGGACGTGATGCCCTGATGTCAAAATACGAAATGACCCGCGTAACACCGACCGTGATTTTCAAGAATCTTTAATAAATTGATAATTTAAGGTAAATAACATTTCATATAATTATACATAATTCCCTCGTTGATAATTAACAACAAACGATGAATGTTGTTGACACCCATTTTATTTCAAGTATGCATGCAAAGCCGAATAAAATCGAGAGGATCCGCTATATACGGTACGCTGTTTCATCATAAATTTATCACCCTTTCTGTGTTATAAACAAGAGCTGAAATCGTTAAGTTATTAAGATTTATTTATAATAAGCTTTATTGATATGTTTCGTGAACAAAATACCACAATATATTCCATAAAAAAATATAATAATCGTGGCAAAGGAAATTCAATGGCCGGTTTCTAAACAAAAGCATAATCGCCAAGACCGTAGCATCAGTTCAGTGCGTTAGGAACGCGCGCTACTTTCTTCCGCCTTCATTCCTTAATTACTTTCGTTTTTAAACAATTTTTTTCTGTCGTATACAGAATTCTATTCTCCTAAGCAAGATGTAATTTTTAAAACTATAAACTCCAAATATAAACGCTACAAATTGGTATTAAGTACGAACATGTCAACCGTAAATCTAGATTCTAAAACTCCAAAACGGTATAATATTTGCAAAAGTTTAAGTTATAACTCGCCGGGCTGTCGAAATCAGAAGAACGCTACAAATTGGTATTAAGTACGAACATGTCAACCGTAAATCTGGATTCTAAAACTCCAATACGGTATGATATTTGCAAAAGTTAAAGTTATAACTCGCCTGGCTGTCGAAATCAGAAGAAAAACTTAATATATGTTTATATATCTGTTTACTACGTAACGTAAGCTTTCTAATGATATATAATTTGTCAAAATCGGCCGAGAAATGAAACTATAATTCAACAAAAGACGTGAGTGGGTACATCAAAATGTATAACCTCGGCGCTTCGCTGTACGCTAATTGTACAAGATAACAACGGGAGTATACTAAAACGTATATTTTTTGAAAGAGGAATTAATAAGCAACAAGATAACGTATAAACCAATAAAATCGGATGAATAGTTTTTGCATAAGATTGAAATTACTACAGTAAGGGTCAAATACTCGAATCATCTCCTATCAATATACACGCCGTGATACAACTGGTAGTTTAAACACACACATATAGGTTTCATTTAATTAAAAAGTACAGAAAGCTAAAAAGTGATGTGGTTTGTTGTACAACAACAATTGGTATTGTGTAACCTATTCAAAAAATAATTTCGTTCAAGATAATTCAATGTAATTCTATAAACGACAAACACACTTCGTGTGTTGTGTATGTTTATTTTTAAAAATGTACATAAGTGGTTTAAAAGCACAATTTTTACACATTTAAGAGGTAATCGCTCACATTTATGTCTAATTAATGATAATTTTATGCATTAGCAAAGATTTAACGAGAAAAACTGAAGTTTAAGTTGAACTCAATTTGCTACAGGAAAACGACGGTAGCCGTTTAGACGTAAGCGGGGTAGCTTACGTCTAATTATTTGGACTAGAGTTGGTGAAAGGTAAAGAGTTCAATGAATGAGATCAAAGAGAGGCGAATGTCTTTTTCTGTGCATTTATTAGCTGCATCACACGCAGTAAGTGATGTTATGCGAAGTTTTCGCGACTTATTTTACATTATTACATATTGCTGGTCATAAACCTATAGATACAAAACAGAAAACCAAAAGAAGAATGGAAGTGAAATTAAAACATAGGAGTCAACCGGCCACGCGCGAAGTCAGGGCTCGAATTTAACTTTTTTTTCTACTTTCAAAATATTGCGAGCAGCTTTAATACCAACTCGCAAAATCAAAAACAATTCTCGCAAATTTTGCTGGAAACATAATTAAATTTCGTGTTTTTTTTTTATTCAACAGTTAACTTTGCTTTATCTTTTAAATTGTTATTTCCGTCTGTGGACAAAAAGAAACTAGTTATCTTTCGCTTCAACGCCATGTCTGTTCGAGTTCAATGAACACATGTGAATTAGTCGACTGTTTCACGTTCTTTCTACCAATACCATCCTCGTATCTGTACTATAAGTATACCAGTCTACATACAAGGTGCGCGCTTCCGCATACGGGTATTAGGACGTTCTATGACCTACGGTTTAGCGTTCAGGATGTCGAACGCATTTAGCAATATTCCTGTTTTTTTCCACTATTTTTTTACTTGCAAAAAATTACTAGTGGCTTAAAACTTAACTCGCAACCGGTATTGTTCACTCGCATTTTGCGAGTGTGCGAGTGTTAATTTCAAGCCCTGGAAGTATCCGTATATATTCTAAATATTTATATGCGCGTTCTTCAAACAAACCTCTTTTGGTGGTTTGTCGGGCATGGCTATTTGAATCGATTATTAACAGTATTGAGAATCATCGCGCTCATGCTTAAAAGTGCCTTTTCACAGATTTTGGCATGTTTTGAAGTTTGTCAGTAAATTCTTTATATTGATAATTGTAAACATTGGACATAAAAAGCTCCAGTAAAACATCAATAATAAAATTAAAAAAGGTAACCCCAGCAGGGCTCGAACTCCTGACCCCTGGAGTTCTAGAGTAATTTTAACGACTTAGACCACTCGCCCATCCTTCCGGATACAATACTAGGCGTATTTTAAACATTATATAAGCAATCCTCGTGGTTTCACAAAATACAACGACGCTTACAGAACTCTCCAAATTATTAATTCGTTTCGCGTTGCAATGCTTTATAATTTTCGGGTTTTAAATTCGTCAAAATATGCATATAATGGCTATTTTAGCGCATGGTAAATGTTAAGTATTACAGTTTCCTCACAAATATCATAACTAAAACGAAAATTTGCGAATCTGAAACAACTTTTTTTAATTTTGTCAATTTACCCAAACGTGAAAAGGCCCCTTTAATACATTAGTCCATATGGTGGAATAATTCTTGTTAAATAAATCAAAAATAATATTTAACATGGTTTTGTTGAAAACACATTAAGAATCTATTATTGTCATACCATAATTCTTCAGTCAACATATCTCTGTTCTAAAGAAAATTCCAGTTCACCTAGTTCACGCGATAGCGTCTATGTTATATAACGATTATTTACTGGCCGCGAAATGAACCTGGTAATTGCAAGTTGGAATGCAATGCATTAAAGTGAGGCCACGCTTACACTGATGGAAGGACGGCTTGTTTAAAACTTTATACTTTTACATGTTTAATGTTCAATTTCGAAAACAATTTAAAATGGTTTGGCCAAAACGAATATCAGGATAGGGAAAAACGATACTTAAATGAACTTAAATATACTAGTACACAGACAGCAATATGGAAGTAATTACTAAATATCAGAACATAGTCTTTAAGTACAAACGCTCTGGCGCTGGCAATCCTCTGAAAATAAAAGGTGTACGCACAAACTGTATTGATGTCAAGAGTTGAGTGTAAAACTGTTCTATCTATCAAGCCTTTTCAAAGGAGATACAATTGTTTCATGCTGAATACGGAGTAAAACAGTGTTACAAAGACGCGGTCATGTTTCCAATGTTCTGTTGGTAGCCAATGGAATAAATGACGTGTATTCATTCGTGTCTAGCCGGGGGAATTTTTATATGAATTTTACTGGGTCACCTAAGGTCAAAAGTGACGTTAAACAGCTATGCCGAAAAAAATCATTATTATTGCAAAAATCAAAAAACGTTTGTGAAGCATAATTGGAATAAAGTAAGAACGCATCCGTCCTTTTAGAATCGTTGCTAAAAGGCAAAAATAATACATGACAGTTATTGCCAGAGGAGAAAATGCACATTAAAAGGGGCCTTTTCACGTTTTGGTAAATTGACAAAATTAAAAAGAAGTTGTTTCAGATTCGCAAATTTTCGTTTTAGTTATGATATTTGTGAAGAAATAGTAATACTTAACATTTACCATGCTCTAAAATATCCATTATATGCATCTTTTGACGATTTGAAAACCTGATAATTATAAAGCGTTGCAACGCGGAACGATTGAATAATTTGGAAAGTTATGTTGTTGTATTTATATTTTGGGAAACTACGAGGATTTCTTGTATACGTAAAAAAATACATCCGCCTATAGCATGAGCACGGATGGTCGAGTGGTCTTAGCGGGAGACTTTTTACTCCAGGACTCCAGGGGTCAGTGGTTCAAGCCCAGTTGAGAGTTCCTTTTTTCCTTTAAAAAAATTGTATTCTCGTTTTTTACTGGAGATTTTAGGTCCAATTTTTAAATTTATCAATATAAAGCATTTAATGACAAGCTTCAATACATGCCGAAATCGGTGAAAAGGCCCCTTTAAAAAATGTTGAGTTGTTAGATGTGGATGTCTTAAAGGGGCCTTTTAACAGATTTTGGCATATTTTGAAGTTTTTCATTAAATGTATCGTCAAAAGATACATATAATGGCTATATTGGACTATGGTAAATGTTCAGTAATACTGTTTCCTTACAAATATCGTAACTAAAACGAAAATTTGCGAATTTGAAACAACTTTTTTTCAATTTTGTCAATTTACCAAACCGTGAAAAGATCCCTTTAAGCAAATTGTTATAAAGAATGATGTAATTTGACTTGTAAAGTGTCAAGTTAGATTCAACAATAAAATCAAGGTACTGGCAGTACTGGTGTGACGATGCTTTTGAAGAGGATGGATATAAAACATCAATTTAAGTTTATCTATATCACCACAATTGTGTATGTTGATACAACCATTTGGGTACGATACAAAATTTGGGTACGAAAATTTTGGGAACGAAAAAAAAATTGGTACGAAAAAAATTTGCGTACGAAACATTTTTGGTACGAAAAAAAGTTTAGGGGTACGGGGAAGTAGTACCCGTGGGTAACTTGACCCATTGAGCGAAACTGGGAGGCGGGTCACATTCTTGTTCATTAAGTATGGCAATACATTCATGATGATTCTCGAAAGTAGGTATGAGCACATAGCCGGACCATGTGAGCTCAATCGTATGAGCACTTGACTATCCGAGTTCGCCCACGAACATATGGATAAGTTAACTAATAGCGAAATGACCTTATACATGTATATGCTGAAATCTAACAATCGAACAAAATATAAAACATGGTATGTACACTTAGGTGGTTGTGTAATTTCTATTAGAATATCGTATTCAATATGTAAATTTTAAATGATTGTGCCCGCACTTGAGTTTGTTGCCTTGTTTGAGTCTTTACGCGCCTAGGCTGCACCCAGTGTGTGTATTCGTGTTTTTCCAAGGTAATGAGTTACCTCCGCGCTGAGGCTGCATAATGTTGGGACCCGGAGTGTGTCCATCACTCCTACCTAATAAGATTAGATTGACGACAGTTGGGACGAATTTTGAATGTTAGCTGCAATTTCCAGCTATTTGTTTTGTACTGAAATACTTTTTATTTTTTTTATATGGTCAAATGCTGCGGGGGGGGGGGGGATGAGATTTTCCGGAAAAAAACAACTGTCAGGAATGGTGACCACAAAACAACCAAAATATAACATTGCGCCGGGAGCGGGAATCGAACCGGTGTCGTAAAGGTGAAAAAGCGAACGTCCTTACCACTGCGCTAACGGGACGGACAATTACGCAACTAATTGTTGTTTTATCTATATATATCATAGCAGTGCAGCGTTTACAATTTGCAGGTTCTAAATCGTTCGCATTCTTTAGTTTTGTGATCACGTAAAAAGTTAATTTTACATGTTTTTATTCGCAATTTATTTACTAAATCGAGAACAAATATCAAACAAAATAGAGAAAATATATAGTTGTTTCATTGGTCTATAAAAATAAAATGAATGTAAAATAACTAATTTGAAATTAACGTTCTGATACACTTATTGAATCTGTTTCCCCAGGATATGCTGTTCTATTAATATTTACCTTTATCAACACGAACGACAACTCTGCTTGGAGAATGTTATGAATGAAAATCAACGAGCAGTGGCGAATGCCAAGGGAAGTAACTGAAAAATCGAGTTATCTCAATCGGACTGGCTCGGTCTTTTACATAGGTTGCAATTGTGAAGAATTTTTTACTGGTTATCAAACCTTGGACGATGCTGTTCCAGGATCGTCAAAAAGCATATAAAACTTTACAGTTTAAGGAATCTTTTTATTCTTAGACGTGATGCTGATAACTAGTTGGCGAATATAAACCCTGGTATGTGCACGATGATTTTAGCGTAACGGTATGCACATTTATTTCGTCCGCTTTCATTATCAGCGTCTTGACGCTCTGAAAATGAAGTACCGGTAGGTCTATAGGTAGGTCGTAACGATATTGTAGATCCGTTGATAATAATATCGTGATTTGATCACTGGCTTTACAGTAAGAAGAGTTTTTTTATGTCCCCCACCATAGTAGTGGGGGACATATTGTTTTTGCCCTGTCTGTTGGTCTGTTGGTTGGTTTGCGCCAACTTTAACATTTTGCAATAACTTTTGCTATATTGAAGATAGCAACTTCATATTTGGCATGCATATGTATCTCATAAAGCTGCACATTTTAAGTGGAGAAAGGTCAAGGTCAAGGTCATCCTTCAAGGTCAGAGGTCAAATATATGTGGCCCATATCGCTTATTTTATGAATACTTTTGCAGTATTGAAGATAGCAACTTGATATTTGGCATGCATGTGTATCTCATGGAGCTGCACATTTTGAGCGGTGAAAGGTCAAGGTCATCCTTCAATGTAAGAGGTCAAATATATATGGCCCAAATCGCTTATTTTATGAATACTTTTGCAATATTGAAGATAGCAACTTGATATTTGGCATGCATGTGTATCTCATGGAGCTGCACATTTTGAGTGGTGAAAGGTCAAGTTCAAGGTCATCCTTCAAGGTCAAATATATGGGTCAAAATTGCTCATGTAATGTCACTTCTGCAATATTGAAGCTAGCAATTTTATATTTGAAATGCATGTGTATCTCATGGAGCTGCACATTTTGAGTGGTGAAGAGTCAAGGTCATCCTTCAAGGTCAAACATCATATAGGGGGACATTGTGTTTCACAAACACATCTTGTTCACTTTGTTGTTGTGGCGCCTTTTTATAGGACGAGAGAGTGTCTGTGTTCAGAGACATCCGACCCGCCACACCGCACCATTACCTCGTGGCGTCCAAGGAACACATTCCCGACGCGAAACACCTTAACCCGGAACATAGTGGCCTGGGTAGGTCACCTCACCTGCACGTTAAGCTTTATTTGGAAAAGAACACCATCTCAGTCCTAAAATTAACACTTAAATACGAACGTTAGTTTGCAAAATTCTTCGTATATTTTTAATTCAATTATGTTAAATATACAACATTATTAAAATGCAAATGTCTCGTGTAGTCTGCCAAAATGAAGCTTAAAGGGATCTTTTCACGGTTGGGTAAATTGACAAAAAGTTGTTTCAGATTCGCAAATTTTCTGATTACTGAAATTACTGAACATTTACCATAGTCCAATATAGCCATTATATGTATCTTTTAACGATTTGAAAACCTAAAAATTATAAAACGTTGCAACGCGAAACGATTGAATAATTTGGAGAGTTCTGTTGTTGTGGTTTAAATTTACGAAACTACAAAGATTGCTTGTATAAGGTATAAAGTTCTTCCGAAGTGTATATTTGGCGGAATAGCCGAGAGGGCTAATGCGTTTTTACTTCAGACTAACTCCATGACTCCGGGGGTCACTGGTTCGAGCCCTGGCACCGGTTACTTTTTTTTCCTTGTTTTAATTTTATTCTTGATTTTTTTACTGGATCTTTTAAGATCCAATGTTTACATTTATCAATATAAAGCATTTAATGACAAACTTCAAAATATGCCAAAACCTGTGAAAAGGACCCTTTAATCATCATTTTCTTAGACTTGGATGTGTGTTATATTTAGATCTTTACGATCAGTTAATCTATTAAAACATCCCTATTCATAAATATACTACAACAGTAACTTTCATATTTGATGCAGCTGACCATATCAGACAAAACTATTTTCTCTGTTGACCGCACAGTTGAGCACATGGTGTCAGTCGGCAAAGGCGTCATGGCGACACAGAGTGGTGGCACTTCGGACATAAGGTAATGGTGCTTATACAACTACGGTACGTGTTCAATTTTTAAAATGTGTTTGTTTCCCTTGTACGCCCTTTCTATGATTGTTGTGTAATATTGTCACAATGAAAAACTAACGAGAAAAAGAGATTTTTTTAACCATATTGCCAACAACCAGAAAGTCGCGTTTTTATACAAACGCTTGAAATTACAAATAGCGACATATTAAGTTACCCTGCCTTCGTACAATCTCGGCGCCTTTAGCTCAAATTGTTATTTTGCACTTTTGAACTCTTAAACTCCAGATTGGGCTTTCACTGGCCCCCATTCCACACGATCTCCCATCTGCATCTGCACGTGATCTCCTCTACCAATCAGATGGGCTGGATTGCAAAAGGCATATTCATGCCGAATTCCTATTGGTTCGTAACGGTGAGCGTTAATTTTTAATGTACTTCATTGTGATCATTCTGCTTATATGTATAAATTACACCGTTTCTGGATTTAATATAAATATTATTTGCTAATTGTATATAGATTTACGTTTACAGCCTGATTACGTTCTACAGAGATTGAAAAAGGCAAAGGATTAGACACCAACATCCGGACTATATGATCGTGTCATAATGAACATGACACACGGCGTCACGGCGTGGCATGGCTTCCAGTCAGAAGTTTTTTAGTAAAAAGTTAGGTATATTATGCTATTCAACTGTGCCAATTTAATGCGATGTATTAGTATTCAAGGTTGCTTTCATTGTTTATGTTTCATGTTTAATTTTGTGTCTTCATATGATCAACGGAAAATGATTGGTGATAATGTCAATAGTATTTTTACATGGAAAAGGTGTGAGAAAGGTGTAAGTATATTAAATTAAATGCGTTTTATTACTAAAATGCATTTGATAATAGCGAAGTATCACAACCAAAACAACGAGAAAAGTTTTTTCCCCAGTTATTACCAAGCATTTACTGTACATTTCGTCGGCGATAAAAATATGTTCCATGTCATAGATATGTCTCGGATACATAGTATTGTATTGGCAATTTTTAGTATTTAACTATTTAAAGGCAACACAGATGTTGGTATGTTTTGAAATGTGACATTAAATGCTTTTTAAATTGATAAATGTAAACATCGTTATTTTGAAGTCCCCGTATAATTCAAGAATAAAATTAAAGAAGGAAAACATGTTATCCACGCCTTGGCTCGAACCACTGACCATCGGAGAAAAAGTCTAACGATAAAACCACTCGCGCATCCATGCTGCTACAACTCACTTTGTATTTTATTCTTTATGTAAATATTCTCGGTTGTGTCACAAAATGTAAAGATAAAAACAGAACTGTACTAATTATCCAATTGTTTAAGGTTTGCAACGCTTTATAATTTTCATGTTTTTAAATCGTCAAAAGACATGAAAGATGCATTAACTGGATATTTAAGAGCATGGTAAACGTTCAGTATAATAGTTTCCTCGCAAATAACATAACTTCAATGAAATTTGAATATCTATAACAATTTTTCTCAATTTTCTCAATTTACCAAACTGTTAAAAGGTCCCTTAAAGAATGAGTGAGAAAATTGCAATAACGTCACAAGAAAATAGTGTGCGCCCTAAGACATGTTTAAGTTTTGCTGCATGGGTAATTGGACCCGGATATCGGCCCCAAATAATGTGCTAGACCTGACTTATGTCTGTTTAATGATACTAAAATTAATTTTTTTTGGACGTGTATTGCATTGCAAAGTTGAGCATAGCATCGACATGTTGTGCGAAGAATTATTTATAAATGGAAAATAATGTTTTGTTACCTAAACCGAATAACATTTGAACACTTAATAGATTTTACACATTTATCTTGTGAAATTATATTGCATACACATGACATTTGTTGTTGTTGTTTTATGTTTTTATTCCCAACTGTTAAGTTGTGCATTTTAATAATTTAACTAGCAGAAGAGTCAATTTTTAGATTCATATTGGTAAATCGCCTCTCAAATATATAGATAAAGCATGTACCGGTATTTCATTTTTATATTGTTTCTCGTTCATACTGGTGAAATGATAATATACTGTTGCGTTTTTTTATGAACATGTATATATTGTTCCGATATTGAACATATTATATTCACTCAGTATTGCACTGCATTGCGTTGTGTTTGATTTCAATCCTTTGCCAATAAATAACACGGCAACTGCCCTCTGCATGCGACACTTGAGTTCAACAGGTTTATTGGCCGGATTAACGCTAGGATTTAATCCACATCAGCTAATCTCATATTGAGACGCCCGTAATGTAATTTTACTTATTAATGAATCAACAGCCGATGAATTGATGATTAAATATTAATTACACGTGTTTTAATAATCTATGATAAATCAAACGATAAAATAAAATTTGCTGCATATGCTAAGTACGTAGTGTGAAACAGATCATATAAACACTTTCGGATCCATGGTGTTTTAGTGTGTGTGTTTTTTTCAAGTTCAGCAATGTGTTTTCGTCGCTTGGGAATTTTTATCTAGGACAATCGCGGTTCAGTAATAAGACTATCGTTTGAAACCTAAAATGGCGGAAACACCGTCTGGACGTGAATTCGAGACCGGCTCTGTACTTCCGGATGGGGAGCCAGGAGGTGGTAATACGAACGTAGGAGCGGATGTTGTAAACACAGAGCTAGAGGCAAATGGGAATACAGTAACATTTGGCGGTGTGGAGACATTCTCAGCTACCAATTCCACAACGGCCACTACGCCACACGCGCTGACGGATGGTGAGTGACTGTTGTTCACCATGAAGTTTCTTCCCATTTTCCTAATGTTTCAATTTACTGAGACATTATATAAACATGATATAAATGACAGCGTGTCTATATCGAAAATTGAATGACGAAACCGAATGTTCATGTTGAATAAAAAGAGGTACTATAAGTAACAGGAACGATAACTCGTCTTAACTTGATTTCAATACGTTTACCACAAATTAATGCCAATATTACCTTAGATTCTTTCTGTATCGTGTAATTTGGTGGTTGTTATAACATCTTTATTTACCGATTAATCACTTAACTTATTTCACTCCAGATGAAGAAATAATGCAGCGTCTTCCATGCTTATAAGTACTGACTAAAATTGCCATATTTCGTTTAGAGACCGGAAGGACCCCGGAACCGCCGCTAACGATCGCGTCCACTTCCGAGGTGATCTCTAACAGGCCCGGCACCTCGACGACCCCGGGGCCGCCATTCGACCGCGCCGATACCAACACACCCAAAATGGCTATCAACCCGGATGTAGTCAAGGTAGTCGTGCGACCACGTCTTAGCTCATATACTGGGGCGTTTGGTAGCGCAAACCCATACTTTACACCTCAGGTTTGCGATGATTGTCTGTGATCATTTCAGGTTACTAACTCTCTTGGGGAAAAAAGCGGAATGGATGTTTGTACTTTCTCGTTACTTCTTTTGATTAGAATGATGCTAAAACAATCCCGCCTTTGGTTTTGGAACGCGATATTGACATTCTAAGAAAACACCAAAATGTCCAAGCCTTCCTTTGGACACTGACGTTTCTGAAAATAAGAATTGTGCAAGATCCCATCGTAACAGGAAAGAGACCCGACCTCTAAGACTTATCTGAACGCTGTGATTATTGTTGTTCTCATATTCACGATCCTGTCTTTACCGGGCAGGGACCCGGCCTCCAAGACATATTTGAACGCTGTTGTTATTGTATTCATATTGAGGATACTACCTATATAGGACAGGGTACCGGGCTCCAACCCGTATTTGAACGCTGTGGTTATTGTTAGTGTAATATTGACGATTATATCAATACTGGAAAGGGCCCCGGCCTCGAAACCGTATCTAAAAGCGGTGGTTATTGTTGCATTGATATTCATATCCAATCTTTATAGGACCGGGTACCGGGGTCCAAGCCGTATCTGAACGCGGTGGTGATAGGTCACCTCGCCAGCGGCAAGTCCACGGTGGCGGGAAGGCTCGTGTACGAGTGTGACGGCATAGACGAGGAACTTATGTCCAAGTTTGAGCAGGAGGCAAACGAGGTAATCCCTTATCAGGAAAACGGCAACGTGTATTTTTTATAACTAAAAACGATTCTGAGTGTTTCATGGTTATGCCGAATAATAGTTTGAGTTTGTATTCATACTAACGCCTAAATGGCATAACTGAAACAAGATATGCCTTAAAGTGGTCTAGTGGTAGGATGCTGGTCTTGGTTTCGGAAGGTCCCCGGTTCGCATCCCGCTCAGACCACGGAATTCAAACCACGTCATTTTCATAAGCAAAAAATTAATCCCACGCTTGTTCCTCTCCACAAAAGAGAATAATTGGTTACCTGTGAGGGAAATAAGCCAATGTGCCGTGGCTGCATATTGCGCCGAATGTAAACGGACTCCTTGTGATCGGGTGGGGGGGGGGGGGAATGTCAAAATCGAGTGTAGATGAGTCTAGTATCATAATCAGACTTTAACCCATGCATTTTGAAAAAAAAGCTATGTACGCAAAACTTTGTGAATACTTTAACTGAAATACGGATTTATTCATGTAGTGTGTTTCGAGGGTATACTAAAGGTACAACAGTATTAGGGGCCTTTTTATAAGCTAACGCGAATGTACCTACCACTTAAGCAACTATATATATGTTGCTATGCTCATTGACGACAGGCGGGCAAGGAGACGCACAAGTACGCCTGGATCATGGACAAGATGGCGGCGGAACGCGAGCGCGGCATATCCATAGATACCAAGCTGCGACGCATAGAGACGCGCAACTACTACGTGAACGTTATCGACGCTCCCGGCCACACGGACTACTGTCATAACATGATCACAGGCTCCTCCCAGGTGACTGCTCTCTGCAATATGGGAATGATGGGAAAATTTCGCGAAATTATACCATACTAACTGATTTAAGTCGGTGGTTTCGTTGTATCAGCCATAGCCTAAAGGCACACACAATGTGCCACAAGGAAAGGAACAATCAATGTTTAAATCAGGCATTATCAATTACATAAAATACAGCACAACTGCCAACATTATGATAATATACATTTTCTTCAATTAACATATTTTAACCAAGAAAAATCAACTAATTGTGGTCATTTTAAAGCCTTGTTTCCAATTGATAAAACACAAAGAAGAGGTATGAAAATTGCATGGAGAATCTCTTTTCTTTAAATACAACGTTTTAACTTTTAGTGTTGTCAAAAACATATATATATATAATTTAAATACAAATTATAAGAACAGCTCATGTAGAAAACACGTGTAATTTACCGTTACTTTTTTGTAATTTATATTGATATAGAGGTGTATTAACTTAAACTCCGTGCTTTCCCAGGCGGACGTAGCGGTGCTGGTGGTGTCCGCAGCCCCTCTCGAGTACGAGCAGGGCGTGGCACGTGACGGACAGACCCGCGAACACGTGCTCCTCGCGTACGCCATGGGTGTCAAACAACTGATAGTGGTCGTCAACAAAATGGACCTGACTAGGCCCAAATACAGCGAGGTAAGCCATGAACCGCTTTGTGGAATTAGAGAAAGAATTGCTTCACTGCTTTTAAAGTAATTTGTAGCCTCTCATGTACTATTAGGGAGCAACGATAATTATGTTCCATACTAGAGATTTTTATTGTTATTTCGAATTATCTCTTCAAAGAATCCAAGCACTGGTTCTTCACAGAAAGCAGATTCGAATTGCCTCCATAAACTAAGACTTTTCGACACAATCGATCTACAGTAACTACATGTAGGTTTTAACTAAGCATCCGGGACATAGACTTTAGTCGTGGTTTATCTTCTATGCACATGTAGTCAGTTTGAATTGTTTTAGAAACGCTACACGTTCATCGTTGAGAACGTTGATCTGCTGGTGAAGAAGGCCGGGTTCGAGCCCGAGACCGTCATCTATCTTCCCGTGTCGGGCTGGATGGGAGACAACCTCGTCAAGCGCAGCGAGAACCTCGCCTGGTTCAAGGTACGTCACTCGCACTACACTGTTGACACGGTGACTTCCGCCGCACCGAGGTGGCAGTGCTTTGATTGCATAGCTACTTTAGGATAATGGAATGTATTGACTTGCTATGAGTATTTGTAATTGGCCAATGAATGTGCGATCCCAGTCAGGATTCAGGTTTTGATATTACCATGAGACCAGGTATCTCGTCACGTAAGGTTAGATTTTACACACAAGTAATTATGCGGGATGCCCCCAGTGATTCACTTTTTATCTTCTATTTCAAAAAGGACCTATGTTTAAATAGTAACTACCAGGAACGGTCATGAATTCATTCAGGGTCAATATTCATACAAGCGCTGAAGAAACTCGTAATCAAATAATACAAAGCGACAGTATATGGCAGCCCACATATTATTGTACATGTACTGGGACACTAACTCGTATCTGTACGAGCTCGTACACAGTGATCACCTGTACCTGTATGGACACGTGGTTCATCTTTAAAGTGCTCTAGGTAGGTGGTCGTCCGTCGATACTTGTGTAATAGATAGACTTCTTCGTGTATAAATCGTTGATATGCGTGAATTTAATTAATATTGCGTAGTGCTGTATACTTTCATGTTTATAAAAATGGTAAACTTTGTAATAATCAATTGAAGTGTACATTGCTGATTAACACAGGAAGGAACGCATGTCACCGAAAATGTACAACAATTTAAATGATTAAGTTGTGCTGATAATTTATATCTTGATATACTAATATACATGGACGATGTAACAACATGCACGCTGCGGCTATACTAGTGATAATGGGCATGTCATATTTTTAGATAACAATAGTTTAATATACGTATCTATGCATTCACTATTATCACATGACAATAAATTACATGTACGAGTACGACTACAATGGGTTATATGCACATACGAAAGTACAAGCATACAAACTAAACGATGTGGAAAAGAAAGTAACAATATCAAGTGAAGCTATTTGTTCATGTAGTTATTTTTTCTCTTGTCTGAATAAACAAACAATCAGGGACACACTGAGCTGAAACCTGATTTTAATTTCATAAAAACAGGCAGTAAAATGACATAAACAGTTCATAACCTGTCTTAAAAGAAATATTGTCTTTGTGTTCTTTGTATATTTACTATATAAAAAAACTTCCATAGGCAGTATCAGATAAAGCCGCTCTACCGTGTACGTTCCACCAGTAGTATACATCATCCGAACTAACTTTGTACAACATATGCACTATAAACAACACTTTATTTTCTTTTTTGATCGGTCGCGTTTTAACTTGACTGTGGGTGTAGGAGTTTCGCCGTACCTAGTCCACTCTATGGTCACTTGATTTCTTTTCATGTCCGCAATCACTACCGGTTCTGGCTTTTTCTTTTTCACTGGTAAAATCGGCATGTCTTCGCAAAACACGGCTTTAAATTTTGGTTCTCGTATCATGTTTGGGTGATAGCTTTTCATCTGAAATTAACATGGATAAAAAGATATTAATTGTGGCTTTAAAATAATGATATACTTTATGTTTGTTTATAAAAAGTCCATTTGATCTTAAATCTAAATGCGTGATTAAATTTTAAAACGTGATTTGTTTCTTATTGATTTTATATATTATTATATATTTTGCAACTACCCATGTATTGAAATCGAAAGGTAGATACAGGTCCGCCATTTCTTATGAGGAACTCGGAATAGGTAGCAATTCACTTAATGGATACTTTACTGTTGCTAAGTATTACCCGGAATTAGTATTTAAAGTTCGATTTATTTATTGTTGTAATCCGGGCCACTATTTTTTGGAAAAAAGCATTTAGTACCCCGGTAAAAGCAATGCTGGTCTATTTTATCCACCAATGATAGTTGTATTTTAATAACTTCGGTTAATACGCGGTGTAATTGAACCGGAGCATGTCTATCATAAGTTTATATCACACTTAAATCTTCCATCAGCTTTCATCCATTTTGTCCAAAAGTGCATACCTTTTAAATAACACATTGGTTTGATGCATATAACTTCAAAGTAACTGATATTATTTCATTAATTTTAAAAATGCCACGATTACCGATTTCAATGACCGCAATACCAATTTCTACATGCATTAGAAAGCAAAGTACACGTAATATCTTACGACATCCGGGTTACAAATCTCGGTCACATGGTAGGCCAACTTCCGGAAAGCTTGGAAGACGTTCTCACCGGTCCGCGCGCTTGTCTCAATGAAGTCAAAGGCGAGTTCCTTTTCAGCCAGCTTCAGAGATAATTTACAAGTTGAGTTTGAATGCAGTCTCGTAGTAATCGTGTTACAACACGCCAATTTGACATTTAGTTAAATGCATTTTTAAATATCATAGAATAAAGCCACACTTTATAAATAACATTCAGATTATAATGCTCCAAATGAATTTCAAATAAAATCTGTACATTACGTGGCACACATGCTTACGATGCCTAGATATGATTATTTTTTATATGTACGAGAATATTAATTTAATTTTCTTCACGGACAAGAACTATCCCACATCTTCTCTCACCGAGTAGTGGAATACAATCCAAACAACAAACCATAAAACAATAGATAATAATACCTCATTTTGTGACACATGCTTTAATTTCGTTTAAATTGAATGTTTCTTGTTTTGCATCCTTATTGTATTCCATTCGAGCCTTCTTTAGTTACATAACATTTTTAAGAATTCCCCGATTCCTGGTTTTAAATATAACGACAAGCATTGACATTTATTTCGTAAAGTTTGCATAATTAAGGGCACAAAATGTAATTTCTTTCATACCTCCATGTTCTCAATCTTTACCAAAGTCAATGAACGCGCCCAGGCTTTTATAGTTTGTATGTTACCTTTTGTCCGTCTTTAGCAGCCACCTGTCTCTCGTTGTCAAGGTCACACTTGTTGCCTAGCAGCACCAAAGGTACCGCCTCATATTTGTTGTGTTTGTATGCGATTTCCTGCCCAAAAAATACGCAACATGTTCATTTACAATTATTTTTTATTAGCTCGACTATTATATATAAAATATATATAGTGTAGCTATCATACTCACCCCGGCGTCGGCGTTAGCGTCTGCGTTACAATCTCTTGCACGACGGTTACATTACATTCACCTCTGTGTTGGGCTCAGAACGGACTTTTGTTATGAAAGCGTCTCATTCATGCCATGATCATTCCAAGCGTTCATCATTGAGGTTACAGTATAATAAACAATATCTTGCACGACGGTTATATTGCATTCACTGCATAAAAGAAAACCATCTCATACCATGATATCTTATATCAGTCTTAATTCATTATTATAAAATTGATATGGTTTTTTGATGTTAAGAAACCAACATAAATACACACGTCGAAGCAATTCCTAACGTCACTCAATAAAAATTATGTTAAATTGTTTACATTTGTGAATTGCGTGAAATGATTCCATCTGCGTAAATGGGCAATAAAATAATTCCAAAGAGTTGCATTAAAACTCGCAAGTTTTTGCACGATTTATAGTAAATTTAAAAGTCATATTTCTTAATTAAATGCATGCGATCTTAAATATCCACTCAAATATACATTGTATGCGTTTGTTCGTTTTTACCTATTTGAGTTGTATGTGAGAGCAAGGAACGACAACTCTGCGTGGAGATTGTCTGCGTTAGTGTTAGCGTGCAAATGTTACAGTTTTCGTACTACCCCAAATATTTTCTGTGTCCCTTGACATATTTATTTCATATTTTGCATACTTGTTTACCAACATGACCCCAACCTATAAACAAGAGCTGACAACTCTATCAAGCATTTTGTCATAATTATGGCCCCTTTTCCACTTAGAATATGCAGCAAATGTTTAAGTTTGCGTACTACCCCAACTATTTTCAATGTCCCTTGACAAATTGCTTTCATATTTTGCATACTTGTTAACCATCATGACCCCAACCTATAAACAAGAGCAGACAACTCTATCAAGCATTTTGTCATAATAATGGCCCCTTTTCCACTTAGAATATGCAGCAAATGTTTAAGTTTGTGTACTACCCCAACTATTTTCAATGTACCTTGACATATTGCTTTCATATTTTGCATACTTGTTTACCAACATCACCCCAACCTATAAACAAGAGCAGACAACTCTATCAAGCATTTTGTAATAATTATTGCCCCTTTTATACTTAGAATATGCATATTATTGATAAATCTATGTTCAAGTTTGCGTACTACCCCAAATATTTCCTATATCCTTTGACATATTGCTTTAATGTGTTGCATACTTGTTTACCAACATGACCCCAACCTATAAACAAGAGCAGACCAATGTATCAAGCATTTTGACATAATTATGGCCCCTTTTACACTTAGATAATTGAACATTTTGCTTAAATTGCCATAACTTCTTTATTTATGATCACATTTAATTATTACTTTGACAAAACAACACTTACCTGAATACCACAATGGATTCCACCCAAACAATACCCCACGTCCCTACCCAGAATCCCCCCCAACCTCCCCCCCCATTTTTTTTTAAACATCATCTAATAAATTACCACACCCCACATTATACCCCCTCTCACCCCCCCCCCATTTTTTTTATTTTTTTTATTTTTTAAAGATCGTCTAATAAATTATTGAATATGAACAATTCCTCCATGATGGCTTACGTTATACTGTCAAGCACTTGAATAGTCGAGCGCGCTGTCCTCTGACAGCTCTTGTTGAGATTGTATTTATTGGAACATAAAAACCCAATAGATTTGTAACAAAACATTCGACTAGTAGTAGAATCACACCCTGCTACCTGATTCACGCTGTGCATCCAGTATGAGAGGTGCGTGAAGGACTTCTTGTCCGTGACGTCATACACCATAGCGATGCCTTTGACTCCTCTGTACTGCCACCTGGTGACGGAATGGAACCTCTCCTGGCCCGCCGTGTCCCTTCAACATATCGACAAAACGGCGTCATTCTATTGAGATAGGGGCTCACTTATTTACAGTCTTGATAGGTTTACAGACCCGAAAACTACTGAATGATGATTGTGCTTTATACATCAAGAGCACATTTCTTAAATTACCTTGCAAACCTAAGAAAGAACAAAAAAGTAATCAATTGACAATAACTCAGACATCAATAACATGAACATAGTAACACACACTATACATGTAACCGTCGACATCATTTTGCGTGTTGTTTTTGGATAAATGCTCAAATCAAAAAGTTTATAAAAACGTAATCAAACCGAAAGCCTTAGTTTAGTATTGACGATTCGATCTTTGTCACGGAAGTTCTGGATATAGTCGGTGTTGCAGGATTGGTTGATTAGACACGAGGTCTATCTTGCCGAGGATTCCGGAGTTAATCGATGTGTACATTTTCGAATTCGGAATACTCGGCGTTTGCCATTGCAAAAACGTAACAAATTTTCGTGGACCTTGACGTGTTTGAAATTTGGATTAATATCATGATTCTGCCAGCACACCATGTCAAGTAAGCTGTTAAAATTGCGCTTTAGGGATTTATTTATGATCTGTTTGTGGGTATTTATGCCAGAAAATAGATAATGTTGCTCATTTTACATGTACCTATTCAATGGGACCTTTTGACGTTTTGGTATATTGACAAAATTGAAAACGAATGTTTCAGAATCACAAATTTTCGTTGAAGTTGTGATATTTGTGAGGAAACAGTAATACTTAACATTTACCGTGCTCTAAAATATCCATTATATGCATTTTTGACGATTTAAAAACCAGAAAATTATACAGCGTTGCAACGCGAAACGATTGCATAATTTGGAGAGTTCTGTTGTTGTCATTATATTTTGTGACACTAAGAGGATTGCTTATATAAAGTATTAACTACATCATGTTCTCTATGAGCACGGATGGTTGAGTGGTCTAAGCTTTTACTTCAGGGGTCAGTGGTTCGAGCCCTGTTTAGGGTACAATTTTTCTTTCTTTAATTTTATTCTTGTTTTTACTGGAGTTTTTCGATCCTATGTTTACATTTATCAATATAAAGCGTTTAATGACAAACTTAAATTCATGCCACAATTTGTGAAAGGTCTCTTTAAAGTGCTACTGGATTCCAAAGAAAGACTTGACATGAGAAATGATGTTACCTGTTGCAACTGGTAGTTGGATTATTGCAACAATGGCATGGTATATATGATGTCAAGGTGTAACGTCTACACAACATGAAGTAAGAAGACCAGCCCGGCCCACGATATATGTAGCTCCACCTACCATATCTGTAGCTCCACTAGCGCCCCGTCCACCTCGAACTTCTGGCGCACAAAATCTGTGGCTGTAACGAAAGGCACGTTCTTGTCATTGAGTTTTTTTCCACCAAAACAGCACGTCAATATTTATATGTTTGGATAGCAAAATAGGGTTGAACCCTTTTCTAATTTAATGGTAAATATAGAATTAAAATAATCGCGCAATGTAAACTGCCGAAGAGTTACGCCATATTGATTAAACCTACTAACCGATCGTTGGTAGCAAACGCTCTTTAAAGTCCAAGCCAACCAAGCGCCTGAGCAGAGCGGTTTTTCCGACGCTTGCGTCTCCGAGAATGAGAATCTTGTAGGTGGCGACACAGTCGTCCTCGCACAGAGGCATTCTACCTCATTTCCTATTCAATGGCAGGGTCTGGAAATACATGTTACACTTGCCTTAGCTTTCTGCCATATACCGGTATACCGCCATATTCAGGGTTGAACCTTTTTCATATTGTGTTTAAGTTATTCCGCTAGATATTCCTGGTTTTATATAGTATTTAGTATTTTGTTGTTCCTTAATTGTTTCCTTTGATAAATAGTTTTCGTTTGTTATAGAGTACTACAAAAGTAGTAGGTCGCCGACCAGATATCAGGGCTTTATCTGATCCCCAATGTAGTTTACGTCATGTTCGCGCGTACTATCAGTTTTGATAAATTGATATCATATCATACTTTCATGATCGAAACACAAGTTCAATTGCATTTCTGTACTTGAGATAAACACGCAAGAAAGCGGCCTTGATATTAAACTGAATCAGATCTGCATTCCATTGTAATACCTGTAAAACATTTACCCAACACAGCAGCTATTGTGTAATAATTACAATTTTGTCACTTTCATATGAATGCTGCATTCCGATTGGATAATTTGTTCACGTGACCGATTTTTCATTTTCCGATGAATCCACGTCGAATGCAAATTTAAACATGAATATTCATGGCGCTACTTTCTGGTCATAACAAGTTGCCAAATGACGTTATGCTTTGCGCGAAACTGAGTGGTGTTGTTTTTTATTGGTCAATAGCGAAATGACGTTACACTTTTGTGAACTTTTATGACCCTTACCACGATAGAATTTCTGCTTTAAGATCATTTTGCATTGTAATTATAAGGATTGGATAGCATTTTTCTGCATTCCATCGGTGTGTGAACTGTCGGGAAAAATACACCTAATTTATGCATAAACGCCGTCGGCGCTAATGCAAATTAGGCGTAATTTTCCCGACAGTTCATACACCGACGAAATGCAGAAAAATGCTATTCAATTCTTAAATATTTGTAGGTGTTCAGTTGTCAACGTAATACATGGCATAAGCAATATTTAAAATAGTTTGCCTCGCTTGGTTGGCATGCAAAGTCTCAGAAGTGTGTTCTTTCTCCATATAGTTTTCTTACATCTACGTAAACTGTGTATTTATTGTAAACGCATACCCAGTTATAACCATACGATATAAAAACATAAATGCTGAAAATAAATCCGTATTTATCAGGACATTGTGAAATGTTTGAAACCTGCCTACGGTGTATACAATACACAATTAGTATTATACTGTTAAACCTCAGACGACGAACGGCAACACCATGAACACAGTGGGCCCACAGAGCCAGGCGCGTTCAAATAATCTGCTTCTTAATGGGTTATCTCCAAAATGCAGGCAGCTTGCTGATTACCAAACAATGGAACATTCTTTAGGCAATATTTTTATATATAGATTCTTCATCATAAGGATATAATCGTTATTGAATATCCGCTGTTTGTTATTGTTCTTTCTAATTACAATTTTTAGTAAAACTGATATTAATTTTTTTTAGATATATGGCAACACCAACAACATTCACGACAACAACAATACCAGCAACAATTTTCTAATAACATAATATGATAACAATTATTAAACTAGTATACATATTTATAATATTCGTAATATGACACAACAACTATAATGTACCATTGGTGGTTATGTTAATCCAGTTTATATTTAAAAATATCCGTTTTAAACACACCCAGCGTTTACAAACATACACACTTTAAATGTAATCGAGCTTTACATACAACACGGAAATGTAAACTTTACTTTCTCAAATTTCCACTGAAGAAGAGTAGACAGTCTAAAGGCTCGTCCTATCTACGCAATAAACCTTCTCAACAGTTGAGCCGTGTATATGTCTGGCTATGAAAATGGTCCAATGGTTTCCAGAATCCCGAAATATACTCCGTTTCGGTGAAATTCACAAAAAGAAACATTTTCTCTTTCACAAATATTTATAACATATTCTGAGTGGAACTATCGTGCGGTAAATCATCTTATATTGCCAGGTCCGGTTAGTTAAACGATGTGTGCGGAATTAACAAATAAAATTGACCCTTAAAATATGGTGCAGATATTCTACTGCAGATGTTACCATGTAGTGGCGGTCGTCTGCAATTACTTTGATTGACACTTATAGTCAGCATTTCTGAAAATAAACATGCACTTTCGTTTTTCGCTGTAAATTAGTGGCTTTTGATATGAAAAGCTTATGGATACGCCGAATCGCAAATGAAATGTAAATATACACTTTACAAACAAGTATTTTTGCCAGTCTATTCCTCCTAAAAATACAATAGTTAGTGCAACCCATCAAACTGATTATTTCAGACAGTTTTGTTTATTCCACAAGATGCTTAAAGGGGCCTTTTCACGCTTTGGTAAATTGACAAAATAAAAAATAATGTTTCAGATTCGCAAAGATTCGTTGTAGTTATGATATTTGTGAGGAAACAGTAACACTGATAAGTTATCATGCTCTAAAACTTAAATATCCATTATATGCATCTTTTGATGATTTAAAAACCTGAAAATTATAAAGCGTTGCAACGCGAAACGATTGAACAATTTGGAGAGTTCTGTTGTTTTCATTGGCGTCGCACTGAAGTGCGGCGACTAGTATGTAATATGTTTTTTTCACTTATGGGAGGAGAAGTTATTTTACGGATCAATGTATATATTTTAGTTGTCAGAATATCTTGCATAGTGGTTATTTTTTTGGTGTAAATTAGTGTAAATAAGTACTGCATTTGTGCCTATTACATTTACTACAACATTTATTGCCAATGATGCAAAGCTAGTTCTTTTAATTAATAATTGAAACGAAAACGCTCGTTTTCCATAATTTGTTTTAAACGGAATAGATGATATATTAGTGTGTGTGATGGATCTAAGAGCGTACACATTGTTATTTGAGATATGAATAACATAATTGAAATAAGAGGGCATTGCGCATTTAACAAACTTATGAACAATAGATCCAATTAGGAAAGTACATCTGTTATTGAATGTCAACGAACCAAGTTCTTTGAATAAGGGAGCTGAAGGAGTTTAATATGGTTTATTCAGTATTATTTTAGCAGCTCGTTTTTGTATCGAATGTATTTTACGTAAGTGTGACTGTGTTGCTGAACACCATAATGCGCAACAATAATCCATAGTCGTTAATATATATGAGTTGTAAAATAGTTTTTTGTTTCATAGTTAATAAAATAGTTTATTCGTTTTAATAAGGCCAATTTAAAGTTTAGTTTACGACATACAGTGTTTATGTGAGATTGCCATGTAAGATGCTCATCAATCGTAACTCTTAGTAAATTAAATTCTTTGGTTTGTTCAAGGATAATGCCATTATTATTAAGTCTAAGATTGTCAGAAGAACTACGAGCTTTTGATAAAAGCATACATTTAGTTTTGTTTGGATGAATTGACATGGTATTAAAGGAACACCATGTTGCTATACTGTCCAAATCGTTTTGCAAATGTAATTGTATATTATGAATGTTATAATCCGATACGTGAAATGTTGAATCGTCTGCGTAAAGATTAATTGTTGAGTTTTTAACGAAGGATGGGATGTCATTAATGTAAATAAGAAATAACATTGGCCCAAATATAGAGCCTTGTGGTACACCGGTTTTGATATATTGAAACGACGATTTTCTGGAACCTATTTTAATACACTGTCTTCTATTAGAAAGATAAGATTTCATCAAAGCAAGAGCATTGTCAGAAAAATGGTAAATGCTGAGTTTTTCAAGTAAAATGTCATGATCTACTAAATCGAATGCTTTCCGGAGATCCAGGAAAATTGATCCAACCATGCGACCAGAATCAATATACTGTAACCAAGAATCTACAAGGCGAATCAAGGATGTTTGACAGGAATGATTTTGGCGGAAACCAGATTGGTAACTGTGGAGTAGTTCATGCTTTTCAATATAGGATTTAAGTTGATTTGTACTGTGCCTCTCAAATATCTTCGAAATTGTTGGAGAATAGAAATTGGTCTATAATTGTTAAGATCAATTTTATCTGCACCTTTATGTATTGGCAAAACATATGCATCTTTAAGCTGGTCAGGAAAGTATAAAATACATCATTCACGCATGAGCACGGATGGCCGAGTGGTCTAGCGTTCGTCTTTTACTCCAGGGGCCAGTGGTTCGAGCCCAGATGAGGGTTGCTTTTTTGTTCTTTAATTATTTTATTGTTTTTTTACCTGAGCTTTTTAGATCCAATGTTTACATTAATCAATATAAAGCATTAACTGACAACTTCAACACATGCCAAAATCTGTAAAATCCTTTACCACATTAAATTCTACAAATGATATTAAACATAAGGCATTTACCACAGAGCCAATGTGACCTTCAACGCATCAATTTCGAACTGATTGAACATGGGGCACATTTATGTTAACATAGAAAGTTAATTTCGTTACTCGAGATGTGGGCCGTCCTACCTAGCACACAGCCTTTAAGCCCATCGCATGGTCCATTTCAAATGCAAGTTTATAAACAGTGTGCCTGTGTTTCTGCGGGCCGCTGGCATCCAACAGCTGGCCGGTATCTGTCAGAGATGGCAGCGTAATTCAGCAATCCATTCATTTAGTACATGTTGTAAACAGTCGAAAATGGTATATCTGATTGTATTACCGATTGTTAGTAGATCGGTATTGTTACCAGTGTAATTGACACAACAGAACAGTCGGTATTGGATCATGTTGTAACTTACTAGAGATTATTGACACAACAGAACAGACTGTATTGATACCAGTCGTCATGTACGAAACAGTTCGAGCTGATGCCATTAGTACTTGACACAGTAGAACAGACCCTACTGATAACAGAAGTTATTGACACAATAGAACTGACCGTACTGATACCAAAGTAGTTGACAAAAAAGAACAGGCTTAACGGTTAGCAACTGTAATTGACACAACAGAACAAATCGTACTGCTACCTAGCTGTTGTAACTTTTAAAACAGAACAGATCGTAATGTTACCAGTTGTAATGTACACAATAGAACATATCCTACTGTTATCAGTTGTTATTGACACAACAGAACAGATCGTTATGTTCGCAATTGTTATTGACACAACAGAACAGATCGTTATGTTCGCAATTGTTATTGACACAACAGAACAGATCGTTATGTTCGCAATTGTTATTGACACAACAGAACAGATCGTTATGTTCGCAATTGTTATTTATACAGCAGAAACACAACGTACATGTTACCTGTTGGGATTGACACAACAGAACAGAACGTATTGTTACCAATTGGAATTGACACAACAAAGTTCTTGGGGAAACATATCAATCTTTATAGTTATCCCTTGTAATTGACACGAATCATATCGCTTAATATAGAAACAGTACATCCAACATTGTTATCATTCATGACTGGCGCACTGAACCATTTGTTAAAGGTTTTGGGAGTGGAAAAGATGATTATACAATTTATCTTATAAATTAACACAATGCCTTAATACATTTCAGATGCACTGTAACATGATGATACCCACGCAAACCCCTGTTTGTAAACGTGTGTGCAACACATATTTATTTCGTAAGAAATTGTGTCGTATACTAAACGCGTCAGTGTGTAGTTGCACACCAATAGATCGTGGCCGTTTAAGAAATCAGGTAGTTCATATTAATTTAATTGACGTTGAGAATGTCTCATTTGATAAATGGTTCTCGCTACGTGTATTTTTTCATCACCTGTTTAGATAACGGGTAGATTTTGCGAATACAGTTCTCTTTGAAATCGGTCATAAATCGGTATTTGGTCGGAAGCATTCATAATCCGTACATCTACAGAAACCACAGAAGCCTCACAAATTGTTAACGGTCCCTGCTCACATTTTCATTGTATTATGAATCTAACATTTGTTATTCTCCGTATCGGAGAAGAAAATGTGCAAAATACTTGCAGGCGAAACTGGTAGCAAGCGAAAATCAAACGAATTTGTAACCTGTACATGTCGATGAAATTCTTAACAGCAAATCAGTGTGTGTGTGTGTGGGGGGGGGGGGGGGGGGGGGCATGCATGCGCTGGGAGCAGTTTTGCTGATTTTTTTCCACCAAATAGATTATGTCAAAAATTTATATTTAAGATATACATACAAATACTATATGAAAAATGAAATAAAAACATAGGGTCACCGGCCTTGTTTTGATTTTATTCACCATTTTATAACATGTACTTTTTTAATAAAACTGAAAAATCTCTAATTGCGTAAAAATAATTAGTAATCTATGAAATTGGCAACATGTAGATATTATTTAAGCTAAGATACATTATATACCATTTATTTAAACCACACACTACCAATAAAATGGAGTATTCAAGTTAAATTTTAAGATTTTTATTTTTTATTTTTTTTATGTCACCCAAAAAATTATCATTTTTTACTATTTTAACCACATAAATGGAATTTTTTTTTTCTACCGAATAGAATTCTGCGAAACTGCTCAAATATGTTCATCTACGTATTGTCATCATAAAATACAAATAAAAAAAGGGGGTCACCGCACTTTTAACAGAGATTTTTTGTTTTAATTATCCCTACCGTCAAATTTCATTAAAAAACAGCAATAAGACAAAACCCAAGTACCGGTACATATATTGTCAGAAATATGCATAAACATTAGAAATTGTTTACAATCTTAACTGGGATCACAACAGCTTACCAAAAGACATTAATAAAAAACAATATTTAATCACAAACATAATACCATACAGTATCAAACTCGACCTTAATCATTAATAACTTACATGTTCACAGATTTCGGCATGTTTTTGTGTTTAAATGCTTTAAATTGATAAATGTAAACAACGGGAGCACCAGTATTATCCAAGTATGAAATTAAAGAAAGAAAAAAAAGTAAAAAAAAGTTAACCCCGCCTGGGATCGAACCACTGACAATTGTATTATGAACCAACTCGGTCATTTCTGCTGATACATATTGCTGATACATATAGCCTCTACCTTCTGCTGATACTGATAACAAAAATATTGAGGTGTGATAATAGCATCATCGGTGTTGCTATAAATATATCATCGGTTAAATAAACTGCCGCAACACCCATTCGGTACCCCTCGCAGATTATCATACTCGCACTTATCCGATGTTTGACGGAAAGGGCCGAGAATGTGCGATTGCCGCAACACCCTTTAAGCGAGGTTAGTTGGCACTTACTTCCAAGATGGCGTCGTTTTCGTGTTTTTTCGTGAAGGATTGGCCGATATTTTCACCCGGTTAGCCACTTTCTATTTCTATTTCTTGTAAATGAATACGCCCTTTCGGCTCTACAGCGCAACTTATTTACGGTACACGTTTCGTTCCATAAATCTCATGATGCTAGTTTCTCACGATTTTTTTAAATTAAATAAACAAATATCTGTGTTACGTCATTTCTTCCCACGATGTCTCTGCATACCTTTTCAAGTGTAATCAGCAGTTACATACATTGTAAAAAATTCATTTTGGTCGGAATGAATTCGTTATGCATTTGGAATATAAACATTACTAAAGATTAAAAGGCAAAGGTAAGAACAAACGAAATAATCTAAGTGAACCAATACTTTTATTTCCTAAATACAACAGTCTTAAATAATATGTATTCGCATAAGTAAAAAAAAAGGGAAAAAATGTTTATGTTGATCACTTCTACTGAAATCATACCGAGTATTGCATTTTCAAAAATCTTTCTATCCACTACAAGTTCACTTTATGCGATTATAATATATTCACCAACTCAACTTGTTGGAAAAAGGTCGCCCAAAATGCGTCATATCAAAGTTACATACATGAATCAGTATCGTTGTGTCAAATGTCATTGTATCAAAGAGTTAATATTTAAGTTTGCAATAAAATAAAACAATCACTGATATGCGTCTTCTAAGCAAGCGTCAGGCATTCCAAATTGCTTCAGGTATTCCGAATTGCAATAATGGCAGCATTTGGTCACAACAACCTGATAATAGTATCGAACCGGCTTGACCTTTTTCTGTTTTTCATTACACTTATATTGCACGTATATGTCATTGTTTTGCGTCTTTAACTGGCGTTGTACTTCGGCGTAATCTTTTTTGTTTGATTGCTCTGTTTTCATGTATCTTTCGCTTTATAGAGCGGTACACTCATCGTGGTGCCTTCTTTTTATGCTCCCCAAAAATTTATTTTGGGGGGAGCATATAGTCGCCGCTTCGTCCGTCCGTGCACAATTTTTGTCCGGGCTATTTCTCAGCAACTAATGACCGAAATTCAATGAAACTTTATGGGAAGCTTCACTACCAAGAGGAGATGTGCATATTATCAGCGGGTTCTGGTCGGATGATTTTTCACAGAGTTATGGCCCTTTGAAATTTTCTATAAAAAAAATTCTTGTCCCGCCAACTACTGTGCCCTATAGACGTTTCTTTTTATCTGAATACTAGTATATAGTGCAATATTGTGACAAAAAACCTTTGGGGAGCATCACCCGTCTCAGACGGTTTCTTGTTTAATATTGGCATCCTCAACGTCTATAACTGCGTCTTGATACCTGGAAATAGTAATCATAGTACAAAGGTATTCCTTCCGTTCAGTAAGCATAATATTCCATTTGAGGCATATTCAAACATAAGTGTGTTAATGTGTGTTAAAATAACTGGGTATGAATTCCACTGTGTAAATAATACCGCAAAATGCCTTATATTACACACACCCAATCTTAGAGTTAAGTTTGGGAGGAAATATATAATAGTACAAAATAATAATATAAAAATAAATAACATACATAAAAATGATAACTCTTGGTTTCTAAAGAAAAAAAATGTTCACCGAAACATTCGCACCAATGCGGAATTCTTTCACTACAGTTATTTGGTGTAAAACATTGGAATATGAAATAATCTTTATTTTAGTTATATTTTACTGTATATGTGCGTCAATACTGTGTTTCATAAGAGAAAGTATTTGTAAAACCAATTTCTCCAACATCAAGTAAGTAGACAACAGATATGTGGACGGTTTTCCTTCAATAACTTTTTTATCCCGACGTCTACGATATTGAAACAAAAAACCGAGGGAAGCGCAAATACTGTAGATCCGAAAAAGCGTATTCATTTTAAAATAAAAAATAAATAGAAAGTGGCTTAATGGGTGAAAATATCCGCTACTCCTTCACGAAATACTCGAAAATTACGCCATGTTGGAAGAAAGTTCCAACTCACCTCACTTAATCCCGGTAAGCTCCCGTATACGCATGCCCCCCCCCCCCCCCCCCCCTCCCCCTGGCAAATGTCCTGTTATGTTTTATATTATTGGAAACTCTTAAATTATTAGATATATGCTTAAGTTATATCAGTGGTTAGCATGTGTGGCTATTGATGGCCACGTGGAAAAAATTACACATGCTATTGTTATTCAATGACCTTATATGACAAAGTATGTTGGCAAAGACACTTTATCATAATACAACGCAATCTCACTTGTACGGTCTTCGAATGATTTCCTTCTTCACATTATGGCCTGCCTTGAACTATTTGTGCATCTTTCTAGATGCTGATAGGAAATGTTGTTCTCGCCTTGATTTGATCGCAGGCCTTTTAGATGGACCCTTCATTCAGCTGCATTTCCCTTTGTTTCTAAGTATGGTACGTTGATATAGTTCGATCCTCATTATAAGCGATAGCGTTAGCAAAGTTGTCGTTTGTTTCGCAAGTCCTGTTAACGCATCATAAATAAATGGGCAATGCTTGTTAAATGGAGTTCCTTAAGCGGTAAAACTGGAACTCTGCGCTGTCGGTGTAAACCGTGCATGTACCGACGTTCATGCTAGTTTCTCTTAACTCATTTATGCCTAGCGTCTACAAAAAAGGCCTTGGCAAACAGCGTAGACCCAGAGTAGACGCCGCATGATGCGGCGTCTCATCAGGGTCTGCGCTGTTTGGTTAAAGGAATTTCTGTAAGAAATATTCTAAATATAGAAATAAATATACCAGACATCCCTAATTTTGGAAATAAATTGATCCAATTTAGAAGGACGAGAGAGTCCACTAGGCATAAATGGGTTAATACATGTAATCTCACCGCTTCGCCTGCCTTACTTACAGGTGCTTAACATGCTTCCACGGATGAAGGTGATTCATTGTAACACGAGTACTATAAGCGACTTCTTTCAGTGTTATTTTTTGCCCAAACGTGATTTTATTTATGTCATCCAGCAAAAAATGGTATTTAATTAATCCTCTTAAAATAACTTGTCTTACATTTATTAATTTAAGGTTGTATGTATTGTGTTGTCATATTCAATGCAAATTTATGAACAATAAAACAACATCAGCTGCTGCTTGTACTCACCTCATAACATTGCGCGGTATACAATGTACATTTGATGTTCAATCCACCACAATTACCGTTCCAGTGCGTGCTGGTTATTGCAGGTGGTTGTAGCACAACAATGACCAATGTCACAACAAGGCACAGCTTGAACTGACGGCCTGGGTTAAAGGGACATGTGCAGATATCATCAGAAAATAAATATTGACGTTTAGTGTATGTGAATGTTATGATAATAACATTAACTGGCTAGCTTAGGGGCACATTTGATTGGTTCGTCATCTTTTATCAACTATTGAAGGGAAAATTGAGAAAACATTAAGATCAGCATGTGATCTACCGTGTATAGACGGGCGTACGGAATCGCGCAGCATGTGATCTACCGTGTATAGACGGGCGTACGGAATCGCGCAGCATGTGATCTACCGTGTATAGACGGGCGTACGGAATCGCGCAGCATGTGATCTACCGTGTATAGACGGGCGTACGGAATCGCGCAGCATGTGATCTACCGTGTATAGACGGGCGTACGGAATCGCGCAGCATGTGATCTACCGTGTATAGACGGGCGTACGGAATCGCGCAGCATGTGATCTACCGTGTATAGACGGGCGTACGGAATCGCGCAGCATGTGATCTACCGTGTATAGACGGGCGTACGGAATCGCGCAGCATGTGATCTACCGTGTATAGACGGGCGTACGGAATCGCGCAGCATGTGATCTACCGTGTATAGACGGGCGTACGTAATCGCGGATATTTATACACTATGGGGCGGCTTTTCGGTTATATACATTTGTATATGCTTATTTTCTGTTTGAATGTCAACTTAGTAACATACACATTCGCGAAGACTAATTCTTCTCAAAAATTCACCTTCAGAAAAATTCAAGTATTAAAGGGGCCTTTTCACAGATTTTGGCATTTTTTTTAAACTTATTCATTAAATGCTTTATATCGATAAATGTAAACATTGGATAGTAAAAGCTCCAGTAAAAAATCAAGAATACAATTAAAAAAAGGAAAAGAACATTGCCCGGACCAGGTTTCGAACCAGTGACCCCTGGAGTCCTGCCAGAGTCTTGAAGTAAAAACGCTTTAGCCTACTGAGCTATTCCGCCGAGTACATATACTAGGAGTATTTTATACCTTATATAAGCAATCTTCGTAGTTTCACAAAATTTAACGACAAAAACAGAACTCTCCAAATTATTCAATCGTTTCGCGTTGCAACGCTTTATAATTTTTAGGTTTTAAAATCGTCAAAAGATGCATATAATGGCTATATTAGACCATGGTAAATGTTCAGTATTACTGTTTCCTCACAAATATCATAACTAAAACGAAAATTTGCGAATCTGAAACAACTTTTTTCAATTTTGTCAATTTACCAAACCGTGAAAAGATCCCTTTAATATGTAGAACGACGTCATTTGCTTTAACTTTGATTTGAGTATAGATTACATCAACTTGCGTATACGGGATTGGATTTTGAAACCAATAGTACCATGAAGTGATATTAACATCTTATGATTGTTCGTTCGCTTTAAAACTCTATGCAATATCCGTGGCCACGCAAGGTGACAGTCATCTCGGGTCTGATATAGTACATGACAACACATATAGTATCTTGCCAATCACTGCGGTCATTGATATCCTGGCCTAATGAATTAATCACCGTCAGTTAATGTGAGACCGGCTTGGGTTACTAACAAGATTGATACGCGGAGACAATACTAATGCAAGATTGGCAAGCATGCCGGACATGTATTCATTTTGTATGCATTACATCGTGTCCGGTGTTTAAAACATTATTGTCTTCTCAGTGAAATGTCAGTATATTATTTAAATGTCTAATATGATTTTTATTGACAACATACGCCTAGGTTACTGACATCCTGCTAAGAAGTTGCGCAATCAGTATTCTCTGTCCAAACAACTGTTTCATTCAAATAGTAGCCTGGCAGATCTACTAAACTACATGTATTTAACATTTCCGAGACCAGTATTCAGTACCAACCTGTGAGTGAAAGTACATGTTTGCACATATTATTGGAGCAATCTCTTGTACCATCAGTTGCACATATCATGGGAACAATCTCTCGTATCCACAGTGCTATCCCGTCGTTCCCCAATCTGTGTTGCAGCAGTGGCAGATCGAGCGGAAATCTGGCGGCACTAGCGGGCGCTCCCTCCTGGACGCGCTTGACTGCATGGAGCAACCGCCTCGCCTGGAGCGTTACCCTCTCCGCATCGCCGTGCACAGCGTCTATAAGCTCGGAGGTGAGTACTTCTATGAGCTCTGTGTGAGTCGATCATATCATAATTGTTTATTAATCCTTATTCACAAATATCTCATAGATCAAAATGTATCAGTCAATCAGGGTTCAGCAGTTAACCATATTTTTTTTCTCCTGGGTATTTCCACCAAGCTCTGTGTGTATTTCAGCAGTAGGAGTGGTGGCAGCGGGCCGGATCCACACTGGCTTCGTGAAGCCTGGCATGTCCGTTACCTTCGGACCGCCTGATATCAAAACACAGGTACATCGTGTAGTGTAGCCGAGGTAGAGACAACATAGACTCGGTAAAATAGTTGGAAAACAGTAGTCAACATGTGGCAGATTTTATCGGTGTTAACATCGCCTTACTTGCCAATACATGTACGAATATACATTTGTTTTCTAAAAGTTACGCCTATAGTGCGATATACACGTACATCTTAATAATAAGCTAGCACTATAAATGTAAGGTCTCTAATATTACACGTGGACGCTACCCGCTGTTATCTGCACGTAGCCCACGTGCAAGCGTTCTCTGATTGGTCGTTGTTGCAGGTTCGAGCCGTCCAGCTTCACCATGACGCCGTCAGCGAAGCGTACCAGGGCGAGAACGTAGGCTTACAGGTGACTGTGTGTGTGACGTCAGAAGGGCGGTCATCGGGCATGCCTCAGTTACCCAACATTCGTTCAAATTTTTAATCCTTAATAACTTGTACATATCTACATATCCATGAAAAAAATGCATTAGTAACTAATATTTCGTTTCATTAAAAATTTAAAACATATTATAATACATAAAAATCGTGTTTCTGACTTTTGGTAATCCCATTAGGTTGAGACAAGCGAAACTTCTATTTAGTTATGGCTGTCTCACTTGAAACTTCATATAAACGCCCCCACCCTAATACACCCCTCTCTACCCGTCCGATCCGGTTCACTTCCGCCCTTGTCCACTCCGTACCAGTCCGAACCCGTTTACTCAAACCCATCTCCTTTCTCGCAGATTGAGGGTCTTGACATCAAGGACATCCGGAAGGGGTTCGTGCTGGGAGAGACAAACCGGGACCCGCCCAGAAAGGTGCAGCTCTTCACGGCCCAGGTCAGTACGTGAACTATGCTATAGCAGTACGGGACAGTTTAGTGCCAATCTAGGCCTCGTCGCATGCGTATGGGTCCACTATTCACTCATTTTGGATTGTTGTCCAATTAATTTACAAATGACTCTTTAAAATAAATAGAGTGTACAGTTTAAACAGCGTATGCTACAATCATGTATAAAGTAAAGACTGACAAAAAAGAGTTAACGGATTAGCGAATTCGTGTGATATAGGCGGTAGATAGTCCGCCCATCCCGGACGTACCAAGCAGTAAGCACCAGCCAGACAATAGTATGAATGATGTCGAGAATCCCTGGTGCTTTCAACTCATTGCGTATGATACCAGGGGCGCCTATTGTTCTTACCAATGGGTTGTTGTTTAAACTGATGTAACATATACTTGGTCGTCGTAACATGCTATTCTTCTTATTTGGGTTTAAGAGCTGGTTTCAGGACTAGATTATAAAAAAAGTATCTTCCGGTGCTTTACAACAACGACACAAACTATACACTCTTTTATTAACACTATGTACGTCGCTAGAATGTTGAAGTGGTAAAAAATGTAGATGAAAGCCTTCGCATTAATGGATATCATACTTCCTTATGTTTCAATTTAGCACTACAAACACTAGCAGTATAGGTCATTTATATGAGAGGTTTTTATGAGGTATAAGTGTATTTGACGTGCACAATACCCTTGCATTTTTTTGGCATAAGCTAAGTTTCCGATTAATATTGTGGGAAAGTTTCATTTTATTTGATTAAAATGTTAATGAAGATATTTTTCCTCACATAAATGTTTACGGGCATTCATTTATCAATTTTTGGCCAATTTACGCTTGTACCATCTGGCATCTGCACAGAACAACAACGAGTATATGATGAACTTTTACATACAAATACATCCGATCATCACTATGACAGTAGTCCAACATTGCACATTTCAATTGTGAAAAGTGCGAGTCTTTTTGTCGATTTATAATAAACGCGAATTGCTTCACGTAATTTACCATGTAATTGAAGGGCAAGTTATCACAGTGTCACTTATATCGTGCAATATGCATGGTTTAATTCCGAGCATATTTTTTGTTATTTAAGAATGTATATCAAGACATAAAAAACACAATTCGTAAACATATCTGTAATATTTGCCTCCCGATTTAACTTAAGATATAGATGTATTAAGTATAAGCCGGTAAAAATAGCATCACACTGGAAGTTGAAATGTCCATTTTGTTCAGGGGTACTCCGGGTATTATCCGCTCATTTATCTGTTGTGTTATGCAATATTTGCCATTCTTTGTTGATATTTATTTATATTCAATTCACAAAAATGAAAGCATGTACAATGCGTAAAAATGTTGTCCAAATGTAACATATTTTTTATGCGGAAATTTGCAAATTAAGCCCATTTTACCAACGGCTATTATTGATAAATAATGTTCATTTAAACAGCAGAAATGAATAGTACATTGCGAAGTACATTTTCATAAAAAAAAAACACTTTAATATTTAGTGATAAGATAAAAATCGTCATATATTGTGTCACATGGATTCGGGGGGGGGGGGGGGGGAGGATGCGACGCACGGAGCTGACTGCATACAATTCTATAGTCAGTAACGTGAGTAAACACTTACATTGCACCCATAACATGCTATACAATGATATATTGGCGTTCTCACAAACTTATGCAAAGATGGGTAGTTATTGCGGGTCGAACACTTTAAAAAAGGAATGATCTATTTGTCATTTGAAAGTCAGGTCCTAAAATGTTTTTTTTTTAAAGAAAAGCCGTTCCGAAAGTGGGGTTAAACCACTATATTTCAACAATAAATTAATCATTTAAAATAAAACCGGGTCGGAAAAGTAAAATAATCGGGATTTATGTTTTAATTTACTGTACACATGCGCAAATATTGTTTATTATAAAAGAAAAAGATATTCGTACATCCAAAATCTCGAAGGTCAATTACTTAAATAACAAAAATTGTGGACGGGTTTCCTCCAATAACTTTTGTATTCCGACTTCTAAGATCTTGAAAAAAAATTAAGGACGCAAAAATACCGTAGAGCCGGGAGGGCGTATTCATTTAAAACAAATATAAACATAAAGTGGCTATTCGATAGGGAATATCCGATTTCCTAATGTTTTTTGTTCTTGTTTGTACTTTTGTAGTGTTTTTATTTTTTTCTATAAGATTTACATTTTACTTACGATTTGGTATTTTGACAATTTAGTAATTAGCCAGTTACAATAAACTTGTAGTCGCAAGTAGCTTGAACATGTTTTGTTTTGTGTGCTGTCTGTTGACAGTCGTTCCTGTTGTCTAGCCGGAGATAGACTCCTGGCATGCATGCCGTCAATGCACCCGATCACACACGGCATACCCCGAATGAATAAAAATGATGCGCGACATTTAGTTCGTCGTCATAGGCCGAAATCGTATTGCCCTGTTTTGTAGGTTAAATAAAGCGGCAGTCACTGTCGTCACAGCTCTTGTCACATTGGCAACATTTAACCCAAAAGAATCCCCTATCACTTGAATGAAGTTCCTAAGCGTTATCATAAGCGCGGAGTCAAGGATTGTTAGATGTCAAAATCTGTCATGTGTCTGTTTACTGGTCGAAATTGTCTAGGTCGTCAGTTTTAAGCGTCCATAGTGTCGGCAATTTCTGTAACTTACCTCGCGGTCCCTTGAACTTACCCAGCTAGAGTTGCAGGCTATGTTTAAACCGATCGGTATAACTAACCAAATTTTGTACAAATGCTAACCAAAAAGTTACCAACAAGTTACCGACTTTGAACTGCAGGTATGTAGTTAACTGGCGGTTTAACTGTTTGTACAATCGGGTGATTAATGTAGATTTGTTATATACTGTTCACAGATCGTTATTCTGCGTGGCGACGGCCCGATCCGGAAGGGGTACACACCCATGCTACACTGCCACACGGCCTGTGCACCGGTGCGGTTCGCCGAGCTCAAGGAACGCTGTGACCGCCGCACGGGCATCAACCAAGAGTACAATCCTAGTGAGCTCAAACCTGGGGACGCCTGCATCGTAGACCTGGTACGCAACGCCATGGCAGTATAGATTTCTAGTGTTTCTAAGGCTATGATAAAGGCATTATATGCCGAATCCGTGTGTTAATATTCATAAAGGATTTTGCTTTAAGTTTGATGGTCTCAACGTGTCACGTTTCCAATTTTTTTTACATTGATGTGGTAATTTCTCTAATTCTTAATATAATTCTACTTGACCGAACCCATTTTGTATTAAGTTTCTGATTATTAATCATTACTTAAATATTATGTGTTTTTGACTTATTCGCAAAATTTTGCCGGACTATTTTCCAATCTGAAACTCAAACATTTCGTTGGAACGATAAATCTCTGCTGCATTAAAGTTGAAATAGTTTTGAGCTTGTGAACACCCGTATTACAGGTGCCGGTGAAGCCCCTTTGTATCGAGTCGTTTTTCGACTACCCAACATTAGGCCGTTTTGTGATACGCGACGCGAAGCAAACGATCGCAATCGGCGTCTGCGTGAACATCCCAGGCCGCGAGCCGCCACAAACCGACGACGACAAGTGGGCCGTCGGCACCGTTCCCTTCTCCCGGCGGCCGCAGACGACCGGCGGACGCAGCGTGACGTTCAACCTCCCACAGTCGGACGAGTTCGACAAGCCGTCCAAGAACTTTAGCTTTCAGGATGAGGCGACGTTCAGAACACAGTCGGGAAAGTTGGAGACTATTCTGTAGAGGCACAGTCTGAGTGACGCATCAATGTACAGTGACGGGTGATACAAATTTCGGCATACTTATTTTGTGCAAGGGGGGAGTGGGGCTATGTCACACTGATACAGTCGTATATAGAATAGAAGTATACGTAATGAACATTGAATATCACCTTTATGATCATGAATATTATGGATGTTATGTTATTGGCGAATAAATCTATTAAAATGTATTGCTTATACAATGGTTTTTCTATGGTCCATATAACTGCCATGACGTATTGTTTGAAATTTAAATAATGAAATTTATTAAAGAAGTAAATTAATATTAAATTAATTTCTTTATTACAGAAGTATATCTAGTTCATTGCAACAATGTAATAATGATATTTATGTAATTAGACTATCAATATTAAAGACGTATAGTGTTATTTTTATCATATGTATGTATTATGTAAAATAATTGTTTATAATGCAGTGCTGTTATTTTGATATGTATGAATTATGTTTATGTTTTATAATAAAGAATAATATAACACGACTGTTATAACATGCACAATAATAAACGTATCATACAAATAATTGTGTTTGGTCATTTATTGGTTTGGAATGCTGTATAAGTATACATCAAAATAACGCATTTACTGCATTTCAATCATGTAAATGATAATGCAAACACGATTATTAATTAGAGCCTTGATATCAATCAATTAGCGACACTGACCATTAATTGCCAATTAGTTTACAACTCAATCATCTTAAATTGTCAACGTTGATTATACAAACTGTTTGTATTAACACTGAAAGATATATATGGTCAGTTGAACATTGAGTTCAACAAATACGAGTTGTAGTAGCAACCTTAAAAACAATCACAGCTTCCCAATACCTACATTGATGATTCAAATACAGCCACTTATGTTCATTAAATGGAAATATTATCATTGTATTGTAAAATGAAATGTAATTTCATTTATGGAGATTCTAGAATTCATTATCCTATGTCGGTATCAATATTGTGAATGTAAAATATATAGAGAATATTTGTATCGAAACGCATTTAAATAATACATTTAATAACCTTCCAATACAAGGTTGTCTTAAGATTGCACAGAGGTATCAAGTTTTCCAGTATTATTTATTGTGATGTACCCACCACCTCTTTTATCCAGAAAATTAAGTGTAGTGAAACATATATAATTCAACCAGACAAATCAATAATTGTACCTGGCATTAAGGCTCGATTGGTCATTGCCCGCTCAGGTACTACTTAAATGTACCCAGGGTACTCACTTAAATGGAACCCAGTTACGGAAAATATACTTACACGTACCCGGCCAGTTTAGACTGTACCCCGAGTTGTAATCCCGCCCAAATCCGATGTCGTTCAATGCGTTACAGAATACAAAAAAAAGTCTATTTGAACAAAACCTGCCTCCACATGCTTTTTGAGTAGGAGTTTTGATAACATATAGGTCATTTTACAGATAAAGACATAAATACGAACATAATTAATTTGAAAAAAAGGCGACAACGACCAATTTAGCATATGAATTCCCGGGTACGTTTCAGTATATTTTCCGTACCCGGAATACATTAAAGTATACTCAAGAATACCTGGGGTACATTAAAGTATACTCAAGAGTACCTGGGGTACATTTAAGTATACTCAAGAGTACCTGGGGTACATTTAAGTATACTCAAGAGTACCTGGGGTACATTTAAGTATACTCAAGAGTACCTGGGGTACATTAAAGTATACTCAGAGTACCTGGGGTACATTAAAGTATACTCAGAGTACCTGGGGTACATTTAAGTATACTCAAGAGTACCTGGGGTACATTTAAGTATACTCAGAGTACCTGGGGTACATTTAAGTATACTCAGAGTACCTGGGGTACATTTAAGTATACTCAAGAGTACCTGGGGTACATTTAAGTATACTCAAGAGTACCTGGGGTACATTTAAGTATACTCAAGAGTACCTGGGGTACATTTAAGTATACTCAAGAGTACCTGGGGTACATTTAAGTATACTCAAGAGTACCTGGGGTACATTTAAGTATACTCAAGAGTACCTGGGGTACATTTAAGTATACTCAAGAGTACCTGGGGTACATTTAAGTATACTCAAGAGTACCTGGGGTACATTTAAGTATACTCAAGAGTACCTGGGGTACATTTAAGTATACTCAAGAGTACCTGGGGTACATTAAAGTATACTCAAGAGTACCTGGGGTACATTAAAGTAGTATCCGAGCCGACAATGACAAAGCGAGCGGCTTTAGGAGGTTGTCCTAGTTTTAGCTATTTCCCCATTAAGACTCATGACTCGACACTAACTCGTATATTGAATAAGCACCACTGTTCGCATACATTACTGATGCATTCTACAGGTATATGTATAGTCGTGCGAGTTCCATGTTTGCATAGTATGTTAGAAAATTAAGCAAGATTTGCTTGTTATCAGTTTGCAATAGTCGAACAGAAAGGCATTCCAAACCTACCATCATACACAAATCCATGATGTTTTTTTTGGGTGTGTTAAATGTGATCATATATATACTAAATTTCTAATTTATAAAATGTCCTTACTGTTTAGATTTTATAAATTGGATTGCCCACTAATGACTTTTGTGTTACTTTTATCTGGTTAATAACACTGATGCGACTGTATGTTGATATGCAGATTCGCTGAATGCTTCAAATGATGAGCCTTACTATCACACTACTAATTAAAGCGACAGATGTGTTCGTTATTTCGCACCATTTGATATAACTCAATTCAAACTAGAGCACCGCCTTGCGGGTGCAGACAGCTCATCTATTTTTCTTTTAAAAGTGAAGGGACCTATCTCAATACTTCAATCACAAAGGAGGGAGGGGTGAGGTGGAGAGAGGTGTATAGTGTGGGTGTGTGGTCATTTATTACATTATCTTCCAAAAATGCAAAATGCAAAAAAAAAAATTTTTTATTGGGGGGGGGGGGGGGTATTCTTGGGTGGGATGGTTGGACAAAAAAAAATTTGGGGTGGGGGGTATAGTGTGAGGGTGTAGTCATTTATTAGATGATGGTTTGGGTGAAGTCTATTTAACCATATATTCAAAGTTACTAAGTCAAACAAGAGGGCCAAGATAGCCCTAGTTCGCTCACCTGAGAGGAGTCGGTTCATTCAATCTTTACCAAACATCAAATTTGACCTAGATATTGTCCAAACGAACATCCTGGTCAAGTTTCATCATTATTGAAAAAAAAACTCTGGCATTTGGAGTGTTTTTGTAAGATTTGACCTGGTGACCTATATTTTGAGTTGACACCCCTTACCAAACATCAAACTTTGCTTACAAAAATAAATATTTTGACCAAGATTAATAAAATCTGAAACAAAATTGTGACCTCTAGAGTGTTTACAAGGATTTTGTATAATATTAATAAAATTTGGACAATCTAAGGGCAATAATTATGGCATTAATTATGTGATTTTGCTCAATATCAAAATTGACTGAGATCTTTCAGCAACTTTGATAAAGAAAGCTTGAGAAATGTGAATGCTAGAGTGTTTACAAACCAAATGTGGACGGGCGGACGGCGGACAAAGACCAATCCTAAAACCTCACCTGAGCAATCAGATGAGCTAAAAAGTGTGTTTCACCGATCTGAGCCACTTTCCAACTTGTCCGAGAAATCAATTAAACCAATGTATTGACTAAGTTTCACCATGATTAGGCAAAAAATGTGACTTCTATAGTGTTCGATCACAAGGTTTCTCTCTAGTCACATAAGGAAAACTGCCCCAACCCCCTGGCAGCCATGTTTTTGTCCGATCAGGACCATTTGCGAACTCATCATTGATATATATAAAACCAATCTTTTCACCAAGTTTCATGATAATTGGTAAAAAAATGTGACTTCTATAGTGTTCACAAGCTTTTTTTACTATATAAATATAAGAAAACTGCCCCCCCGGCAGCCATGTTATTCAACTGACCGGAACCATTTTCGAACTCAACTCTCATATCAAGGAAACAAATGTTCTGACCAAATTTCATGAAAATTGGTCCAAAAATGTGACTTCTAGTGTTCACATGTTTTCACTATATACATATAGAGAAAAATGCGCCGCCTACTGGCGGCCATGTTTTTTTCACCGATCTGGACCATTTTCGAACTCATCCGAGATATCAATAAAACCAATGTTTTGACCAACTTTCATGATGATAAGGGCAAAAATTGTGACTTCTAAGAGTGTTTACAAGGTTTCTCTATAGCCAAATAGGGAAAACTGCCCCGCCCACTGGCCGCCATGTTTTTCAACGGACCGGAACCACTTAAAAACTCAAGCAACATATCATTAAGACAAATATTTTGACAAATTTACATGAAGGTTGGGCATGAAATGTGACTTCTACAGTGTTTACAAGTTTTTTCTTTTTTTTGACCTAGTGACCTAGTTTTTGACCCGGCACGACCCAGTTTCGAACTCATTTCATTGGGAAAAACTTCTTACCAAGTTTCATGAAGATTGGACAATAAATGTGGTCTCTTGGGTGTTTACGAAATACGAACAAATGTGGACGACGGATGGACGGACGACGGACAAAGACCGGTCACAAAAGCTCACCTGAGCAATGAGGCGAGCTAAAAAGGGCCATAATGCTGTCAAAATTACAACCAGAGTTATGCAACTTGTCCTGTACTGTCCCCTTATGATAGTTTGCGAGTGTTCCAAGTATGAAAGCAATATCTATGATACTTTAGGAGTAAAATGGACCAAATCAAAAAACTTAATCAAATTTTCATTTTCTAAGTATAAAGGGCCCATAATTCTGTCAAAATGCCAGTCAGAGTTACATAACTTTGCCTTCACAGTCCCTTATGATAGTAAGTAAGAGCTGCAAGTATGAAAGCAATAGCTGTGATACCTAAGCAGGGGTGTCAATTGGCCCAAATTTGAAATCCGGAAAATTAAGCCGTAGGATAAAGGGAAGAGAGGGCCCAACCCCCCGGGCCCTAGCTTATTGTTCTTTTTTTATAGTCTTTCTAGGTGCAATTTCTGGTGAGTACAATGCAAAATATTATAAACCAAACCATCCGTAACACGGCAGGTGTATTTGTCATTCTAAACAAATGATATTAAGAACTTCGAAATGTAATTAACAAACCAGCGTATCCGAAAACGACTGTCCGAAAACATGTCGCGATACATCATTTGCAAATGAAATTAAATATGCATATCGTTTGACTGCAGAAAATGAAAACCAGTAACCAGTAACCTAGCAAATACGCAGTCAATATATAATTTGATTAACATATTGTTTTAAAATATGATATTGCAGTGCTTTACTTTGCCAGTGCCTGCTCATGTCAATGCCAGCCGCTTACCAATCAGAAATCAATAAATAAAATCGGTACCAAGCGCAAATGTCCGGAATGCCGACGATGCTATAACAATATTCGTTCTGAAATGATCCCGCACTAAAAGAATTTTGTCCCTACCCCCACCCGCCTTAAACAAACTCATCGGATTTACATTCACCTCAAAATCAACCCTGGACGGCTCAAATCCGGATTTCCGGAATAATCCGGAAAATTGACACCCCTGCTAAGGAATAAAATGGACCTAAACACAAAACTTAACCAAATTTTCAATTTTTTAAGTATAAAAAGAGCACATAATTCTGTCAAAATGCACGCAAGAGTTATCTAACTTTGCCTGCCAAGTCCCCTCATGATAGTAAGTATGTGTACCAAGTTTGAATGCAATAGCATTGATACTTTCTGAGAAAAGTGGACCTAAACACAAAACTTAACCAGATGCCGACGCCAAGGTGATGACAATAGCTCTTTTTTTTCAAAAAATAGATGAGCTAATAAAATAATTGATTTTTAAATTTCAAGAGAAAGTGTGTAATACAAAAGAACATAAAACAAGAGCTTGTCACAGTAGTGCCAAATTCCCGCCGAAATGTGTTTGCTTGTATGACAACTTTTGTTTTAGAGAGTAGAATAATATTTGTAAAAACAAATAAAGAGAGATAATTCATTATGCTCCGGACAAAAATTTACTTTGAAATTAAATAAAGGGATATAATTCAAACACTAAGGTAGATAGAGTTATGGTTCTTAGTCACTGCACTTCTCCTACTTGCCATCTGTTTAAGTTTGAAGTTTCAAGTAAATCCCTTCAGTAGATTTAGAGTTATGCTCTGGACAAAAATTTACTTTTAAATTATATTAAAGGGGACATAATTCAAAAACTTAGGTAGATAGAGCTATGGTTCTTGGTCACTGCACTTCACCTAGTTGCCATATGTTTATATTTCAAGTTTCAAGTAAATCCCTTCAGTAGATTTAAAGTTATGCTCCGGACAAAATTTACTTTAAAGTTATATAAAAGGGGAGATAATTCAAAAATTAAGGTAGATAGATTTATGGTTCTTAGTCACTGCACTTCTCCTAGTTGCCATCTGTTTATATTTCAAGTTTCAAGTAAATCCCTTCAGTAGATTTAGAGTTATGCTTCGGACAAAAATTTACTTTAAAATTATATAAAAGGGGAGACAATTCAAAAACTAAGGTAGATAAGAGTTGAGGTTCTTGGTCACTGCACTTCTCCTAGTTGCCATCTGTTTATATTTCAAGTTTCAAGTAAATCCCTTCAGTAGATTTAGAGTTATGCTCCGGACAAAAATTTACTGTAAAATCATATAAAAGGGGAGATAATTCAAAAACTACGGTATATAAGAGTTGTGGTTCTTTGTCACCGCACTTCTCCTAGTTGCCATCTGTTTATATTACAAGTGTCAAGTAAATCCCTTTAGTATATTTAGAGTTATGCTCCGGACAAAAATTTACTTTAGTCATATAAAAGGGGAGATAATTCAAAAACTAAGGTAGATAGAGTTATGGTTCTTGGTCACTGCACTTCTCCTAGTTGCCATCTGTTTATATTCTAAGTTTAAAGTGAATCCATTGAATAGATTTGGAATTGCTCCGGACAAAGTTTCAGCCGGACAGACAGACGGACGGACAGGACCAATTACTATATCCCCTCCAATTTTTTTTTCGGCGGGGATAATAAGCACCAACAAAAATTTATGATGTTATCGAAACATCGGATTACTGACTCACTATGAATGCAATTACGTAGCAGTGTTTATGTTGAAATTAACTGGATTTGCAACGTTTCAACTAGTTTAGTTGTTGCTTTTCGAAACAACTAAATAAAATGTTAAGAAATCAAGCTGTATCTGAACATACAACCACTGACATTTCCTCATTAACTATTTCTTCTTACAACAGGACAACACACATGTACTTTCATTAGAATCAATATTGTTCTTCGTATTTAGAATAAAGTACCTAGACGCATTGTATATTGGTTGTTAACTGCACACTTGTCAATAAAACATCTTGAATCAGATCATTTTCAAATACATTAACCAAATACTTGTTTTCAAACTGATTGTCTGATCAGTTGTGGTAGGGTAATAGCTGTGTCAGTGAAACACTTATTTTCGTCCACAATTCTCGCCAGACAATACATGCTTGTTTTTAGGTCAATAATCCACTTGTAAGGAAAACATAATTTGTTTTGGACAGCTATTTTTAAATGCAAACATTTAATACATTATAGGCTGAGATCTCCCACCTGATTATTTCTCTTGATTTGCAGCCTAAATCGATAGTAACAATTTAACAACTAAGCAATTCTGGTGCCGATTTTAACCACTAGAATTTTCAAACAATTTGTATCAAAATTACCATTTTGCAGCATTTCCCCATTATCTGACATCTGCCATTAAGCATGTATGATGCAGTACAGAAAACTATATTCATATTCAAAATATTACAAATCTACAATGCATTCTCATCAATGTGCAGACAAACTTGTCAATTTTTTCATGTTTTCTTTTTTTTATTTGTCCCAAAATTACAATTTTACTATGGGAGATTTTCCACAAAAAAGTCAATTTATGGGAAAAGAAATTAAAGTACTATTTTGGCATGCTCGAGGCTATATCTAATTGAAGTACTTTGGCACAGAAACTGCCTTACAGTACTTTTCCAGGCAAGTGCGAACATGCATAAAATATAATATCAAAAAGGAAACAAGTATTATAAATCATTTCACTCTTTATTTTAACTTTTGGTAACAACTGAATTTAATGGCAAATACATGGCATTTCTGAACTTATTTTGTGGTAGATGAGATGATGTGATTAGTTTCATTATACAATGACTTTTGTCAGATGACGTTCCTGAGTATGACAAGATAACATTAAACATTTCATGTAAGTTAACCATATATGTATAAAGAAACAATACAACTACTAAAAGCATTATATACATACCTTTAAAATTAAAGATCATTTTTCTTCAAGATGTGAACTGAAAGGGATGAATTAATAAATTTAAAACAATAATGATTTCAGTTTGATTAAGCCTACACATTTTTTATGCATTTAAGGTAAATTTCTGAAACTAACTCACAAACAATCAACATGATAAATTCTTGTATAAGGCCAGTTCCTTGAAACTTAACAAATTTATAATAAGAACTGGTGTGCTAACAAAGTGTATCTATGTTCTACCAACTACATATTAACATAAACATTTGCTAGGCTATGTCCTACATAAAACAACTATTCAGCAGTTCAACTGATACAAAACTAGCCATCATAATTGCATTACTCAGCTTTGCTTAGTTGGTGACTGACTACCCATTTAAGTCCAATTAAATTTAAAGGCAAACATTGTATTTTGAAGATACTGGTTTAAGGAATAGTTAGAGATATTCAGGTGAAAAACAAAATTAATAAATCAAATTAACATTTTCAAACCGATTAAACAATATCTTTATAGATTCAGCATCAATACATGTGCAAGGAACATACAGACACCAAATGATCTAACAACTATATAGTATCAACTGTAAGCATTCAGTGATATAAATATTACTTAAAAATGTAGTCAAAATTACAGACAATCAGTCGATTATGATAAATGTATACAAGTTATTGCTCATTCTTTCATACTGTTACTGTAACATTTCTATGATTGTTCAGTTACATCTCTCAAATATTTCATCTAGTTATACTGTTTGGTAAAAATATTAAATACATGAAATCTGCCAAAGTAGCAAAAACATAGATAAACAAAATAAAAATATACTGACGCGTACTAGAGAAAATATATGTATTTACAGAGTAAAGTGGTAACGCATACAGTTAAAAACATCAACATCTATCTCTCAAAGATAGACTAATTTGGTCCCAAACAAAATAGCACCTAAGCTTTATAAGATCTAAAGCAAGCACTCTTGGCTGTCTTTCATGTTGGTAACTCCATTGTTTGTTCTATACACGGCTTCTCTAGCAGCAGGCCTTGCCTACAAAAAAGCAAAGATAACTTATCTTTCAATAATTTCTTAAAGGCCTTCTATGATCCTTTATTTGCCCCCCCCCACCAAAAAAAAAATCTAATTGAAGTCACAGTCTAGCTGATTGAAGTCAGTCTAGCGGATTGTAGTCACAGTCTAGCTAATTGAAGTCAGTCTAGCTGATTGTAGTCACAGTCTAGCTGATTGTAGTCACAGTCTAGCTAATTAAAGTCAGTCTAGCTGATTGTAGTCACAGTCTAGCTGATTGTAGTCACAGTCTAGCTGATTGAAGTCAGTCTAGCTGATTGAAGTCAGTCTGGCTGATTGTAGTCACAGTCTAGCTAATTGAAGTCAGTCTAGCTGATTGAAGTCAGTCTAGCTGATTGTAGTCACAGTCTAGCTTACTGTTGTCACAGTCTAGCTGACTGTTGTCACAGTCTAGCTGACTGTTGTCACAGTCTACTGATTGTAGTCACAGTCTAGCTGACTGTTGTCACAGTCTACTGATTGTAGTCACAGTCTAGCTGATTGAAGTCAGTCTACTGATTGTAGTCACAGTCTAGCTGATTGTAGTCAGTCTAGCTGATTGAAGTCACAGTCTAGCTGATTGTAGTCACAGTCTAGCTGATTGAAGTCACAGTCTAGCTGATTGAAGTTACAGTCTAGCTGATTGTAGTCACAGTCTAGCTGATTGAAGTCAGTCTACTGATTGTAGTCACAGTCTAGCTGATTGTAGTCAGTCTAGCAGATTGAAGTCACAGTCTAGCTGATTGTAGTCACAGTCTAGCTGATTGAAGTCAGTCTAGCTGATTGTAGTCACAGTCTAGCTTACCGTTGTCACAGTCTAGCTGACTGTTGTCACAGTCTAGCTGACTGTTGTCACAGTCTAGCTGACTGTTGTCACGTCAAAGTCTACGGATTGTAGTCACAGACTTGCCAAATGCAGTCACAGTCAAGCTGATTGCAGTCACAGTCTAGCTGATTGAAGTCACAGTCTAGCTGATTGAAGTCAGTCCAGCTGACTGTAGTCACAGTCAAGCTGATTGCAGTCACAGTCTAGCTGATTGTAGTCACAGTCTAGCTGATTGAAGTCAGTCTAGCTGACTGTGATCACAGTCTAGCTGATTGCAGTCACAGTCTAGCTGATTGCAGTCACAGTCTAGCTGATTGAAGTCAGTCTAGCTGATTGTAGTCACAGTCTAGCTGACTGTTGTCAGTCTAGCTGACTGTTGTTACAGTCTAGCTGACTGTTGTCACAGTCTACTGATTGTAGTCACAGTCTAGCTGACTGTTGTCACAGTCTACTGATTGTAGTCACAGTCTAGCTGATTGAAGTCAGTCTACTGATTGTAGTCACAGTCTAGCTGATTGTAGTCAGTCTAGCTGATTGAAGTCACAGTCTAGCTGATTGTAGTCACAGTCTAGCTGATTGAAGTCACAGTCTAGCTGATTGAAGTTACAGTCTAGCTGATTGTAGTCACAGTCTAGCTGATTGAAGTCAGTCTACTGATTGTAGTCACAGTCTAGCTGATTGTAGTCAGTCTAGCAGATTGAAGTCACAGTCTAGCTGATTGAAGTCACAGTCTAGCTGATTGAAGTCAGTCTAGCTGATTGTAGTCACAGTCTAGCTTACCGTTGTCACAGTCTAGCTGACTGTTGTCACAGTCTAGCTGACTGTTGTCACAGTCTAGCTGACTGTTGTCATGTCACAGTCTACGGATTGTAGTCACAGACTTGCCAAATGCAGTCACAGTCAAGCTGATTGCAGTCATAGTCTAGCTGATTGAAGTCACAGTCTAGCTGATTGAAGTCAGTCTAGCTGACTGTAGTCACAGTCTAGCTGATTGCAGTCACAGTCTAGCTGATTGTAGTCACAGTCTAGCTGATTGAAGTCAGTCTAGCTGACTGTGATCACAGTCTAGCTGATTGCAGTCACAGTCTAGCTGATTGCAATCACAGTCTAGCTGATTGAAGTCAGTCTAGCTGATTGTAGTCACAGTCTAGCTGACTGTTGTCAGTCTAGCTGACTGTTGTTACAGTCTAGCTGACTGTTGTCACAGTCTAGCTGACTGTTGTCACAGTCTTCTGATTGTAGTCAAATTCTAGCTGACTGTTGTCACAGTCTACTGATTGTAGTCACAGTCTAGCTGATTGAAGTCAGTCTAGCTGATTGTAGTCACAGTCTAGCTGACTGTTGTCAGTCTAGCTGACTGTTGTCACAGTCTAGCTGACTGTTGTCACAGTCTACTGATTGCAGTCACAGTCTAGCTGATTGTAGTCACAGTCTAGCTGACTGTTGTCAGTCTAGCTGACTGTTGTCAGTCTAGCTGACTGTTGTCACAGTCTAGCTGACTGTTGTCACAGTCTAACTGATTGTAGTCACAGTCTAGCTGATTGTAGTCACAGTCTAGCTGATTGAAGTTACAGTCTAGCTGATTGTAGTCACAGTCTAGCTGATTGAAGTCAGTCTACTGATTGTAGTCACAGTCTAGCTGATTGTAGTCAGTCTAGCAGATTGAAGTCACAGTCTAGCTGATTGTAGTCACAGTCTAGCTGATTGAAGTCAGTCTAGCTGATTGTAGTCACAGTCTAGCTTACCGTTGTCACAGTCTAGCTGACTGTTGTCACAGTCTAGCTGACTGTTGTCACAGTCTAGCTGACTGTTGTCAGTCTAGCTGACTGTTGTCACAGTCTAGCTGACTGTTGTCATGTCACAGTCTACGGATTGTAGTCACAGACTTGCCAAATGCAGTCACAGTCAAGCTGATTGCAGTCACAGTCTAGCTGATTGAAGTCAGTCTAGCTGACTGTAGTCACAGTCTAGCTGATTGCAGTCACAGTCTAGCTGATTGTAGTCACAGTCTAGCTGATTGAAGTCAGTCTAGCTGACTGTGATCACAGTCTAGCTGATTGCAGTCACAGTCTAGCTGATTGCAATCACAGTCTAGCTGATTGAAGTCAGTCTAGCTGATTGTAGTCACAGTCTAGCTGACTGTTGTCAGTCTAGCTGACTGTTGTTACAGTCTAGCTGACTGTTGTCACAGTCTAGCTGACTGTTGTCACAGTCTACTGATTGTAGTCAAATTCTAGCTGACTGTTGTCACAGTCTACTGATTGTAGTCACAGTCTAGCTGATTGAAGTCAGTCTAGCTGATTGTAGTCACAGTCTAGCTGACTGTTGTCAGTCTAGCTGACTGTTGTCACAGTCTAGCTGACTGTTGTCACAGTCTACTGATTGCAGTCACAGTCTAGCTGATTGTAGTCACAGTCTAGCTGACTGTTGTCAGTCTAGCTGACTGTTGTCAGTCTAGCTGACTGTTGTCAGTCTAGCTGACTGTTGTCACAGTCTAGCTGACTGTTGTCACAGTCTAACTGATTGTAGTCACAGTCTAGCTGATTGTAGTCACAGTCTAGCTGATTGAAGTTACAGTTTAGCTGATTGTAGTCACAGTCTAGCTGATTGAAGTCAGTCTACTGATTGTAGTCACAGTCTAGCTGATTGTAGTCAGTCTAGCAGATTGAAGTCACATTCTAGCTGATTGTAGTCACAGTCTAGCTGATTGAAGTCAGTCTAGCTGATTGTAGTCACAGTCTAGCTTACCGTTGTCACAGTCTAGCTGACTGTTGTCACAGTCTAGCTGACTGTTGTCACAGTCTAGCTGACGGTTGTCATGTCACAGTCTACGGATTGTAGTCACAGACTTGCCAAATGCAGTCACAGTCAAGCTGATTGCAGTCACAGTCTAGCTGATTGAAGTCACAGTCTAGCTGATTGAAGTCAGCCTAGCTGACTGTAGTCACAGTCTAGCTGATTGCAGTCACAGTCTAGCTGATTGTAGTCACACTCTAGCTGATTGAAGTCAGTCTAGCTGACTGTGATCACAGTCTAGCTGATTGCAGTCACAGTCTAGCTGATTGCAGTCACAGTCTAGCTGATTGAAGTCAGTCTAGCTGATTGTAGTCACAGTCTAGCTGACTGTTGTCAGTCTAGCTGACTGTTGTTACAGTCTAGCTGACTGTTGTCACAGTCTAGCTGACTGTTGTCACAGTCTACTGATTGTAGTCAAATTCTAGCTGACTGTTGTCACAGTCTACTGATTGCAGTCACAGTCTAGCTGATTGAAGTCAGTCTAGCTGATTGTAGTCACAGTCTAGCTGACTGTTGTCAGTCTAGCTGACTGTTGTCACAGTCTAGCTGACTGTTGTCACAGTCTAGCTGACTGTTGTCACAGTCTACTGATTGCAGTCACAGTCTAGCTGATTGAAGTCAGTCTAGCTGATTGTAGTCACAGTCTAGCTGACTGTTGTCAGTCTAGCTGACTGTTGTCAGTCTAGCTGACTGTTGTCACAGTCTAGCTGACTGTTGTCACAGTCTAGCTGATTGTAGTCATAGTCTTGCTGATTGTAGTCACAGTCTAGCTGACTGTGATCACAGTCTAGCTGATTGCAGTCACAGTCTAGCTGATTGTAGTCACAGTCTAGCTGACTGTTGTCACAGTCTACTGATTGTAGTCACAGTCTAGCTGATTGAAGTCAGTCTAGCTGACTGTGATCACAGTCTAGCTGATTGCAGTCACAGTCTAGCTGATTGTAGTCACAGTCTAGCTGACTGTTGTCACAGTCTACTGATTGTAGTCACAGTCTAGCTGATTGAAGTCAGTCTAGCTGACTGTGATCACAGTCTAGCTGATTGCAGTCACAGTCTTGCTGATTGTAGTCACAGTCTAGCTGACTGTTGTCACAGTCTACTGATTGTAGTCACAGTCTAGCTGATTGAAGTCAGTCTAGCTGACTGTGATCACAGTCTAGCTGATTGCAGTCACAGTCTAGCTGATTGTAGTCACAGTCTAGCTGCCTTTAGCAGCAATGATCAATACTCAGTACTGTACATCCTTGAAAAGTCATAGGAGAGAAAATATTACATAATGATATAATTTGTTATCAAATACTAATGAAATGAGTGAAATACCCATTAAGGGCCACACATTCCAAAAACTAGTTCTTCAAGACCTTTTTTATCATGTCATCATTATTGAAGACAAGCCTCCTACCCCTAGTCTGTTTCACTCTCTGGTTCTCCTGGTGCTCTCTGATCATGTCTGTTCTGTCCAGAAGTGCCTCAAGGTCAGCATCACTGATGGCCTCTTCCTGCAAGCAACACACACTCACATGACCATCAACAGCAATCCGAGATAATGGTCAACAACCACCGACCCAAAATGCAAATAAAAAATGGCTGACCTGTTTTTCAGCTATTTCAGCTATTTGTTTGGCTTATTTTCCAGAAAAAAGGAGTTGATAAACATTGTTATGCCATTTAACATTTTCATTATTTTCATATTATCACTCAGACAGAAAAAACAAGGACACAGTTCAACATATATGTAATATTTAGATTCAAGAAACATGCCAACGCTTACAAGCCAGGATTTCAACATTTAAAGTAATTTCTGCGAAACCATTAATATTCACCAAGCTTTAACCTTTGAACATATCATCAGAAGACCAATTGACACATTTTACCAATAATTATGTCCAATATTTTTTAAGTATGAATTACCGTAGTCACGAAAGGAGTTAATATCGAAACTCTTTTACAGTCTAGATAAATCCAGTCATTAATTTATACAATGGGGAGTACGTTATACAGTGTTCTGTACTTAACTGACACATGACATTTCTTTTAAAATGCTTATGCAGTAAAGCTGTATTGATAGCGTTGAGTTTGTTCACTTAAAATAGCAAAGTTAATTCCAAAAAATTGTGTATTTTTTTTGCTAGGAATAACTTCACACAAAATTCAACCATTTACATCCATTTAAACAAAAGTTATTGAGCGGAAAACTTAAAAAAAATAATTAAAGTAACAGTGACTTCAACCTTTGTCAAACTAGTCCTTATTGCATGTCAGCTACCAACATTCAAAATTTAAGAAATAGAACCACATACAAACTAAAGCTATTGAGCAGAAATAGTTTTCTATCCTTAAAAGAGACTTTGATATTGACCAAACTAGTCCCAGATGGAATTCCATAATAATTGTACATGTAAGATACCTACATTTATATATACACTATTTCAGTGCAATCCCCTCATCCAAATTTAAGTTATAGAGTATATGCCATTTTTCTTTTTTAAGTAAAAGTGAATGTCAATACCACCTGACACTCAAATACAATACAAAGCAAGTTGTCCATGCAAGTTGGATATAAATTAAGTTTCACCAAGATTGGTCACCACAAACTTAAGTTATTGACAAGAAACAGCTTTTCATAACAGAGACTTTACCATTGAGCCAACAGGTATTAAAGCAATGCAAATCTAGGTGTTCATGTGAACAGATACTAAAGCAATGCAAATCTAAAAGAGCATGTGAACTACCTACAAACAACATTTCAGTTAAATATATGCATCAAAACCTTAGTTATTAAACCAAGATTGTTTAAAAACCTTATAAAAATTCCTTAAACACAAAGTACTACAGAGCCGGCCCATTATCAAGATGTGAGGCATACTTTTTCTTCTACGACGCCTGAATGGTCATGAGACTTCAGCAAGTCCCACAACTCTTCTGGAGACAGTGGCTTCACATCAGGGGTGTAGTCCTTCATAATCCCACTTTTGAATTTGCCTGAAGCAGGAAACATGTGGGCTTAGCATGTGGGGCATTGCAGATGTTTGTAAAATCAGGGGTTTAAAATTGATCATCAGTGTTTTTTCTATGTTGTCCCAGGTCAAGAACAGGCATGACAAAATTTGACAGAATTTTCTACAAAACTGCTTTAATGGGAAAATTGACCAAAATGAGATTCGCCTCTACTGTACATAATATAACCTTGGGAGGGTACTGTAGTGTTCATCAAATAACATTGCGAGGGTACTGTATTGCACATCATATGACATTTGAGGGGTACTGTATTGTACATCATATAACATTTAGATGGTACTCTGTAACTCTATTGTACATCATATAACATTGGGAAAATACTCTATTGTACATCAAATAACATTGGGAGGTACTGAATTGTTCATCATATAAACTTGGGATGGTACTGAATTGTATCATATAACATTGGGAAAATACTCTATTGTACATCATATAACATTGGGAGGGTCATGTACTGTACATCATGTAACATTGGGAAGGTACTCTATTGTACACCATGTAATATTGGATGGTAATGTATTATACATCATATAACATTTGAGGGTAGTGTATTGCACATCATATAACATTGGAAGGGTAGTGTACATCAGATAACATTGGAAGGTTTCTGTATTGTACACCATATAACATGGGGGGGGGGGGGGGGTAATGTATTGTACATCAGTGACATTGCAAGGGTAATGTATAATATATTTTATAACATTGGAAGGGTATTGTATTATATATCATATTACATTTGAAGGGGAATGAATTGTACATCATAAACATTCGAAAGGTAATGTATGGCCCATCATATAACATTGGAAGGGTAATGTATGGTCCATCATATAACATTGGAAAGGTATAAATGTGTTATACATCGTATAACATTTGAAAGGTTATGTGTTATAGAGTACCTTCCCAATGTTACATGATGTACAGTACATGACCCTCCAAATGTTATATGATGTACAATAGAACATTAGAAGGGGAATGTATTGTACATCATATGACAATAGATAGTGTTTTTCCCAGGCCATTTTAGCGTGGCGAAAAGCCACGCCGCCCTCCCGGATCGCCACTCTGCCCTTTTCAAAGGCAAATTTCGCCAAGCGCCCTTTTTTCAAAGGCAAATTTCGCCACGCGCCCTTATCGATAACATCTTTATTGCCTTACGATCTAACTTGGTCCGCAAAATCAGCTTCCTTGATTGTCTGTGACGCTCCGACTGTGCTTGATTTACTCGCGAGACGTCAACGTCTAATCGACTATATAAATTGAGCAGATCTAATCTATTACAGTGCTCGGTTTATAGGTAGGTAGGTCTCTGACTGCTCCAAAGCTGTGAATTAGTCATGCGTGAATAACCCCGTGTCAGTATCAATCAATAATGCCGAAGGCTATGTTATACCAAGCGCACTTTTCGGTCGGCAATGTGTTCTCCTCCACAATAAAATCATTACTTCGGGACTTTTGATGAAAAACTCGATGTTATTCTCGTGGCAATTGTGCATTGCATGCATTATTCAGTTATATCAAAACATATATTTTTACGCATAATTACATTTAAAAGCACAAACAAATTTATTCTTAATCTTTCGTTTTTAAGATAATTAGATCTAATTATTCAAATAATTACTGAGACGTATACTAATTTAACAAAATGCGAATTGCGTATACGATTTAACGTTGCTATGTGCACCTGTCGCTTACATCATTTGACATTTTATCAACATGGCGTGCTATACAGAATTAAATTGTGACTCGGCAAAAATGGAAATAACGTCGTAAACCATCGAATTAACGATGGAGATTACACATTAAGAAGGAATTAATGAAATGTCTGTGATAATCAACGATGCATAAAAATGTTTTAGATAGCAACAACATTATTTATTTATTTGTAATCTACTCGGTGGATGTATGTCACGGAAACGAGTGTTTGCATATTGTTAGCGATCAATTTACTCGCAATGTTATTTTAAACATCTGTCAAGATTATTGTTAGAAAATGGGATAAGACAAACATGGTTTCATTTATATGTTAGTGGATCTGTGTATAATAAGATTCATATGCATGTATTGCTTTATTATGTTTGTCGTGCTGTACAGTTTATTGAAACAGCATGGAACTTAAATGTACATTGCAAGGTAAATATATAAATATAAATCATAGTAAGTTAAATACATCTATTACTATTAAATGTGCTTGTTCATATTTTTTTCCACAACTGCCTCTGATGCGATTACATGTTTCTCCCTAATTCATGTATTCACTGAACGCTTTTGCCCTTTTTTGCCTAAACTGCGTGCTAAAATGCCCTTTTTCAAAGTAATGCGCCATGCCCCTTTGCCCTCCTGGGAAAAACACTAATGGAAGGGTAATGTTTTGCAAATCACATAACATTGGAAGAGTAATGTTTTTTGCATCGTATAAAATTGGATGGCCCATCATGGATATTGTATTGTGAGTCATAAAATATTTTATGAGTGATGCTTCTTTATGAGACAAATCCTTAAGAGGACCTTTTTGCTCAAAATGTTCCAATTCCAATCCACTTGATTGAGTGGATGGTATTTATAAGACAAACTGAGAAGCCAAATACAATTTTCTTAATCGCTATTTTCATACTTATGGCTGCAACTATTAATGATGCATCTGTACTCTCAGCAGTCTGACCTTTGTGTATGATCATCTTCTCGAGTTTCCTCTTTCCTGCAGCCCTCTCCACAATCTTCTGATCAATGGTGTCCTTGGTGACAAACCTGTACACAACCACAGGCTTCGTCTGGCCTATACGGTGACACCTGTCCTGGGCTTGTAGGTCATTCTGGGGGTTCTAGAATACAAATAACACACCATAACGTCTCTCTGTGAGCGTACAACATTACACACGATCCACGGTAAGCCATTATGTAGGTTCTCATACATGATGTCATTCTGTGGATTCTATAACATACATGTAGAACATTCAGTTCATACAAATCAACAAGATTTAAATTGTGCACTTCTGATTTTTTTCCCCCACAATTCTACACTTTGTGTTTATTCAGTGATAGATCATACATGTGTTTTGGTACATGGCATCCATTAAATCTGACAGATGAATGCAAGAAGTCAGTGGACCGCAACATTTGTGTTATTTGGGTAAATTTGCATGTGTACCGGTTTCAGAAATTGTTTTAGAAGAGTCTTTAAAGATAATGCATTTGAAATGATTGTAGTAACAATGACCTTTACCATGTCAAGACTGGCCTTATTTGCAATCCCAAGCTGTAACTTCATGTAAGCTACCTACATACACATGTTTTTATATTTTTAGTAGCATACACCTTATCCTGATTGACTTTTAATTCAATCTCAAGGTAGGTTTGCATGTACACAAATTTTAAGCTTAATAGCTCTATTTACAAAAATCATATGCAGAAACATTTTATTTGTTTCTGTAAAAGTGAAATTGAATCAACAGGCACAACATGCACTATGTACCATGCAATCTTACTATAGCCAAACTTTCTTCAAGATTGGTCAATACAAACTAAATTTATTGACAGGAAACAGGAATTTGTTTGTAATAACAGGATATTAAACTGTTAAAAACCTGGGTACAAATATTGGCAAAGTCTTATCTGTATCATATATAGTGACTGATCGAAAATCAAATTGTTAATCCAGCTTCAAACATAAGATTACTTTGAAAATGATCAATACTTAAAAGTTTACTTGCAAATTCACATACATGGCTTTCATTACACAAAAACATCTACCAGAAAGTAAATAATCAGTCTACAATTTTTGTTTTAAATGATTATCTGCATTATATCAAGTAGAGCAAAATACCCATGAATTTTGATAATCAGTTGTTTGTTCATTAATGCAACTTACAATTCAGTCATGTAAGCAACATGCCATTTTCAAAATGTTTGAGTGTGACAAAAATGCTGCAAATGAACAGGGCTGTATCATTATCTTCATACTTAATTTGAGTTCACTATTACAAAGACCACAATTGAGCGTATCTGATGCTCACCATCAGACAAGTGACAAGATACAAGAATATCTGAGTGTCAATGCTAACAGGAAATGTTTGTCGGACACTACATTTTGGTCGTATTTTGAAACACACAATTTTTATAATCATGAAGTGTCCCAAAAACTTACATTCATTTTCATTTCGGTATATTTTGCACCTCTAGTGTTACTTTTATCAAGAATGGAGACCCAGTATATCCCAGTGTTACCAGCACCTACCCAGTCACTGTCGTAGATGATGACAGTGTCAGCTCCCACCAGGTTTATACCCAGCCCACCAGCTCTTGTGCTCAACAGGAACACCCAGTGATCAGCATCTGTGTTGAACAGCTCCATCTATACAATATAAAACACATCAGTATAGAATTAAGCCTCGCTTTGGGAAACATGGCTTAATGCAGGTCTGCACAGGCTAATCAGGGACAACACTTTCCGACCAAACTAGATAACCGTTTATAAAGCCATAACAGCAGAATCTAGAGAAAGTGTCGTCCTTAATTAGGCTCAGATGCACATGCTACTCTTAGACGATACTTTACACACCTGTGTTAAGCGCAGTTTTCCAAAAACTCGGCTCATATCCTTTTAGTTTATTGTAAAAAACAGACATTCATTAAACTGGCCCCAAATGTCGCCCCGAGCTAGAATGCAAGTAAGTTACCAACAAGCAACATTTCAGCACAACTCCATCCCAACAGTGGAAAACCTTTTTCTTTTTTAGTAAAAATTACCTCACCCATGTCAAGACTGGCCTTATTTGCAATCCCAAGCTGTAACTTCATGTAAGCTACCTACATACACATGTTTTTATATTTTTAGTAGCATACACCTTATCCTGATTGACTTATAAAAAAAATGCAGAAACATTTTATTTGTTTCTGAAATTGAATCAACAGGCACAACATGCAATTCCAAGCTATGTACCATGTAAGCTTACAATATCCAAACTTTCTTAAAGATTGGTCAATACAAACTAAATTTATTGACAGGAAACAGGAATCCGTTTGAAATAACCAGGATATTAAACTGTTGAAAACCTGGGAACAAATATTGGCAAAGTCTTATCTGTATCATATATAACAATTAATTGAAAATCAAACTGTTAATCCAGCTTCAAACATAAGATTATTTTGAAAATGCTCAATACCTGAAAGTGTTCACATACATGACTTTGATTACACACAAACATCCACCAGTAATATCTTTCAGCTACCGTATACTTTCCCTTATAAGACGCATTGTTAAGACTCAAATTAACAAGAGATTGCCAAGCAATATGGTCCCCTACCGGTGAAACTCCACCATTGTCAGTAAATCTTTTGTTTTTAAATATTTGTTGCCATAGCAACCAGAATTTTTTACATAGGCACAAAATGAAATGACGTGCATAATCTCCATATTGCCATCTATCCATGTTTCAAGTTTCATGAAAAAATATTAAGAACTTTTAAAGTTATCGCAGGATCCAGAAAAGTGTGACGGACTGACTGACAGACAGACAGACGGAGTACAAACCATAAGTCCCCTCCGGTTTCACCGGTAGGGGACAAGAAGTTACAGTGGCGGTCGCATCTTATACGCGAGAAACTCATGAAAATAAACAAAAAAATTCAAAAAATCGAGTTTACTGGGCTTACGCTGACCGAATTTGACACTTGTCAGTTGTTTTGAATCATCGCAGCCATTTGCATGTTGTCTAAAGTCTGTATAGGCCCGTACCGTGTATCGGAACACTATAATGTTCAGTTACCGATATACTTGTAATAAAATGTATCGTAATTGATTTTGTTGTCTTTTATTTCTAATTTGCATTTTGTTATTTTTGGGGTGTAAGACATTATGTTGTCCATGATTATACTTGAAAAGTTTGTATCACCTATGTCTGCACGCGCGAAGTCGTTAATTGTCAGTTAAATTTGCCATTAGATTATACGTAAGTACGCAGCGACATGATGTCGAACATGCTTAAAACAACAGCAAAATCAGTTCTCAGTTTGAAATTGTCAATTGTTAAATAAACACGCTGCCAATTACAAGTGCTACTTGAAAAGTTTGTATCACCTGATCGTCTTTGTGCGACGTCGTTAATTCTCAATTAAGACATTATTGGGAATTAGGGTATCGTCTAAAATTAGTTTCCAGTTTGCTACTGTCAATTGTTAAATAAACACGTGTATTCAGACGACCACCTAATGCATATGACACCTTATTTATTAGGGGCCGCATGCAATTATCCCCAGGCGGCTTTCTTCTTGACACGTGATCTCGATCTGCGCTTCCGAGTTTATCACTCTATCATGCGATTGGCTAATTTTATGAAAGTAGGCATTACCTATTTTTGATAGACACATGGCGTTAAATCTGCATAATCAAGGTAATACAACTAAACGATTTCATATACATTATGTATCTGCCTATTAGTTTTCAATACCTGTCAAACAATACAATTATATTAACAAATTACAACTACTAGAAATGTCAAAATGAAACGAAAAAGTAACTCTTTTGATGTGACATTTAAGTTGAAAGTGCTTGAGTATGCAAAAACTAGGGATGCAAGAGGTTAACCGGTTAACCTACCGAAACGACCAGTTAACCGGTTATATTTTCAGGAAAAGGTTAACCTGAAAAAAATATTTGATTATGTTTTTTATGGAATAAATCGTACGGTTTTACTTTTGCATGAGACATACTGCCAACTTGCGCTGGCTACTAGTTAAAACAACATGCCGCACCATCGACGGTAATAAATAACGTGTCAACAATCAAAGTAATAAAAACAATAAATCAATATCTTTGTGATAACAAATAGGGGGTACGTTTTGATAACTGAAACTATTGTTTTGTTTAACTCGCGAAAATTTAACTAGCGAATTGCGGGGAGTCGGAGCAATTAGCGAAGACGTAATTGGCAAGTTTATTGAACTCGCGATAAAAAAAAAACATTTGAAACATTGGACGGTGTTTTGTTAACCAATATCTAACACTGATTGCTCGCGAAAATTTCGTGTTAATAAGTAATAATTTTATCAAGAGTTGCATACGTAGTTAATTTTTTGTCGAGTTAACGTCGTTTTTGTTTATCAGAAATTATGATTATTATTATAATTTACGTCCAACGATTCCACCATTACCGTCCGATGCAAGTGTTATTTATCAAAGCAAATTATTAACTAATTAAATAATTAAACATCAATTAAAAATATTTAAACAAAATAAAGTCTGAAAATTTAGTATTTGTGTAATTGATTAAAAAATTGTGAGCTATAGTACGTTAACAAACATACGTAACTATCAGTATTAGAGATCATAATACTTAGTTACTTAGCTATTAAATAAATGTACTGATTAATTGAAAGGGCAAAGCACATTTCTATATGAGAAAATTTGAGTTTCAAAAATTTAAACAGAATGAACAAAGGAACACACCATTTTTGTGAGCGATACGACGCGAACGTAATATAAGCGGCCCAACCAAAAACAGTTTATAACATGAGAAAATGAACATTGTGTAGTTATTTAATTTGTTACTCCTTTGCATTTACGCAGGAAAATTAAATCAAATATATAGCATACATTAAAAAAAAATAAAAAATTGTATAATACATTTTATTACAAAACTGGCATGTTATCAACGCAAGCGATTGAAAATTACTTTTGTTTCTACCGAGCGGTGCAAGCGGTATGACATTATTGACGTACTCTTTAACCATTTTAACTACGCATAAGGCGTTACGGTTAACCGGTTAATAACCGGTTATGGATAAAGATTAACCGGTTAATGATTTTTGTAACCTCTTGCATCCCTAGCAAAAACACATTTGTATCTTGCAACAGAGCGTGAATTTGGAGTAACCGAGAAAATAGTTAGAGACTGGAAGTCCAAGGAAAATAAGTTGTTGAACGTTGAGTCTAGATCTGTTAAGAAAATGCGGACTGTGTTATCGCCGTACGATGCTATCGAGGGGACACTAAAACAATGGTTTATTGACTTGCCCAGAAGTGGACTTTTTGTAACACGTAACACTATTAGGTTTAAGGCACTTTAACTTGCCAAACAGCACGATTATACAGAAATTAAAGCTTCATGTGGGTGGTGTACGCGCTTCATGAAACGACATGATCTTGTGCTAAGACAAACAAGAGCACCGCCTTGCGGGTGCAGACCGCTCATCTATTTTCTTTTTAAAGGTGAAGGGACTCTCATTTTCAATCACAAAGGAGGGAGGGGTTGAGTGAAGACGGAGGTATAGTGTGGGGGCGTGGACATTTATTACATTATCTTCCAAAAATGAGAAAAAATAATGGGGGGGGGGGGGGGGGGATTCTTGGGTGCGATGGTTGGACGGTATTTCAAACATAAAATAATAAAAATAAATATTTGTGTTTTTGAACAGTTTCAAAAAAAAAATAGTGACCTGAAAATGAATAGGGGTCATCTGCGAGTCATGATCAATCTACCTATCAAGTTTCATGATCCTAGGCCAAAGTGTTCTTGAGTTATCATCCGGAAACCATTTTACCATTTCAGGTCACAGTGACCTTGACCTTTGACCTAGTGACCTCAAAATCAATAGGGGTCATCTGCGAGTCATGATCAATGTACCTATGAAGCTTCATGATCCTAGGCCCAAGCGTTCTTGAGTTATCATCCGGAAACCACCTGGTGGACGGACCGACCGACATGTGCAAAGCAATATACCCCCTCTTCTTCGAAGGGGGGCATAAACAAAATTGGTGGGGGGGGGGGGGGGGGCATCTGCGAGTCACGATCAATGTACCTATGTAGTGTCATGATCCTAGGCAAAAGCGTTCTTGAGTTATCATCCGAAAATCATTTTACTATTTCTGGTCACCGTGACCTTGACCTTTGACCTTGTGACCTCAAAATCAATAGGGGTCATCTGCGAGTCATGATCAATCTACCTATGAAGTTTCATGATCCTAGGCGTATGCGTTCTTGAGTTATCATCCGAAAACCATTTTACTATTTCAGGTCACCGTGACCTTGACCTTTGACCTAGTGACCTCGAAAACAATAGGGGTCATCTGCAAGTCATGATCAATCTACCCATGAAGTTTCATGATCCTAGGCGTCTGCGTTCTTGAGTTATCATCCGGAAACCATTTAACTATTTCGGGTCACCGTGACCTTGACCTTTGACCTAGTGACCTCAAAATTGATAGGGGTCATCTGCGAGTCATGATCAATCTACCCATGTAGTTTCATGATCCTAGGCGTATGCGTTCTTGAGTTATCATCCGGAAACCATTTTACTATTTCGGGTCACCGTGACCTTGACATTTGACCTAGTGACCTCAAAATTGATAGGGGTCATCTGCGAGTCATGATCAATCTACCCATGAAGTTTCATGATCCTAGGCGTATGCGTTCTTGAGTTATCATACGGAAACCATTTTACTATTTCGGGTCACTGTAACCTTGACCTTTGACCTAGTGACCTCAAATCAATAGGGGTCATCTGCGAGTCATGATCAATCTACCCATGAAGTTTCATGATCCTAAGCGTATGCGTTCTTGAGTTATCATCCGGAAACCATTTTACTATTTCGGGTCACCGTGACCTTTGACCTAGTGACCTGAAAATCAATAGGGGTCATCTGCGAGTCATGATCAATGTACCTATGAAGTTTCATGATCCTAGCCCCAAGCGTTCTTGAGTTATCATGCGACAACCACCTGGTGGACGGACCGACCGACCTACCAACCGACATGAGCAAAGCAATATACCCCCTCTTCTTCGAAGGGGGGCATAATAAATAATTGTGTTTTTCAACCGTTTAAAAAAATAACAATTTTGGGGGGTGGGGTGGGGGGTGGGTATAGTATAGTGTGAGGGTGTGGTGGTCATTTGTGAGATGATCTTAAAAAAAAAAAAAAAATTTAGGAGGGGGGATTCGGGATGATTCAGGGGGGGGGGAGGGGGGAGGGCATGGGGGATGATTTGGGTGGAGTCTATTGTGGTATGTCAGGTAAGAGTAGTTTTGTCAAAGTATCAATCAAATCTAATCATAAATAAAGAAGTTATGGCATTTTTAGCAAAATTTAATAATTTGACCTTGAGAGTCAAGGTCATTCAAAGGTCAAGGTAAAATTCAACTTGCCAGGTACAGTAACCTCATGATAGCATGAAAGTATTTGAAGTTTGAAAGCAATAGACTTGATACTTTAGAAGTAAAGTGGATCGAAACACAAAATTTAACCGTATATTCAAAGTTACTAAGTCAAAAAAGGGCCATAATTCCGTAAAAATGACAACCAGAGTTATGCAACTTGTCCTTTTACTGTACCCTTATGATAGTTTGCGAGTGTTCCAAGTATGAAAGCAATATCTATGATAGTTTAGGGGTAAAGTGGACCAAAACACAAAACTTAACAAAATTTTCAATTTTCTAAGTATAAAGGGCCCATAATTCCGTCCAAATGCCAGTCAGAGTTACATTACTTTGCCTGCACAGTCCCCTTATGATAGTTAGTAAGTGTTGCAAGTATGAAAGCAATAGCTTAGGAATAAAATGGACCTAAACACAAAACTTAACCAAAATTTTCAATTTTCTAAGTATAAAAAGGGCACATTATTCTGTCAAAATGCCAGTCAGAGTTATCTAACTTTGCCTGCCTAGTCCCCTCATGATAGTAAGTGTACCAAGCTTGAATGCAATAGCATTGATACTTTCTGAGAAAAGTGGACCTAAACGCAAAACTTGACCGGACGCCAACGCCTACGCCAAGGTGATGAAAATAGCTCATAATTTTTTTTTCAAAAAATAGATGAGCTAAAAACGCATATCGCGCAAAAGCTACCAAAGGACTTAAATGAGAAAGTTGACAAGTTTCATAAATACAATATTGTTATCAGAAAAGAGCACGACTTTGAGTAAGGGTCAATCGGCAGTATGGACGAAAACCCGATGTTTTTCAACATGCCTGGCAATCAGACAGTAAATATTAAGGGAACTCACACAGTAACTGTGAAAACTTCAGGAAATGATAAGGCTCATTTTACGGTCGTCTTAGCATAATAATAATATAATAATAATAATCTCTTTATTTTCCGAAGGTAACTCATTAAGAAAACACATAGATACAAAGTCATGCAAACAGTTTAATAATGGCAATCTTATTTTCAATGAGGCCTTCAAACAACTATGGTATGTATAATGCATTTCTACATCATAATGCAAACATGTAGACTTTGACGGACATAAGAGTACTGTAACAGTGTAATAGAAGTATTATAAAATGCAAGAATATTATATGACTTCTCTTATATTATTAATTTCTTTTCCAATATTGAAATGGTCTCAAGCAACAAATATTTAATAACAGAAAGTGTTTAAGAATATAAATGTATTGTTGATTACATTTTCCCATATGCACACTCTAACACACGCACGCACACACACACCTATACACGCACACACTTATACAATTACCATATCTTAATTAACACGACCAATAACAATAACAAAAAGATAACAAAAACAGCCGCGTACATTATTGTACAAAGTCAGAGTTTAACAAGATGTGTTTGTGAAACACAATGTCCCCCTATATGATGTTTGACATTGTAGGATGACCTTGACCTTGTGAAGGATGACCTTGACCTTTCACCACTCAAAATGTGCAGCTCCATAAGATACACATGCATGCCAAATATCAAGTTGCTATCTTCAATATTGCAAAAGTATTCATAAAATAAGCGATTTGGGCCACATATATTTGACCTCTGACCTTGAAGGATGACCTTGACCTTTCACCACTCAAAATGAGCAGCTCCATGAGATGCACATGCATGCCAAATATCAAGTTGCTATCTTCAATATTGCAAAAGTATTCATAAAATGAGCGATTTTGGTCACATATAATTGACCTCTGACCTTGAAGGATGACCTTGACCTTGACCTTTCACCACTCAAAATGTGCAGCTCCATGAGATACACATGCATGCCAAATATCAAGTTGCTATCTTCAATATTGCAAAAGTATTCATAAAATGAGCGATTTTGGCCACATATTTTGACCTCTGACCTTGAAGGATGACCTTGACCTTTCAAAATGTGCAGCTTCATGAGATACACATGCATGCCAAATATGAAGTTGCTATCTTCAATATAGCAAAAGTTATTGCAAAATGTTAAAGTTGGCGCAAACAGACAGACAGACCAACAGACAGACAGGGCAAAAACAATATGTCCCCCACTACTATAGTGGGGGACATAAAAACGTGGAATACATTATTCTTGAAATAGTTTACGATTGACAGAAGTGGTTGATATACACAAATATTATAATTACAGAAAACAATATTCATGACCAGTGTTGTTCACAATAGGATATGAAATTACCCAACTGTTATGAAGAATAGCCTGCACCTCCTTGCTATATAAATAGTTTGAAAAAGCAATATGTATATTTGTTTGCAGAAATTAAATCTACAGTAATCATTACGACACGTATGGAGGAGTATTTGACTTTTGAATAAGAGGAAAACAGAAAAATGTTACTACGCGTGAGACTCATTTTGCGCCTCAAAGAGAAAATATTTCTTAAGCCTATGTTTGAAAGTGGTGAGAGTGAGAGATTGGCGAATACTAACCGGTATGTGGTTCCATATTTCCATACCAGAGTAACTAAACGACTTTTTTAAAAGGTTTGAGTGAGGTGTTTTATGCATCAAATCATTGTTTGATATCGATCTTAAATTGTAATTATTGTTTTTCACCAATTTTATCAGGTCGTAAATATATGTGGGCGTTTAATTATGAAGAGATTTGTAAATAATTACACCTGTGAAATATTTACATCTGTTTTCAAAAGAAAGCCATTGTATTTTTTGTGATAAATCATAATCATTTATATTTAAGTCACTACGTAATATTACTCTTTAAAACAGGGATCATATTTTTGTCGGTTTTGTCGGTCCTAGACCGATTGAGGTCATGAAAGACTGATTGAAAATCCCAAACAGTGGGTCTGATTCTGTTTGCTAAAATTCCCATGTCATGAAATCGAGTACACAGTTCACACCCTAATTACATTCTCATCTCGATTAGGTGTGATAAACCATTCGCTGCAGTCTCTAAACCGGTCAGGACCAGATTATTGCACGTCAGCCGACTAGTATCAGAGTATGGCCCAAAGCAGCGAAGATTCGCGCGGCTGTGTATTAGTCACGCGTGAATAACCCCGTGTCAATATCAATCGATAATTTCACTGCCTTATACCTAGCACAATCGGTCCGTAAGGTGTAGTCGTCCAGAATAAAATCGTTGACAATTACTTCGGAGATACAAACCTCGATGTTATCCTCGTCGAAATTGTGCATTTCATGCATGATACAGTAAACTGTCATATAAACAAAGAAGAAAATCGGATATTCTGCAATAATTGTGGGCGGACCTTATACACTGAAAGCACGCGCTGTAATTAAACAAAAAATGCCGATACATTTTCCACCAGCGTAATAATTCGGCAATAAATAAATAAAAGTCGCGGATCTGATCGACAGAACAGCCGAAAGTTATTTTTATGGGCGGAACTTCACATAAAATAGTACACAAGAAAAATAATATACATTGTATAAATCTTCAGTAAAAATCGTGTTAGAATCGAAATAATTTGTGTTCTTTATTGTTTGTTGTTGAATAACAGACGACCGAAAGTTTAGATGCGTGGTTTCAAATCATTTAATCCCAACGCATCTTAACTATCGGCCGTGGGTTATTCGACTACAAACTATAACGTACATGAATTATTTCTTAACTATTTGGTTTTGTTATTGTCAGTAACAAACCTACGCACAGACATTTGTTTGGTTCAATGCATGTTTTTAAGCTATTATCGAGTTGACAATGATTTAAAACATTGGTATAGATTTACACAGACTAATAATATTGACAACGATGAAAAACTGTCAGATAAAACAGCGCACGAAACAACCAATGTCAATGAAATAGCAAATGATAAAACAAAATGAGAAAACTTGTATGTTCCGTTTACAAATAATGCCTAGGGAATTTAACTTGTACATTTATTATACCATCTTCATGAATAGCAAAATCAATGGTAGATATTTTAACGTAATTTTTCATGATTTGGATTTAAATTTTCGGACACTGTTTCCCCATTTAAATCCGGACCGATTGATGTTGCGGGAAAATATGATCCCTGCTTAAAAACCTTCTTTGCAGTTTTGTTTATGTCTCTAGTATTTGCATTTTGCCATGCGACACATCCAAAATCAATAATTGGTGTTATATACACATTATAGAACATAATTTTGATCTCGGGTGTTAGAAAATATTGAATACGCTTGAACAGTGATAATTTCGAAACAAGTTTTGAACAAGTTATATCAACATGGGCCTTCAAATTTAAATGTTTATCAATATGGATACCTAGAAGTTTTTGGGTTGCAACATGTTTTTTTTATTTACAAACAAATTTAGATCTTCAGAATGTTTAAGTTTTTGGAGTGATCCTATAGTCATGCAAGTAGTTTTATTTGGGTTGACTGCCATATTATTTATCATACACCAATTTTGTGACCTTAGTAAGTCGTCTTGAAGTGTGCAATTTATCATAGTTATATCATTCCCTTTACAGTGGATTGTTACATCATCAGCATACATGTCAGATTCTGATGTTAGTTTTAAGGGTAGATCATTCACGTAAAGTAAAAATAACAAAGGTCCTACAATGGAGCCTTGCGGTACACCGAAACTTATGCAGGTGTCTAATGTTACTCCATCTGCCCGAATTAGTTGCAAACGTTTTTGTAGATATGATTAAAAAAACTTCAAAGACGAATCCGAAAAATGATATAGTTTCAACTTGTGCAGAAGAATGGTGTGGTCTACTCTGTCAAATGCTTTTTTTTAAATCCACAAAAACAGTTCCTATCATATAACCATCGTCTATACAATTTAACCATGAATCAACGAGTCTGATTAAAGCAGTTTGGCATGAGTGGTTTTGTCTAAAACCCGATTGGTGTTCATTTAGTATACAGGTTTCTTTTAAATATTTATTTAATTGAATGGCTACATGTCTTTCAATTATTTTAGAAATTGTAGGTAATAAAGAGATATGTCTAAAGTTATTTGGATCATGTTTATCTCCTCCTTTATGGAGAGGTACGACACTTGCTAATTTAAGTAAGTCTGGAAAGATTCCAGTTGAAATTGAAGTATTTATTAATGTCGTAAGAGGTTGTACGATATAATCTTTGCAGCAAAGTTTAAGGATATTAGGTCCTATTCTGTCTAAGCCACTACTTTTATTAGGATTAAGTTTATCAATTAATGTAAGAACTTCCATAGGTGATATATATTCTAATTTGAACTCTCAATTACCCAATTTTTCATCTAAGAAAATGTTTAAATATTCAAAATTTTCAGGTTTGAAAACTGTTTTCTTAATTATATGAGATATGTTAACAAGATGTTTGTTAAGTTCATTAGCCACAAGCTGTCTCCCACAAACATTAACATTGTTTATGTTTAATGTATAAGGTAAAATTGCTCTTTGATTTTCACTATCATTTGATATGCTTTTGATATATCGCCACAATTGTTTAATATCTTTCTTCTCTTTAACAGCATTATTGAAAAACGCTCTCTTATTTTTCTTAATTATGGAATTGCATTTGTTTCTCCATATTTTATACTGATCAAAATTGTTGCAAGCCTTAAATGTATCCCTTTTTAATCTAGCCTGTTTTATGTCATCAGAATACCACCCAGGCTGATGTATGCGCTTAACCCGCTTACTTTTAATTGGTGCATACTGGGATAATACTGTGTTTAATATATTGTATAAAGTCGTTAGGGCCAAATTCGGATCATTGGTAGTTTCTAAATATTCATATCATATTGACCAAGATCTTGTAGAAACAGTGTTTTATCAAAATGTTTAGACGATCTATAAGTTATTTGTCCATGTTCAGATATAGAATTACTTTTAAGTTTACAAAGGAGTGTACACGTGATTGGATAGTGGTCACTGAGGCCTATTACTGGAACGCTAACTTCTGATAAGCAAGATATTGATGTTGTGTATACATGATCAATTATTTTTGATGACGTTTGTTACTCTGGTTGGATATTGAACCCAGGGATCATATTTTCCCGCAACATCAATCGGTCTGGATTAAAATGGGGAAAAAGTGTCAGAAAATTTATATCCGAAATCATGACAAATTACGTTAACATATATACCACTGATTTTGCCTTTCACGAAGGTGGTATAATACATGTACAAGTTTAATTGCCTTTGGCATTTTTTTTTTATGGAACATACGAGTTTTCTCAATTGGTTTTATGATATTTTTTTTTCTCTTTTATTGTTGCTTCGTGTGCTGTTGTATCTGACTTTTTTTCATCGTTGTCAATATTATTTATCTGTGTAAGTCTATACGGATGCTTTAAATCGTTGTGGACTCGATAATAGCTTACATACATGCACTGAACCTAGCAAATGTCTGTGCGTTGGTTGGAAACTGGCAACAGCAAAACCAAATAGTTGAGAAATAATTCGTGTACGTTATAGTTTGTTGTCAAATAACCCACGGCCGATAGTTAAGATGCGTAGGGATGAAATCACGAGTGATTTGAAACCACGCATCTAAACTTCCGGTCATTTACTAATCTCTCCTCTATGATTTTTAACATCGCTGGCAGGTGAATTTCCGTGAACTGATGAGAGTTTTTCCCGTTGATTTAACACGAACTTTTTGTGTGATACAAGTTTAATGTATAAATACCCTGTCGACCAGAACTGTACTTGTATTGCGTTTCAACAAGATTTCCCTGTCTGTCGTGCACCGGTACTTTGCAACATTTATACAGAAGAGTGTTATTGCTGAAAAACTGATCCGCCGCAATCTTAAAAAGTTCACACATACCAGTGTTTAGTAAAAGTCGAAAACCTCCACCTGTCTCGTATACAATCACATCTTTTTGATCGTTGGAATCCAACTTCTTTTGTAGTGACTTCCTCATATTTAGCGTGTAATCCACACCAACTGCGGCACCATCCGTAACATTTTTTAACTCCGCGGTGCCGCTGTCCCAGCGAAAGGCACAATATCACTCATGTTACATCGTTTACTTTTGTCCGAATCCACAAAATTACATTGTTGTATTGACTTTTTTTCAGAGATTCTTGGCATGTTTGGCCAACGGAACAAAACTTAAGCCAGTTGTAGTGTTTAAGCGTAAAAATATGCCGAAAGAAAAACTACTATCAGACCAGGTCGTGTAATTCCAGGGGGCTGCACATCTGTGTTGCAACCACTAGATGTGTGCTTGAACAAACCTTTCAAAGGTAATATGAGAAAGAAATCGAATGACTGGATGGTTAATGGTGAGAAACAATTTACGAAGGCAGGAAATCTAAAATCCCCAGACTTGGCAACTGTGTTTCAATGGGTTGTTGACTCTTGGAATGAAATCCCAAGTGAAATGGTTATGAAGTCATTTCTAAAGTGTGGAATTTCAAATTCAATTGATGATACACAGAACGACGAGTTGTTCGATAATCTTGTGAAAAATCGCGATCAATCCGTGGATGTATTGGTCTGTGAAAATGTTTGTGATTGTGACGATGATGATATCGGCGACTGGGTTCATGATGACAACCTCACTAGTGAGCAATTCTATGAACTGTTCGGTGAAAGCGATGATGAGGAGTTTGAGGGATTTTAAGATGACTGATACGATCAATGAAGTGCTGATGGATTAATTTGATTGATTAAAATACATAGTTCAAAGTGTGTTAATTTTTTTGCTTGTGCATTTAAATTACGAATGAAATATGTTTGCAATTGTTAGGGCAAATTGTTTAAATATGCAATTGTTAGAAATTTTGTTAATTTGATAATTATTTTTATTGCATGAATAATACTTAAAAAAACTAAATTAAAACACACTAATATATCATGAAATAAACAAATATTATTTACTTTGTTGTTTGATTTGTTTTATTTTTCAGACTTGCGTGAATTACTAATTGTATGCAGCGCGAGTTTGAAAAATTCTCAATGTGTTACTAATTGATGATTTTGTTCAATATTCTGCCGTTTTTCGGCCGATGAAAACGGCAAAATTTGACTGCGTCTTAGTCTTAAATCCACCCATTACAAGGGCTGTTTTTAAAACGCTCGTGCCCCCCAAATTGGCTGTCAGTTGTAGTGGCTTCAGGTCACTGTGACCTCGACCTAGAGTCCTGACCATTGTCCCCATGAACTTTCCTGATCCTAACCCTAAGCATTCATGAGTTATCATCCGGAAACCATTTTACTGTTCAAAGTCACTGTGACCTTGACCTTTGACCTAGTGACCTGAAAATCAATATGGGTCATCTGCCAGTCATGATCAATGTACCTATGAAGTTTCATGATCCTAGGAGTAAGCGTTCTTGAGTTATCATCCGGAAATCATTATACTGTTTCGAGTCACTGTGACCTTGACATTTGACCTAGTACCCAGAAAATCAATAGGGGTCATCTCCCAGTCATGATCATTGTACCTATGAAGTTTCATGATCCTAGGCGTAAGCGTTCTTGAGTTATCATCCGGAAACCATTTTACTGTTTCGAGCCACTGTGACCTTGATCTTTCACCTAGTGACTTGAAAATCAATAGGGGTCATCTGCCAGTCATGATCAATGTACCTATGAAGTTTCATGATCCTAGGCCTAAGCGTTCTTGAGTTATCATCCAGAAACCATTCGGTGGACGGACCGACAAACAGACTGACTGACGGACGGACCTATCTACTGACATGTGCAAAACAATATACCCCCTCTTCTTCGAAGGGGGGCATAATACAGTCCAAAGTTGGTTAGCGTCTTATAAGCGAGGGCGTCTTATAAGCGCAAGTATACGGTAATATTAACATGAACTTATGTATAAGTCAAGTCTTATGATCTGACCGATATCTGCCTGTCCTCTACTTTTGTGGATCCATCAAGACGACAGAAGGTGATATGCCTGTAGTATAGGTAGTCCTCAATGATGTCCAGCATCTTGGTCATCTGAGAGAATATGAGGACCTGCAAACAGAACACAATAACACAAAGTCCAACATTATCAAACAAGAGCCTTGATGAACATGTAAACAAATAAATAAGACTTGTTGAAAAACTGTTTCCAGTATAATAAATCGATGGTACTTCCACAAAACAAAGCATCAAGGAACACATTTGTCTAATTCTTAATAAATTCACACTTGGAGATGTTTTAAATCAAGGTATATTAAGAAAACATCTCCTCACCAAAGCAGCCATTATTACAGAAATTAGATAATAGTTGTCCAAGGAGCTTTTGGTGAGATTATTTGTATGCTTTTGTAAGCCATGCAAACCAATTTTACAGTGATTCTTTTTTACCATAAATTACCAACGATATTCGACTGTTTCGCAATCCCAACAAGAATATCAGTGAAACTGATGGATGCTCCCCGATGATGCGCTTTGTCAATCTATGTGTTAATAACCACCTTAAAAAATATATTATTAGCCTTGGTGACCTTGACCCCAGTGACCTCAAACCTAATCAAAAGGTAGAGGTCCATGCAAGGTACCTACATGCCAAATATGTAAGAGAACGGTAAAATATTGAAGGTGCTATGAGGAACTGTAACAAAATTGTGACTGAAAAAATCTATTATTAGCCTCGGTGACCTTGACCCCAGTGACCTCAGCAAAAGGTAGAGGTCCATGCAAGTTACCTACATGCCAAATATGTAAGAGATCGGAAAAATATTGAAGGTGCTATGAGAAACTGTAACAAAATTGTGACGAAAAAATCTATTATTAGCCTCGGTGACCTTGACCCCAGTGACCTCAAACCTCATCAAAAGGTAGAGGTCCATGCAAGGTACCTACATGCCAAATATGTAAGAGAACGGTAAAATATTGAAGGAGCTATGAGAAACTGTAAAAAAATTGTGACAGTAAAAATCTATTATTAGCCTCAGTGACCTTGACCCCAGTGACCTCAAACCTCATCAAAAGGTAGAGGTCTATGCAAGGTACCTGCATGCCAAATATGTAAGAGATCGGAAAAATATTGAAGGTGCTATGAGAAACTGCTACAAAATTGTGATGGAAAAATCTATTATTAGCCTCGGTGACCTTGACCTTGACCCCAGTGACCTCAAACCTCATCAAAAGGTAGAGGTCCATGCAAGGTACCTACATGCCAAATATGTAAGAGAACGGTAAAATATTGAAGGTGCTATGAGGAACTGTAACAAAATTGTGACTGAAAAAATCTATTATTAGCCTCGGTGACCTTGACCCCAGTGACCTCAGCAAAAGGTAGAGGTCCATGCAAGTTACCTACATGCCAAATATGTAAGAGATCGGAAAAATATTGAAGGTGCTATGAGAAACTGTAACAAAATTGTGACGAAAAAATCTATTATTAGCCTCGGTGACCTTGACCCCAGTGACCTCAAACCTCATCAAAAGGTAGAGGTCCATGCAAGGTACCTACATGCCAAATATGTAAGAGAACGGTAAAATATTGAAGAAGCTATGAGAAACTGTAAAAAAATTGTGACAGTAAAAATCTATTATTAGCCTCAGTGACCTTGACCCCAGTGACCTCAAACCTCATCAAAAGGTAGAGGTCTATGCAAGGTACCTGCATGCCAAATATGTAAGAGATCGGAAAAATATTGAAGGTGCTATGAGAAACTGCTACAAAATTGTGATGGAAAAATCTATTATTAGCCTCGGTGACCTTGACCCCAGTGACCTCAAACCTCATCAAAAGGTAGAGGTCCATGCAAGGTATCTACATGCCAAATATGTAAGAGAACGGTAAAATTTTGAAGGCGCTATGAGAAACTGTAAAAAAATTGTGACGGAAAATCTATTATTAGCCTTGGTGACCTTGACCCCAGTGACCTCAAACCTCATCAAAAGGTAGAGGTCCATGCAAGGTACCTACATGCCAAATATGTAAGAGATCGGAAAAATATTGAAGGTGCTATGAGAGACTGTAACAAAATTGTGACTGAAAAATCTATTATTAGCCTCGGTGACCTTGACCCCAGTGACCTCAAACCTCATCAAAAGGTAGAGGTCCATGCAAGGTACCTACATGCCAAATATTTAAGAGATCGGTAAAATATTAAAGGCGCTATGAGAAACTGTAACAAAAGTGTGAAGGAAGGAAGAAAGTAAGGAAGGAAGTAAGGAAGGAACTTCAAACTGGCAACTATATGCTCCCCGAAAATTTTCGGGGAGCATAAAAGTCTGACTTAAATTTTCCCAATAAATTCAATAAGAGTATAAATGTTATACAGGGATAATTATGTAGAACTTGCGCCATCTGATACATGTGATGGTGCTATTCGCACCTCTCTTCATCGCAGAAAATACCAGAGATAGTCAGTGTATGACTATTGAACAATACCAGAGATAGTCAGTGTATGACTATTGAACAATACCAGAGATAGTCAGTGTATGACTATTGAACAATACCAGAGATAGTCAGTGTATGACTATTGAACACATACAGAGATAGTCAGTGTATTACTATTGAACACACCTATTTTTACATAATCGTCCAAAATGACAGACAAGAAGAGGAGAAATTACGATATACAACAAAATAATAATAAAATTCATTACTGATGTTATATAGTAAATAGGGAATAATGATAGTGTACCAATTAACAATTAAGACTATGTTTAACCCTTTACCACTTAGATATGTATTTTTACGCATTCATAGTCCTTTAGAAAGTTAAATTTCATTAAAGACCTTTCATACTAGATTCAAGTTTTAAAAGCTTCATTAGCTGATGAGATACTTAGATACTGATGAGCAGTAACAGCATAAAACCTGAACAGACAGTGAGTTACTCGAAGGCTGTTCTGGTTTTATGCTGTTTGCACAAAGCCAATTTTCACTTTGCTTCTGAGAAGGAAAGGATTAAGATACAAACAACAAATATTTATTAACAAGGGCTGTTTGTAAAACATGCATGCCGGGCTCTCAGTTGTAGTGACAGCCATTGTGTGAATATGTTTTTGGTCACAGTGACCTTGACCTTTGACCTAGTGACCTGAAAATCAATAGGGGTCATCTGCGAGTCATGATTAATGTACCTATGAAGTTTCATGATCCTAGCCATAAGCGTTCTTGAGTTATCATCGGGAAACCATTTTACTAGTTCTGGTCACCGTGACCTTGACCTTTGACCTGACAATCAATAGGGGTTATCAGCCAGTCATGATCAATGTACCTATGAAGTTTCATGATCATAGGCATAAGCGTTCTTCAGTTATCATCCGGAAACCATTTTACTATTTCGGGTCACTGTGACCTTGACCTAGTGACCTGAAAATAAATAGGGGTCATCTGCAAGTCATGATCAATATACCTATGCAGTTTTATGATCCTAGATATAAGCGTTCTTGAGTTATCATCCGGAAACCATTTTACTATTTCGGGTCACCGTGACCTTGACCTTTGACCTAGTGACCTGAAAATCAATAGGGGTCATCTGCAAGTCATGATCAATGTACCTATGAAGTTTCATGATCCTAGGCCTAAGCCTTCTTGAGTTATCATCCGTTAACCATTTTACTATTTCGGGTCACCGTGACCTTGACCTTTGACCTAGTGACCTGAAAATCAATAGGGGTCATCTGCAAGTCATGATCAATCTACCTATCAAGTTTCATGATCCTAGGCATAAGCGTTCTTGAGTTATTATCCGGAAACCATTTTACTATTTCGAGTCACCGTGACCTTGACCTTATACCTTGTGACCTGAAAATCAATAGGGGTCATCTGCGAGTCAGGATCAATCTACCTATCAAGTTTCATGATCCTAGGCATAAGCCTTCTTGAGTTATCATCCGGAAACCATTTTACTATTTCGGGTCACCGTGACCTTGACCTTTGACCTAGTGACCTGAAAATCAATAGGGGTCATCTGCAAGTCATGATCAATCTACCTATCAAGTTTCATGAACCTAGGCCTAAGCGTTCTTGAGTTATCATCCGGAAACCATTTACTATTTCGGGTCACCGTGACCTTGACCTTTGACCTAGTGACCTCATAATCAATAGGGGTCATCTGCTAGTCATGATCAATGTACCTATGAAGTTTCATGATACTAGGCCCAAGCGTTCTTGAGTTATCATCCGGAAACCACCTAGTGGACGGACCGACAGACAGACCGACATGTGCAAAGCAATATACCCCCTCTTCTTCGAAGGGGGGCATACAAATTGGCAAAGTATCACGAAACAAGAGGGCCATGATGGCCCTGAATCGCTCACCTGACTCATTAAGATCAGATGAAAACTATTACCTCTATTGTCTACACAATGTTTTTCTATGATTTGACCTAGTGACCTAGTTCCTGACTCTAGATGACCCAAATACAATCCCAATCCAGATTTCATCAAGATAAACATTCTGACCACAGTTCATAAATATTGGATGAAAACTGTGACCTATATTGTCAACACAAGGTTTTTCTATTTATTTGACCTAGATTTTTACCCCAGATGACCCAAATACAATCCCACCCAGATTTCATCAAGAATTCTGACCAAATTTCATAAAGGTTGGATGAAAACTGTGATCTCTAATGTCTACACAAGGTTTTTCTATTATTTGACCTAGTGACCTAGTTTTTGACCCCAGATGACCCAAATAAAATCCCAACCCAGATTTCATCAAGATAAACATTCTGACAAAATTTCATAAAGATTGGATGAAAACTGTGACCTCTATTGTCTACAGAAGGTTGTTCTGTTATTTGACCTAGTGACCTTGTTTTTGACCCCAGATGACCCAAATACAATCCCAAACCGGATTTCATCAAGATAAACATTTTGACCAAATTTCATCAAGATTGGATGCAAACTGTGACCTCTACTGTCTACACAAACAAATTGTTGACGGACGGACGCACGGACACACGCAGGCACGCACAACGGACGCCGGACATCACACGATCACATAAGCTCACCGTGTCACTTCATGACAGGTGACCTAAAAATATGTGTCGGAGATAAACATGAACAGTTGTGGTTAAAATCCCATAGAAACAAGGGCTGTTTGTAAAACATGCATGCCCCCCTATATGGGCTATAAGTTGTAGTAGCAGCCATTGTGTGAATACGTTTTTAGTCACTGTGAATGGTGGTGGTGGTGGTAGAAGTAGTACTAGTAGTAGTAGTACTAGTAGTAGTAGTATTAGTAGTAGTAGTAGAAGTAGTAGTAGTAGTAGTAGTAGTAGTAGTAGTAGTAGTAGTAGTAGTAGTAGTAGTAGTAGTAGTGGTAGAAGTAGTAGAAGTAGAAGTAGTAGTAGTAGTAGTAGAAGTAGTAGTAGTAGTAGTAGTAGTAGTAGTAGTAGTAGTAGTAGTAGTAGTAGTAGTAGCAGTAGCAGTAGCAGAAGCAGTAGCAGCATTACAAGACCAATACTTAAGAATGATCAAATGGGAAAAGGTAACCTAGCACTGGCAGTAAATATGGGGCTCATTTACAGGTCAGATTTGGAACCTCTGCTGGAAAATGAGATTTTGAATGAATTAAAGGGAGGCAAATCTGTAATAAAAAGAACATGCATAAACCGTAGTTGTTTCCCTTGTTTGAACCATGCTAAATCCTTACAAGTTTGGAAAGAATTGGATGAAAAATTTGGACTTTATTGCATAAACACCATTTTCTCAATTCAAGGGGAGGTAATTCTGTACTTCATGGACCAATAATGCTCATTTTTTGTAGGGTTCGTGTCCTCATTGATTTAAAGACACTGTGCAAATTTGGAAAGGATCGGACAAAAAATGTGGAAGATTTTTGAAAGTTTTCACAAAATAGGCAAAAACGAATAAACATGCAAAGTTCAACGAGCTCCTGCGGCCATGTTTTTTGACGAATCAAATTTCTTTGAACAACTTTTTCAGGGGAGCCTTCAAAGGTCATCCCTGTGAAATTTTTTGAAAATCTGATCAGCGGTTTCTGACAAGAAGATTTTTTAAGGTTTTTACCATATATGGTCATGGCGGCCATCATGGTTATGTGATCTTTTTTTTTTTAACAATTCTTTTGTCCCATGACCTAGGGATGCTCCACATGAAATTTAGTTGAAATTGGCTCGATGGTTTAGTAGAAGAAGATGTTTACAAATTGTTTACAGACAGACAGACGGACGGCCGGACGCTGAGTGATCACAATAGCTCACCCCGAGCTATCGCTCAGGTGAGCTAAAAACTAGTCTTGTAACATTGGATTTTAGTCTATTCGCAAAGTGAAAGCATTTTAGATGATTTTCTTTCAAAAATGGAAAAGACCAATAGGATTTATAGTATACGTTAGTGGAAGTGTGTATGACCGCAATGACTCTAAATTTTCAGACACTCAGTTTTCAGACACTCCTTTTTTTAGGCAAAATAATTATGTTTCAATGCTTTTTTAAGTGTTTTCGTCCATATTTAATGACTAGGACAGTATATTTTACAGAGATATTTAATTAGATTTCTGTCCTGTTTTTGCTTATCTCGGACCCTTAGGTCATGGAGTTTTACAACCCGATTAGAGTAATAAACCTGGCATAGAATGCCGGATTAGAGTAATGAACCTGGCATAGAATGCCGGATTAGAGTAATAAACCTGGCATAGAATGCCGGATTAGAGTAATGAACCTGGCATAGAATGCCGGATTAGAGTAATGAACCTGGCATAGAATGCCCTTAGAGCAATAGACCATAACAATTGCGCTTTTCAGTAGATTACCATGTATACTGAGAATAGACAATGGTTTCACCCAACAGAATTAGAAAATGATATCGTATTCAGGAAGCAGTAGGGTTGTTGTTTATAACGTTTTATATACCATTTCAGGTAAGAAATTGCAAATAAGTGACGGTGTATTATATTTAAAGCAGGGAAAGGAGAGTACAACACGATACAATAACTTAAAATTATCTTGATTGTAAGAAGAAATTAAAGCAGCACTTAAAATACAAAAATGCAGTCAAACATGCACTTAAAACTATTTTTCATTCTGTTATGTATTATCATATTTATAATGCTTTATTTTCCCTATTTCATGGTCTATTGCGCTATTTTTTCCAATGTCATGGTTTAACACGTTCCCTATTCAAGAGGCACAGGCTTGAAAAAAAAAAGCAAAAAAAATCATTGACAGACCACTCCAAGAACTTAGGTACAAAGAATGATTTAAATCAACCAGGCTCATTCAAAGATGCTATTAGAAGCAAACATTTAATGGCAAAAGACATGAATAGGCAGCCCTTGCATATTTCAAGGTCATGTGAGCTCATGATGGTAACTTATTGAACAAGGGCATTTGATGTTGCTGTTTATTTTAACTACAATAGAAACATAGAGATAACAAGAGATGTGTTTGTCAGAAACACAATGCCCCCTACTGCGTCGCTTTCATACATTACCTTTGACTTTGAAGGATGACCTTGACCTTTCACCACTCAAAATGTGCAGCTCCATGAGATACACATGCATGCCAAATATCAAGTTGCTATGTGAAGGGACATAATAGTTATGAGCATTTTTCGAAAACTAAACGCGAAACCTAAATGCAAAGTGTGACGGAAGGACAGACGGTCTGATCACTATATGCTCTCCTTCGGGGGCATTAAAATCAATCAGAACCGTATGAGAGGAATAATATTTTGAACATAGATAAAGATATTATACAGGCTTAGAACCAGATTTGAGTGAGGCTTGGTGATCACTCCAATGTATTGAGAGGCTTGGTGATCACTCCAATGTATTGAGAGGCTTGGTGATCACTCCAATGTATTGAGAGGCTTGGTGATCACTCCAATGTATTGAGAGGCTTGGTGATCACTCCAATGTATTGAGAGGCTTGGTGATCACTCCAATGTATTGAAAGGCTTGGTGATCACTCCAATGTATTGAGAGGCTTGGTGATCACTCCAATGTATCGAGAGGCTTGGTGATCACTCCAATGTATCGAGAGGCTTGGTGATCACTCCAATGTATCGAGAGGCTTGGTGATCACTCCAATGTATCGAGAGGCTTGGTGATCACTCCAATGTATTGAAAGGCTTGGTGATCACTCCAATGTATCGAGAGGCTTGGTGATCACTCCAATGTATTGAGAGGCTTGGTGATCACTCCAATGTATTGAGAGGCTTGGTGATCACTCCAATGTATCGAGAGGCTTGGTGATCACTCCAATGTATCGAGAGGCTTGGTGATCACTCCAATGTATTGAGAGGCTTGGTGATCACTCCAATGTATCGAGAGGCTTGGTGATCACTCCAATGTATTGAGAGGCTTGGTGATCACTCCAATGTATCGAGAGGCTTGGTGATCACTCCAATGTATCGAGAGGCTTGGTGATCACTCCAATGTATTGAGAGGCTTGGTGATCACTCCAATGTATTGAAAGGCTTGGTGATCACTCCAATGTATTGAAAGGCTTGGTGATCACTCCAATGTATCGAGAGGCTTGGTGATCACTCCAATGTATCGAGAGGCTTGGTGATCACTCCAATGTATTGAGAGGCTTGGTGATCACTCCAATGTATTGAGAGGCTTGGTGATCACTCCAATGTATCGAGAGGCTTGGTGATCACTCCAATGTATCGAGAGGCTTGGTGATCACTCCAATGTATTGAGAGGCTTGGTGATCACTCCAATGTATCGAGAGGCTTGGTGATCACTCCAATGTATTGAGAGGCTTGGTGATCACTCCAATGTATCGAGAGGCTTGGTGATCACTCCAATGTATTGAGAGGCTTGGTGATCACTCCAATGTATCGAGAGGCTTGGTGATCACTCCAATGTATCGAGAGGCTTGGTGATCACTCCAATGTATCGAGAGGCTTGGTGATCACTCCAATGTATTGAAAGGCTTGGTGATCACTCCAATGTATTGAGAGGCTTGGTGATCACTCCAATGTATCGAGAGGCTTGGTGATCACTCCAATGTATTGAGAGGCTTGGTGATCACTCCAATGTATCGAGAGGCTTGGTGATCACTCCAATGTATTGAGAGGCTTGGTGATCACTCCAATGTATTGAGAGGCTTGGTGATCACTCCAATGTATTGAGAGGCTTGGTGATCACTCCAATGTATTGAAAGGCTTGGTGATCACTCCAATGTATTGAGAGGCTTGTTGATCACTCCAATGTATCGAGAGGCTTGTTGATCACTCCAATGTATTGAGAGGCTTGTTGATCACTCCAATGTATCGAGAGGCTTGGTGATCACTCCAATGTATTGAGAGGCTTGTTGATCACTCCAATGTATGTACATGTATATGGGTACTGCACCTTGTGTCCGTGTTTCTTCAGGGCTGGTAGCATCTTGTCCAGTAGCAGCATCTTGCCTGACTTCTTGACCAACTCTTCATTGACCTGCAAGCACAACAACCTCTGTACCCAAACCTACCAATACTTGTGAGACTTGTAATGACTAATACATGTGATGATTTAGCCTACAAGATACTTAAACACTATAAACATTTTTGCCTCCTAGATATTTTTACATTATGATAATACCGCCACCGCAATCCCCCCAGATTTTCAGGAATGCAGTCATGAAGAGCTATATAAAGGATTGTTTCATAAGCCTGTGGGTAAATGCTTACCAGGAATTGTCCTGAAGGGTCCAGAGGGTACTCGAGCAGGTAGGGGTGGTTGCAGCACTTCCTGAGGTCCATCCACACGCTTCCCAGCTTCACATTCACTATAGAACTTTGGCACCCAGGCCCATTGTACACAGCCTTTGAACTGAAACATAAGTAGATATGGCATCAACAATTAAATAATGGCATTTCACACACTGCTATAGCAATACAAATACAGCTATGGCATTACACACACTGCTATAGCAATACAAATTCAGCTATGGCATTACACACACTGCTATAGCAATACAAATACAGCTATGGCAATACAAACAAAACTATAAAATTAATTAAATATAAAAACAGCATTTTACCATATCAACGTGGTTTGCAGCAAATGATTAATTTGATATTTGTTTGTTCTCATTCTTTCCTACCATTTTAACACTATTTTAGTCATATAGCACATATCAGTGAACCAACTCCCATTTTCCTGGGTAGGCTTGTAAACCAGTTCTAAATGCACATACGTAAGTCAATAACAGACAACTGCCCTGCTTGAATCAAAATGAAGATGGAGTATAGCCCTAGAAATACTTTAATGACCAATCATCGCATAAATTATAAGGCCAGGCCAAGATGGAACCTGCAATCCTCAGATTTGTAGTCCAGCCTTCAACCAGCTGAGCTGGCTGCATGCCAAGATGAAACCTACAGTGCTCAGATTTGTAGTCCAGCCTTCAACCAACTGAGCTGGCTGCAGGCCAAGATGGAACTTGCAATCCTCAGATGTGTAGTCCAGCCTTCAACCAACTGAGCTGGCTGCAGGCCAAGATAGAACCTGCAGTCCTCAGATTGTAGTCCAGCCTTCAACCAACTGAGCTGGCTGCAGGCCAAGATGGAACCTACAGTGCTCAGATTTGTAGTCCAGCCTTCAACCAGCTGAGCTGGCTGGGGCCAAGATAGAACCTGCAGTCCTCAGATGTGTAGTCCAGCCTTCAACCAACTGAGCTGGCTGCAGGCCAAGATGAAACCTGCAATCCTCAGATTTGTAGTCCAGCCTTCAACCAACTGAACTGGCTGAGGGGAAGATAGAACCTGCAATCTTCAGATTTGTAGTCCAGCCTTCAACAAGCTGAGCTGGCTGCAGGCCAAGATGAAACCTGCAGTCCTCTGATTTGTAGTCCAGCCTTCAACAAACTGAGCTGACTGCAGGCCAAGATGGAACTTGCAATCCTCAGATGTGTAGTCCAGCCTTCAACCAGCTGAGCTGGCTGCAGGCAAAGATGGAACCTGCAGTCTTCAGATTTGTAGTCCAGCCTTCAACCAACTGAGCTGGCTGGCGAAACTTAGTCTTAACAAAAACATGTATGGCTACGATTCTTCAATGGACAATAATGAATTGTTTGTAATTGATTATCACCTATAAGTAATTTATGTTTTAATTCAGAAAAGCAGGAATATTTCCAACATAAATAAATTGAAGTTAAACATTAAAATATAAGAGAGACAAAGCCAATACACCACTAAGTCCCTTACACAGATTTCCTGGCCCCTCTCTTTGGCCGACCCTTGGCATCATACTCTATATCCAGCTCTTGTTCCTGCAACACACACAAGCCATGTGACTCAAAAATCCACAAGCAACAAACAAAATGATGCAAAACCAATCAGCCAAGAAAAAACTAAAGCAAAGTTTCATACAGATTTTGATTGGAATATTGGGAAAATTTTGCAAAGGATATTTCTCAGAATAAAATTGCAACTAATTGTGCAGGGATAATGCTGTAACATGTAATATGTTAAGTTAAAAAATGAGATTTCTAGACCCACTTATTATGGGCTGCAGAAAAAGGTCACACTCCCCCCCCCCCCACCCTATAAAAGAATGTTTGTGCATCTCAGAAATGATCTGTGGGTCAATCAGCTCCACCAAAATATCACACCCCTGTATGAAATCGTTAAATTAACACGTACAGGCGCACAATAGATATGTTTTACTACTTACATCCCTATGCCACCAGTCATCCATCTGAAAATAGAAAGACACTATTATTTAATGAGTTTTTATGATTCACAGGATGGAAATGGAAAAGATGAGATTGTACTTAAAGGAAACGATTACTAAAATCCATGGCTTTGTTATTCAAAGACATGACTAAGGCATATTAACATAACATTTAAAGACATGCCTCATTCCAGACAATTTGGCATTGAAAGACATGCCTGTCTTAAAAACAATACATGATATTTCATATTTGCAATGAAAATGATATTTCATATTTGCAATAATAAATGCTACTTTATCGTACATTTCTTGTCTGTACTTTATCAAGCAGTGTCTTGTCCACCGCTGCCTCATAGAACTCCCTCTGGACCTTGGTCAAGGGCGCATACACTATCAGCTCCTTCTTGGGAGGGATATCCAGGTCCACATCAGCCTTCACACGCCGCAACATGAACGGGGTGAGGATCTGAAATGTGGGAGACATGAATGGGGTGAGGATCTGAAATGTGGGAGACATTAATGGTGTGGGGATCTGAAATGTGGGGAGACATGAATAGGGTGAGGACCTGAAATGTGGGGAGACATGAATAGGGTGAGAATATGAAAATGTGGGGAGACATGAATGGAGTGAGAATATGAAATGAGGGGGACATTAATGGTGTTAGGATCTGAAATGTGGGAGACATAAATGAGGTGAGGATATGAAATGTGGGAGACATGAGAATGGTGTGTGTGAGAATATGAAATGTGGGAGACATGAATCGGGTGAGAGTATTAAATGTGGGAGACATTAATGAGGTGAGGATATGAAAGGTGGAAGACATGAAAGGGGTGAGAATCTGAAATGTGGGAGAAATTAATGGGGTGAGAATCTGAATTGTTAGAGACATGAATGGGGTAAGGATCTGAAAATATGGGAGACATGAATAGGGTGACAATCTGAAATGTGAGACATGATTGGGGTGAGAATCTGAAATGTGGGGCGACATAAATGGGGTAAGTATCTGAAATGTGGGAGACATATATGGTGTGAGTATCTGAACTGATGGGGAGACATGAATGGGTTTGTATCTGAAATGTGGGAGACATGAATGGAGTGAGTATCTGAAATGTGGGGAGACATGAATGGAGTAAGTATCTGAAATGTGGGAGACATAAATGGTGTATCTGAAATGTGGGAGACATAAATGGGGTGAGTATCTGAAATGTGGGAGACATGAATGGGGTGAGTATCTGAAATGTGGGAGACATAAATGGGGTGAGAATCTGAAATGAGGAACATGAATGGGGTGAGAATCTGAAATGTGAGACATGAATGGGGTGAGAATCTGAAAATATGGGAGATATGGGGCGAGTATCTGAAATAAGGGGAGACATGAATGGGGTGAGCATCTGAAATGTGGTGAGACATGAATGGGGTGAGTATCTGAAATGTGGGAGACATGAATGGGGTGAGTATCTGAAATGTGGGAGTCATGAATGCGGTGAGAATCTGAACACATTATTGGTGTTAGAATCAGAAATGTAGGAGACATTAACAGTGTAGAATCGACGATGTTTACCTGATGTAGCATGCTGAGAATGTTCTTCTTCTTCTCCTCTTCTATGATGGCTGCATCTGCTGCAGCGTCTGAGATCACGGACACGTCAAACCATGTCTCAAAACTGGGACAACAATGGTGTTATTTATAAAAGGTCAGTAGGAGTTTATGATTGAAGGCACATGATATGACTCTTTATCTATTAAGTCTATGTTTTGGGTAGAAATGAATAAGACTCAACAAGGCAAACAATTTGATACCAAAATGAAGCACATTAAAAAAAAAAAAAAAAAAGCTGTCATCAAAAGCTGTCATTAAACATATTCATTCAGAGTCATAGCGATAATATGTTATTGTTTCTTTAAAAATGGGGACGTAGAGATATGATAATGAAAAACAGGTTTATGCTCTATCATTGTGTAATATTTTACGATCCTTAAACACATTACATGCCATCACCTCACACAACATACTCAGCCGGCTGCTAGGGCAGTTATCTGTAAGTCACTATTTATCCCTATTCTACATTCTACTCCTTTTGGGTTAAAAGGCCTTCAAGTTTGTCCTGGCCTCAGAAAATTAAAATGTGTCCACATTTTTACATTACACTGCATGGGTCCACAAAACCCAGTGCCCCAGATAAGCTGCCTATCTGCGTCTTTCACCCTTTAAAATGTTTAAAAACGCAAAGAAATACAATATCATGTGTATTGAAAACGCAACCAATTTGACTTTTACGCAAATTTATAAAATTCTATGCGTATGATACAATAGCTTCAATCGAAAATTCTTTGCTCATTTTCGGTATAATTTATCCTCTTTGCAATTATTATCGTAATGTGACGTCGCTTTTATTCAGCAAGCGTCTGGATGAAGGAGCAGGAAAACAGTCAAAGTACTTCAAACGCTCTGCGGACTAGATTTCATAGTTAATTACTATGGTGTACGAACTGGTCCAAAACTATTCTAAACTGTCCGGGACAGTTTAGAAACCGTCCGGGACGGTTTGTGAACTGTCCCGGACAGTTTTCTAAACTGTCCCGGACAGTTAACAAACTGTCCGGGACGGTTTAGGAAAGTTTTGGACCGTTTGTGTGCATAAACTGTCCGGGACGGTTTAAACTGTCCGGGAAAGTTTAGTAAACTGTCCGGGACGGTTTAAACTGTCTGATACGGTAGTATTTATATCAACCAATCAGAACACTCCTTACAATAATGCTTTACTTTAGAAGTCGTAATGTAATATCGTTGTCATCTCGAGCGACGCTATTTTTCTCGGACAAAACATGATTTTAAAAATATTCAATCAATCATTGATGCCAAGACCGCCAGAGTTAAAAATGAATATTTTAAGTACTCGAAATGAATGTATTTGCCCACAAAGTATTTCTGACATTGGTAACGAATTTCTTCTTTTACAGTCGCTGCCCTGAAAATGTCGAGTAGGTGTAAACTCGGGATATGATGTGGTCATTCTGTTCACATTTCTAGCCAGAGCATCCAATCTTGTCAGTGAAGAGTTAATCGCCTCAAGGGACCTATTTGTCTCAAAATTCTTGTAATGGAATTAAACACATCCCGACAAGTGTCTAAAAACCGATCTCTGTCCATATTCGCGCACAAATGATAAATTATCGAACAATCACTCGAGTAAACGTTTCTAAAAATGAAATTCTCACTTTCGAAATAGCACACAAATGCGAAGTGTTACGAGTGTTCTGATTGGTTGATTGTCTCCTCTTAAGAACCTATGCCGTACTAAAATTTATGCCTGTAAACCGTCCAGGACAGTTTAGAAAACCGTCCCGGACAGTTTCCAGGAAACCGTCCCGCACAGTTTCCTAAACTGTCCCGCACAGTTTCCTAAACTGTCCCGCAGTTTCCTAAACTGTTCCGGACGGTTTGTAATCCACAAAATAAATCGCCCGGTACCGTTTACAGACGCACAAGCAGTTCAAAAGTAAGAAACTGTCCAGGACAGTTTGGTAAACTGTCCGGGACAGTTAACAAACCATCCCGGACGGTTTATAAACCGTCCCGGACAGTTTAGAATAGTTTCTGACCAGTTCGTACACCATAAATTACAGCATCAGACCAAATTATTTACGACATGCATGTGTTTTCAATCTGATTTAATCCGTTGCTCATTGTGCATGTATTTGTAAAGCGTCTGTACTTTCAGTTTCTATAACGATGCAAAATAAAAATGTCTAAGAGAGGTCGAAAGACGTCCGCGATTGTTGCGCCAAAATATCAATCAATCACAAACTTTTTGAACCAAGAAAGCAAGAGCCATTAAGTGACAAATCATTCGTGTTATCGATTTTTAAAATTTTAAGTTTATATTATGGACAGTTTCAAGAATTAAAGATGTTATGAAACATCAGTTTATTTAAGTTAATTACAATAGTTTACAGTTTTATTGAATCAATACAAGTGTGCAGCTTCAATAGAAGTAATCTGAATCTGAATGGATACGTTGAAGATTGGCTTTTATTCCACGGGGAAAGCAGAAATGATTTTAAGGTATGAATTTTTATAACTCATTTCACCCTATTTCAAGACCGAAATCACCCTATTTTTAAAAATCAATGGGTGAAAACCCTATTTCCCAAATAATTATCTGGGGCACTGAAAACCTAATTATAATGTGAGACCTTTAACAAAATAATGTATGACGAATTTATTCATGTTTATCACAAATATTTTACTTTCTATTATCAATATTTGTTCTATCCTTAAGAGTGTACTGTAAAGTGTGTGCACCTGCCGAGATCATCAAAGATCTCCGGGAGTAGAAAGTTGAGGAGAGACCAGAGCTCTTTCAGGTTGTTCTGTAGAGGGGTCCCAGTCAGCAGCAGGCGGTGGGTGTTCTGGTACAGCTTCAACTCCCTGAACAACACAGGAATATCTATATCAGCAAGTTGCCATAGAGAACATTTGTCAGTTACATGTTATTAATCCCTGACATAGACCTAACATACATATATTCAAGCAGATTTTAAGAACCAATTGAACAATAGATCTCAGTTAAATGACATACTTATTTCTTATAAACCAGAAAAAAGATCTGTTATGATATTGCCTTTGACTGCATCTACGAGACAGGTGTAGTGTTACCTGATGAGACGACAGTTGAGGTTCTTGAGGCGATGTCCCTCGTCCACTATCATGTAAGTCCAGGAGTAGTTGGCCAGCTGGGGCCGGTCAATCATGGCGATCTCGTAGGACGTGATCACCACGGGGTGGATCTCTATGCCTGGCAGAACCTCCGTGCGCTTACGGATCTTCCTGGCTAGCCGAACCCTCTCCTCCTTACTGCCATGGTACAAGATCACTGGCAGCTGGGATAGGCAAGACATGGTACAAGATCACTGGCAGCTGGTATAGGCAAGACATGGTACAAGATCACTGGCAGCTGGTATAGGCAATACATGGTACAAGATCACTGGCAGCTGGCATAGGCAAGACATGGTACAAGATCACTGGCAGCTGGTACAGGCAAGACATGGTACAAGATCACTGGCAGCTGGTATAGGCAAGACATGGTACAAGATCACAGGCAGCTGGTATAGGCAAGACATGGTACAAGATCACTGGCAGCTGGGAAAGGCAAGACATGGTACAAGATCACTGGCAGCTGGTATAGGCAAGACATGGTACAAGATCACTGGCAGCTGGTATAGGAAAGACATGGTACAAGATCACTGGCAGCTGGTATAGGCAAGACATGGTACAAGATCACTGGCAGCTGGTAGAGGCAAGACATGGTACAAGATCACTGGTAGCTGGTATAGGCTAGACATGGTACAAGATCACTAGCAGCTGGTATAGGAAAGACATGGTACAAGATCACTGGCAGCTGGTATAGGAAAGACATGGTACAATATCACTGGCAGCTGGTATAGGAAAGACATGGTACAAGATCACTGGCAGCTGGTATAGGAAAGACATGGTACAAGATCACTGGCAGCTGGTATAGGAAAGACATGGTAAAAGAACACTGGCAGCTGGCATAGGCAAGACATGGTACAAGATCACTGGCAGCTGGTATAGGCAAGACATGGTACAAGATCACTGGCAGCTGGTATAGGAAAGACATGGTACAAGATCACTGGCAGCTGGTATAGGCAAGACATGGTACAATATCACTGGCAGCTGGTATAGGCAAGACATGGTACAAGATCACTGGCAGCTGGGATAGGCAAGACATGGTACAAGATCACTGGCAGCCTGGATAGGCAAGACATGGTACAAGATCACTGGCAGCTTGAATAGACAAGACATGGTACAAGATCACTGGCAGCTGGTATAGGCAAGACATGGTACAAGATCACTGGCAGCTGGTATAGGCAACACATAGGGAAGTCAAAAGTTTTTGGTGCAGACTGATAAAAGAATTGAGGCACAAAAGTTATTTATATATTATTTATTCAACAACTTATTATCAAATGTCAACTAATTAATACTTCATCCCATAATTATTTGTGGTGTGGATAACTGATTTGTACAGATTGTACTTACCCTGGGTGCAAATCTCCTGAACTCATTGTGCCAGTTGGGTACAGTGGAGAGTGGGGCCACCACGATGTACGGGCCCTGGGCCCCCATGGTCACTATCTGGCACATTAGGGCCACACACTGGATGGTCTTACCCAGCCCCATCTCATCTGCCAGGATCCCATTCACTCCATTCTCAAACAGGATCTGAAACCAATAAACAGGACCACCTGTCACAGCTCAGCATTCATGCTTCATGGACAAAACAGAAGAGAATATTACATGCAATGCCACCCAGTAGTTTTGCCTTGTGTATTGAACTTAACAAAATATTATACGATTCTCATTTCCTTTATAAAAAGGGCTGTTTGTAAAACATGCATGCCCCCCTATATGGGCTATAAGTTGTAGTAGCAGCCATTGTGTGAATACGTTTTTTTGTCACTGTGAACGGTGGTGGTGGTGGTGTAGTAGTAGTAGTAGTAGTAGTAGTAGTAGTAGTAGTAGTAGTAGTAGTGGTAGTAGTAGTAGTAGTAGTAGTAGTAGTAGTAGTAGTAGTAGTAGTAGAAGTAGTAGTAGTAGTAGTAGTAGAAGTAGTAGTAGTAGTAGTAGTAGTAGTAGTAGTAGTAGTAGTAGTAGGAGTAGGAGTAGTAAAAGTAGTAGTAGTAGTAGTAAAAGTAGTAGTAGTAGTGGCAGAAGTAGTAGAAGTAGTAATAGTAGACATGGTAGAATAAGTGGTGGTGGTGGTGTAGTAGTAGTAGTAGTAGTAGTAGTAGTAGTAGTAGTAGTAGAAGTAGTAGTAGTAGTAGTAGTGAAGTAGTAGTAGTAGTAGTAGTAGTAGTAGTAGTAGTAGTAGTAGTAGTAGTAGAAGTAGTAGTAGTAGTAGTAGTAGTAGTAGTAGTAGTAGTAGTAGTAGTAGTAGTAGTAGTAGCAGTAGCAGTAGCAGCAGCAGTAGCAGCATTACAATACCAATACTTAAGAATGATCAAATGGGAAAAGGTAACCTAGCACTGGCAGTAAATATAGGGCTCATTTACAGGTCAGATTTGGAATCTCTGCTGTAAAATGAGATTTTGAATGAATTAAAGGGAGGCAAATCTGTAATAAAAAGAACATGCATAAACCATAGTTGTTTCCCTTGTTTGAACCATGCTAAATCCTTAAAATGCCTATTTCCAGTAACTGTGACCTTCACCTGTGACCTTGACCTAGTGACCTCAAAATCAATAGGGGTCATCTGCGAGTCATAATCAATCTACCCATGAAGTTTCATGATCCTAGGCGTATGTGTTCTTGAGTTATCATCCGGAAACCATTTTACTATTTCGGGCCACCGTGACCTTGACCTTTGACCTAGTGACCTCAAAATCCATAGGGGTCATCTGCAAGTCATGATCAATCTACCCATGAAGTTTCATGATCCTAGGCGTATGCGTTCTTGAGTTATCATTCAAAAACCATTTTACTATTTCGGGTCATTGTGACCTTGACCTTTGACCTAATGACCTCAAAATCAATAGGGGTCATCTGCGAGTCATGATCAATGTACCTATGAAGTTTCATGATCCTAGGCCCAAGCGTTCTTGAGTTATCGTCTGACAACCACCTGGTGGACGGACCGACCGACAGACCGACCGACAGACAGACATGAGCAAAGCAATATACCCCCTCTTCTTCGAAGGGGGCATAAAAATTGAAAACACACTATAATCTTTTATTTAAGTATAGGTACAATGCTTGTACCAATATTTGTAACAAATTAATATACAGCAATATGAACAACTACAATAAGATGTATCATATTTTTCATATGCAACTAAAACTTATATCTCACAGGGTAGACAAATACCACACTCTGACGCTGCATTTAGTAGTATGAAAACAGTTGATACAATGAAAAATTAGATCCAGATGTGTGGCCTGTATTGACCCCTTGAGCATTTTTTAAACCAAGTTTGTAAAGAACCTCAATAAAATACATTTCAAATTAAAACTTTTGGCCTAGTGGTGTCAGGACTTTAAAAAACAACTTATTCAGTGTTCCAGATTGGATCGGCCCTTCATCTTTTGGTCAAAACAATTTGAAATAGACCAAAGAAATTAAGTTCATTGCGCTGAAATTGTTTGTCAGACAATTTTACCAGTACATTTCTGTAACAATAAGTCAAGTCCATTGGACAATTAAATCTTGGGAGTATTTTGTTTTTTGTCTAACAATACAGGCGCCTTAAGAACATAGACATTCTTCGGAATCATACAGACACTTAGGAATTAGTTTTCCGAATAATTTGCCTTTTATCAAATACAGTGATTCCTGTCACATGGTCGCTCTCTTAAAAATGTTTTTCAATTATTTGGCTTTTGGAAGCTTTAGGGATTTCAGTGATATCTATCTTTTCATGGTTTAAGCTTTTTTCAAACATAAATTCAGTCGGACATATATGATTTTACGTTTCAATGTGCACCTGTCACTTACAGCATTTTAACAAGATGGCAAACAATATAAAAAAGAAATTGTAACTCTTGGTTAAAATGACAAATAACAATCTCATTAGTGATGGACACCATAAAATTAGTAGGGTTTAATGAAATGCGAGTGATAATTAACGATGCATAAAACATTTAAGATACAAACAACAAATTTATTAATAATCTTCACAGTTGATGTATGTCGCTGAAACCATTGTTGGCAAATTGGCGTTAAGTTTCCTCGCAAAGTTAAAACATCTGACAAGATTATCATTAGAAAATGGAATAAGACAAACATGGTTTGATTTATATTTTAGTGGATCTGTTTATAATCAGATGCATATCCATGTATTGCTTTATTATGTTGGTCATTCTGTACAGTTTACTGACACAGCATGGAACTTAAATGGAAGACATTGCAAAGTAAATATATTAATATTAATTAAAGTAAGTTAAATACTTTTATTACACTTGTGTGCTTGTACAGACAGACAGACAGACATATAGACAGACAGACAGACAGACAGACAGACAGACAGACAGACAGACAGACAGACAGACAGATATTAACAGTGACTCCAGTAATGCTCCCCTTTAATTCATAACAGATAGGGGGGAGGCACTACCCTGATTATGTATTAAGCAATAGAAGACAAGAATACGAAGCTAGAGCAAATCAGTGAAGCTAGAGTGATATCAGTGAAGCAAAAAGAGATATCAGTGAAGCTAGAGAGATATCAGTGAAGCTAGAGAGATATCAGTGAAGCTAGAGATATCAGTGAAGCAAAAAGAGATATCAGTGATGCTAGAGAGATATCTGTGAAGCTAGAGACATATCAGTGAAGCTAGGAAATTATCAGTGAAGCTAGAAAGATATCAGTGATGCTAGAGATATCAGTGAAGCTAGAGCAATATCAGTGAAGCTAGAGAGATATCAGTGATGCTAGAGAGATATCTGTGAAGCTAGAGAGATATCAGTGAAGCTAGAAAAATATCAGTGAAGCTAGAGAGATATCAGTGATGCTAGAGATATCAGTGAAGCTAGAGCAATATCAGTGAAGCTAGAGAGATATCAGTGAAGCTAGAGCGATATGTGTGAAGCTAGAGACATCATAGAAGCTAGAGCTATATCAGTGAAGCTAGAGAGATATCAGTAAAGCTAGAGAGATATCTGTGAAGCTAGAGAGATATCAGTGAAGCTAAAGAGGTATCAGTGAAGCTAGAGAGATATCAGTGAAGATAGAGCGATTTCAGTGAAGCTAGAGAGATATCAGTGAAGATAGAGCGATATCAGTGAAGCTAGAGATATCAGTTAGTGAAGCTAGAGAGATATCAGTAAAGCTAGAGCTATATCAGTGAAGCTAGAGATATCAGTGAAGCTAGAGCAATATCAGTGAAGCTAGAGAGGTATCAGTGAAGCTAGAGTGATATTTGTGAAGCTAGAGACATCAGAGAAGCTAGAGCTATATCAGTGAAGCTAGAGCTATATCAGTGAAGCTAGAGCTATATCAGTGAAGCTAGAGCTATATCAGTGAAGCTAGAGAGATATCAGTGTGAAGCTAGAGAGATATCAGTGAAGCTAGAGCTATATCAGTGAAGCTAGAGAGATATCAGTGAAGCTAGAGCGATATCAGTGTGAAGCTAGAGAGATATCAGTGAAGCTAGAGCTATATCAGAGAAGCTAGAGCTACATCAGTGAAGCTAGAGAGATATCAGTTAAGCTACAGCTATATCAGTGAAGCTACAGAGATATCAGTGAAGCTAGAGAGATATCAGTGAAGCTAGAGCAATATCAGTGAAGCTAGAGCAATATCAGTGAAGATAGAGTAATCAGTGAAGCTAGAGCAATATGTGTGAAGCTAGAGACATCAGTGAAGCTAGAGAGATATCAGTGAAGCTAGAGAGATATCAGTGAAGCTAGAGCTATATCAGTGAAGCTAGAGTTATATCAGTGAAGCGAGAGAGAGATCAGTGAAGCTAGAGCGATATCAGTGATGCTAGAGAGATATCAGTGACACTAGAGAGATATAAGTGAAGCTAGAGAGATATCAGTGAAGCTAGAGAGATATCAGTGAAGCTAGAGAGATATCAGTGAAGCTAGAGAGATATCAGTGAAGCTAGAGCGATATGTGTGAAGCTAGAGAGATACCAGTGAAGCTAGAGAGATATCAGTGAAGGTAGAGAGATATCAGTGATGCTAGAGAGATATCTGTGAAACAAGAGAGATATCAGTGAAGCTAGAGCTATATCAGAAAAGCTAGAGATATCAGTGATGCTAGACATATCAGTGAAGCTAGAGCAATATCAGTGAAGCTAGAGAGGTTTCAGTGAAGCATGAGCGATATGTGTGAAGCTATAGCTATATCAGTGAAGCTAGAGCTATATCAGTGAAGCTAGAGCTATATCAGTGAAGCTAGAGCTATATCAGTGAAGCTAGAGAGATATTAGTGAAGCTAGAGAGATATCAGTGAAGCTAGAGAGATATCAGTGAAGCTAGAGAGATATCAGTGAAGCTAGAGAGATATCAGTGAAGCTAGAGCTATATCAGTGAAGCTAGAGAGATATCAGTGAAGCTAGAGCGATATCAGTGTGAAGCTAGAGAGATATCAGTGAAGCTAGTGCTATATTAGAGAAGCTAGAGCTATATCAGTGAAGCTAGAGAGATATCAGTTAAGCTACAGCTATATCAGTGAAGCTACAGAGATATTAGTGAAGCTAGAGCAATCTCAGTGAAGCTAGAAAGATATCAGTGAAGATAGAGCAATATCAGTGAAGCTAGAGAGATATCAGTGAAGCTAGAGCTATATCAGTGAAGCTAGAGAGATGTCAGTGAAGCTTTACCTTGAGCCAGTTAAGCCCTTCCACCTGGTATCTGCGCAGGCTTCCCCCGGTGAGCAGTGCAGGCCTGGTGATGGTGCCATCCAGCTCTATGTCTGCCTCTCCAGAGAACAGGTCAACAGAAGTAGGGGCAGCCTGGGTGGGTAGGGGTCAAGCATAGGGGCAGGAGAATTGCATCAAAACCACATAAATAATAATCACTTTTTAACATTGACCAAGGTCATTCTATAATTGTTTACATTCTTATGATGTCAGTAATATCATTCTTAAGAGAAAAAAAGGAATTTTGATAACATTCAGGTTAACTTTAAATCGATATTTAAGTTCATAGCAAGGCCAAGGAAATCTTAGACAGAAGTTTTGGTTTATTTGACATTGTTTTATTTAACATGAACAAGAAACTAGAATGTCACCAAACTGTGAATTTTTATACAAAGAAAACTGTCTCAATAGTCAAGTTCATTAAAATTCTTCCAGGATTTGAGCACATAAAGTAATTATTAAATATATTGCTGAAATTGTTGACTACAGTTAGAAAGGAGAAGTTCACCTTTTTCTCTGTTTTTGGCTGCATTTGTTCTTTTTCCTCTTCCTCCTCTCCCATATCTAGTTTCCTTTTCTTTGTTGGCTACAATCAATCATTGAATATGGCTATGAAAAATGTGTTTAGATTAGTGAATTATAAAATGAAAGGGGATTTCTATTTTTGTTGATAAGCATTGTAACATGTTTACATTCTACTTATCGTTTTAAAACATTAATAAAATAATTTGTTACAAAAGATAAATTACACTGATTTTAAGAAAATAGCTAGAAAAGTATACAAAAATGCCTAAAACTTTGTCAATATTTTTCAAAATATCTTTTTTTAACCTTCTTTCCTATGGAGAACGGAATTTCATGTTAAAATAGGTAAAAATATATACTCTTAGTTTTCAAACACCACCTTTACAATTTTTTTTTTCTTGACTAAATCTTCCAACACACTGACTTTCGTCCATAATTAATGACTATTAAATTTCTGACAGCATATTTTATAGCACTATTTTGCCAGACTTATGCCCTGTTTAAGCGTATCTGGTGCCCTTCAATCATAATACCTGGCAGATGAATGCCTGAGAGTAATAGATCATTATATTTGCAATATTGGGTAAATTACCATGTATACAGGTTATAAACAAAGGTTTCACCCAACAGAAGATGAAATGATATCGCATTATGCTCAATCACCTTAAAAAACTGTGTGAGTAGTCTGGCCCCCTCAGGTGACTGTTCATTGTAGTTGTTGTTTTTCCTTTTTCTGCCTTTCTTGGATTTGGAATCTGAATGCAGAGAAACAATGAGAAAGTTGTGTCAGCATTGGTTTACATGTTTGCCTTGTGCAAAATAATTGCATAAAATAACATTTGTCCCACTACAAATCTGAAACATGCTAGTCTATATACTTTGTTTTATATTGTGTATATATTATAATTATGTCACAAAAAGAATTAAACAATTCATAATACTATTTATCTGCCATTCTGAATGGTGTAGCTTCTTAGAAAAAACAATTAAGGGACAGAGTAAAATATTAAAATTCATTAAAAAGAGTGACAAAATTACTGAAATACAAACAAACAAATAGAATATAAAACAAAAAGCAACATCTTACCGTAAAAACTCAGCCATAAGTCGAGATTTTTTACCTCAAAAATTTGATTAAAATTACGGTATTGACTTATGAGGTCAACCATGAAAAAAATTAATGAAATTCGACGAAGATTGATCCCTGCGGATATTGTTGTTGTTGTTGTTGGATAAAAAAAACTCGTTGATTTACGACAAATGAAATGTCGTCTTTTAACTGATACTTACCAATTAATATAACCACAGTTTGCAACATTTCCATTGTTTATATTTTTATAATTTAATCCAAAGTATTCATGTTAGCAGGTGTTTTTTATAACTGAATGCGTAAACAAAAGATTAGGTCATTTTTAAAGTCAAGCGATAATTGGCAACCTGTGTTAATTGACAGTTTGACATCATCAAAGGAAAGCCGCTTCCTGTCATGAAGCCATAAAGCATCACCCTTCTAGCCGATAAAATAAGATTCCTTTAATTTGTGAAGCGACATGTTTAACCAATTGCGAGTTTGTTATTCACTGGTAATCGTCCAATTATGTTTGAGCACGTGCTTAGCTCCGCCTCTTTAACTGTTATGTAGAACAAAGGTGGAGTTAGCGGTCTATTGGTTATGTCAATCATTGTAATAAAAACGTGTTTTACCGAGGAACTAATCAATTGTTTTGATAGATTAAAAGTGCAAAGATTTGATTACAGTGATCACAGTGTGTCATCGGATTAAAAGTTTGTAGATTATAACTAGCGTGGACAATTTAGTGCACACTTTATAGAAATCTAATAATAATTTATTAATTTGACTAACACATTTGATTTGTGAAAATGCCTGGAAAACACAAACGCCATGCGTATGACAATGCGTTTAAAATACGCGTGTAAGAATTTGCAGAGCAATCAAATAATAATAGTGCTGCTGAACGCGAGTTTGTGGTTTCGTATGTCGTTGTGTAAATTACAATGTACATGTATATACGTCTTGGTTTCCTATGTTGTTGATTTTGTTTTTATGTGGTTCATAATATTATTTTCGATTTCCTAAATATATATTGTATTGATTATATTACACGAAGTACATTAAACACGTGTCCACTATGTCTACATCTCACAGGGCTATAATGACGTCATGGTCTATGTATAGAATAAAAACTTCCTGTACATTTAAAATGACGTCTGTTTATGAAATTCGTGGACGGACAATTTCTGACGCGACTTATGTCTAGGACATATTCAATCTCCGATTTTCCTATCATTTTTTACCCCCCGACTTATGAGCGGGCAGACTTATGACTGGGTTTTTACGGTAACTAAAAACTCTTTTGATAAATAATCCACACAAGACTACACTAGTAACACAAACTGGGGAAACTGGAACATGTTTACTAGAAAGCAGCAACCTTACAGTCCAAACCAGGACGTCCATGGATTCAACAAAGATACCATCTCAGTAATCATTCTTTGTATGTAGTGAGAATACAACTTAACACTTGTTTTATATAGGATCTCAATCTATGTACGTGGTGAGAATACAACTAAACACCTGTCTCATATAGGATCTCAATCTATGTATGAAGTGAGAATACAACTAAACACCTGTTTTATATAGGATCTTAAACAAGTTATCATTCCAAACATGAACGTGTGCACTTCTTTTGTTTTTTCCCAACATTAGCAGTGTCATGTACTTCTAAGGACTTGCGTTGCCTGAAGTGTAATAAGCATTTCTGCTAAAATGATTAAACTTATTATTGTTATTAATCAACATGTAAATAAGTGCTCTTTGTTATTTTTTCTACATTCTTTGACATTTTGCAGTTTTTAGTCAAAAGCAGAGATTTGGTGAATGAGTGTCCAACAGACAAATGTCTAGGTGAAGGTGTGAAAGTGTTTATTTAGAGCCAGGTTTGGACTGTATGATGCTGCTGCCTGCGTGTCTAACACAGTGGATCCTCTTCCACTAGAAATGTCTGGTCTGACACCCGGGGCACCAGTGTCTCACCCAGGTACGCACGCAAACACTCCTCAAAATCTGTGACAACCAAACCAACTGTATATATCACATGGTTTGCATAGCATATGTACATCTAGGCTTTCCATACAGGTATGTCAATTGAGAAAATTATCTAGATACAGTAATGAATCACAAAGTTAAAACATTAAGCATGATGCATGTGTTTTTGCACATGCAACTGACCTTCACAATAAAGCAAATGGCAGTAACAACCGGAGGTACCAGGATAAACCAGTGCATCCATTAGCAGAGGTGCTTTCAAACATATTTCATTTGAACCAGTGCTCAGGGTTTTGATGCTCAGAAACTGTATTTGGCTTGATTTTGAGGCCCCTTATTGACAACCATGTATCATGTATGCTGTATAATACAATTTGGGATAACAGGCCAGTTTAAGTTTATGACCCATATGGTGAGGAATGGATGATATTGTCTAACTAGTAACTACGTCATTACATACTGGCCAATAAATGGATTTATTGCACAAAAGATTTCTAAGAGTAAACTTTTTTATACAAGGCACATAAATCATATTTTAAGGCACTATTCCCGTATTTTCTCAGGGTTACATTTTAAAGTACCTATGAAGCAGATTTTATTTGTACAACCTTGTAATACTGGAATCTCATTCTTGTGGTTTTGAAGATCAGCCTCATTTCCAATGTGCCTGCTGGACAGATTCTCCTTGTCCTCTGACAGTGATTGAGGTGTGGCTGCAGACTGGAGGCCGGGTGTGGCTGGAGGAGACAGGGCGGAAGACAAGCGAGACTTGGACACAGGAGCCCGCAGGGAGAGTCTAGACCGTGTCTGTCTGCCCGACGTCGAGTCGGTAGAGGTCTGAAACATGCAACACAAGCCATGTAGTTCACATCAGCCAGGCTCCAACACTGACATTTAGGAATAACAGGCTATAAACAAGAGATTGCCAAGCAATATGGTCCCCTACCGATGAAACTCCACCATTGTCAGAATTAAAAAAAATATATATTTATTGCCATTGCAACCAGAATTCTTGATGTAGGAACAAAATGAAATGACGTGCATAATCTCCATATTGCCATCTATCCATGTTTCAAGTTTCATGTAACAAGGGCTGTTTGTGAAACATGCATGCCCCCCATATGGGCTGTCAGTTGTAGTGGCAGCCATTGTGTGAATACATTTTTTGTCACTGTGACCTTGACCTTTGACCTAGTGACCTGAAAATAAATAGGGGTCATCTGCCATTCATGATCAATGCACCTATGAAGTTTCATTATCCTAGGCCTAGGCGTTCTTGAGTTATCATCCGAAAACCATCTGGTGGACGGACCGACCGACAGACCGACATGTGCAAAACAATATACCCCCTCTTCTTCAAAGGGGGGCATAACAAGTTGATAGTACATTTATATATAATTAACCAGTTTTCACGCACCGAAAAACAAAAAACTGATTGGCTCAAAGAAATTTTGGGACAGCGCTAGCCCTTGTAGATAGACCCCACAACACCAGAACATAATATAATCTGCAAATGTGGTCGTTTGGAAGCATAAACTGCATCCAAGAACGAGTCACTGTGACCTTGACCTTTGACCTAGTGACCTCAAAATCAATAGGGGTCAACTGCCAGTCATGATCAATGTACCTATGAAGTTTCGTTATCTTAGGCGTCAGCGTTCTTGAGTTATCATCCGGAAACCATTTGGTGGAAGGATGTACGTACAGACTGACAGACCGACCTACCGACATGTGCAAAACAATATACCCCCTCTTCTTCGAAGGGGGGCATAAAAATATTAAGAACTTTTTAAGTTATCGCAGGATCCAAGAAAGTATGACGGACAGAGCGCAAACCACAAGTCCCCTCCGGCTTCACCGGTAGGGGACAAAAACACACTCTGCAATACATTAAGTGACATTACAGCAGGCATTTTATTCTTTGTATAAGCAATCCAAATACTGTCAACATGTATAACAAAAGGGCCTGAAAGGCCCAAAGTCACTCACCTGAGATACAAAGAAACTGACTGTCAAATACATCAGAATTTCTTTATTTAATATGCCTGTGTTCTCGGCCAAAAATTTGATCTCTACTTCAATATATATTCAGTTATGCATGGCGCAACGTGAAATTTTGGCACCGATTACCGATGCATTCAAGAATTTTTTAATTAGGGCTCAACATTAACCGAAAAACAAACTTGCCCTGCCGGGCAAGTACTTAGAAAATCTACTTGCCCTGAACGTAAAGCCACTTGCCCCAACATGAAATATCAAATCAACTGTAAACCTCATATTTTTTAATAAACCAAAATGATACACCACAAAACCTTTTTTATTTTTGAACATTTAACAAAATGATTACAGCAATTAAAGTCTAATTAAAGTCTAAATTACATGCTCTTTGTTCTTTTTTGCACTTTTCCGGGCGACAACTAGATTATAAAATAACTTGCCCGGACCCAATTTTTACTTGCCAGTGGCAATAGGACAACCCTTAAAGTTGAGCCCTGTTAATCATAAGATATCGGCACAAACTGCAAAAAAAACTTGTCTTGTATGCACTATAGATTTTAGCAAATGAATTCTATTAACATCATACATTTGCAAAAATAAAGTTTAAATAAATATAATAAAAATATTATATAAATATAAAACAAGGGCTGTTTGTAAAATATGCATGCCCCCCATATGGGCTGTCAGTTGTAGTGGCAGCCATTGTGTGAATACGTTTTTTGTCACAGTGACCCTGACTTTTGACCTGAAAATCAATAGGGGACATCTGCCAGTCATATTCAATGTACCTATGAAGTTTCATGATCCTAGGCCTAAGTGTTCTTGAGTTATCATCCAGAAACCATCTGGTGGACGGACCGACCGACGGACGGACCGACCGACATGTGCATAACAATATACCCCCTCTTCTTTGAAGGGGGGCATAATAAAAATAATAAATAACGGTGCTCTTACAATCTTTCAGCCAATGTGTAAACTAATCACAACCCCGTTGATCCTGCACCCTGAAGACTCAGTTTGATGATTTCAGAAGAGGCTTACCAGAGACCCAAATCATTTTTAAGGGACCGTTACAGGTTAAAATGACAATAAAAGTCTTACATACAAACTTGAGTGCTCAAATGATTTTACTAAAGCCGCATAAGAACAATGCTTTGCCTCATAATGCAAACCTTTTTCTACAAAAAGGAACTTAAAAAGGTTGCAGAAAAAATAAGACAAATGTCTTTAGTAAGTATAAGCATGAGACCTTTTGTACTCACAAGCTTTCTCTTTCATTTTACATAGTCACCTAGTTTTTGATCCCAGGTGACTGAGTTTTGTGCTCAACCATGATATCACTGAGAAAAATGATCCAGCCAAATTTCATGAAGATTTAGCAATAAATGAAGTGTTTTTTTATATTTGACATGGTGACTTTGTTTTTTAATCTACATCATCCAGTTTTAATTCAGCTGAGTTATCATTTAGACAAATGTTCTTACCAAGTTTCATGATCGGGCCATAAATGTGGCCTCTGAAGTGTTCACAAGTTAATCTTTTTTTTTTAAAGTTAAACACATGGGAACCAATTGAGACCTATCAGGAATATGATTGAGACCATATTTAAGGATCTGACAAAGTTTCATGAATATTGAGTAATAAATGTGGCCTCTAGAGTGTATTAGCTATTTAAAATCATCAGCTTTTTAAAACTTTGATTTCAGGGGTTTTTCAGCTCTGTCTGCGCCTCCGGAAAACGGAGGCACTCCCAAAGCAAAAGGACCCAATTCCAAACCGAAATTTAAAAAAAAATCCCAATTTCCAAAAAAAAAAAAAAAAAAACAAATTTTTTACCCAAAATTTTTTGTCTTATAACTTGTGTGACTAACCAGTGTTTGTTTTGGTAAAAAAATATCTGCTATAAGGTTTTGACTGTTCAGTTCTTATCTCAGAGTGTAACTGTAACTGAAAAACAAAACTGCAGTACTTGAATAAACGTTGAACATGCCCAATATTGCATCTGTTTATATAAAGAAGACAAAATAACAAATAACAAGGGACAAAAATGTCACAAAACCAGGTTTTCATTGTGGAAAAAAATCTGATAAAGGGAGAAAACTCAAACTGAACTTTTGAAATGAACAAACAAAATTAACCCCCTTTGTAAGTTTGTTTTTAAAAAAAATCTATTTTTAGTCATGGCGACCTTGACATTGGAGATATTGACGTGATTCTTTTGTGCGACACACCGTCCCATGATGGTGAACAAATGTGCCAAATGATTTTAAAATCTCACAATGAATGACATAGTTATGGCCAGGACAAGCTCATTTATGGCCATTTTTGACCTTTGAACTCAAAGTGTGACCTTGACCTTGGAGATATCGACGTAATTATTTCGCGCGACACACCGTCCAATGATGGTGAACAAATGCGCCAAATGATTTTAAAATCTGACAATGAACGACATAGTTATGGCCCGGACAAGCTTGTTCCGCCCGCCCGCCAGCCAGCCAGCCCGCCCGCATTCGCCAATCTAATAACCAGTTTTTTCCTTCGGAAAACCTGGTTAAAAACAAGGTTAAAAACAAGTTTATTTGTTAAACCACTGAATTATTTAAGCATGATAAATTCACAATTTTTTCCCAAATGAGCCGTTTCATCGAAGCAAAAATTCCCAAAATGGCCAATTTTGTCGATAAAAAATTACCAATTTGGTCAGACTCCTTTTCCCAAAATAGGCAGAAAAAACCCTGGATTTAGTGACATGGATTTTGGTCACACATGATTCATATTTGAATTCAGCCTAAACATTTTCAAGATTATGAATGTATGCAAGTTTGTTGACAAAGAGAAACATGCGGCACACATGGCCACCTCACTGGGTGATCACAATAGCTCAACATGAACATGAAATGCTGGGATAAGCTAAAAATACAACCTCACTATGATATTGTCATATCAAAAACTATGAAAGCGTAAAAACTAAAATACTACCTGGCTGCTGGTAATACTTTCTGTAGGCTTTTCAGAGTACGGTAGTTTTGAATCCTGAAAGCAAAATTTATACAACAGTTTCAAAGGAGAAACACCATACTTCATAAAACTTGAAAAAAAAACAAAAAACTTTTAATATTTTATTTATCGAATTTAGTTCATATAAGAATATGTTGTGAGAAAATATGAAAAAGTTGCGAATTTTCACACATCTACTCGACATTTTCATTCAAATTGGCAGTGGTGTAGGTTTGATCCGTGTTCATTCCCCTGCTATAACAAACCTGCTTTGGACAGGGCTCTTAATGTAAAATGTCTCAAAACTTAAGGAATAACAAGAGCACTGCACAGCAGGTGCTAACGCTTGGGTGCAGTTTTGAATAAATGAAAGCTTGTCAGAAGAATATTAGAGGTCACAGTGACCTGGACATATGACCTAGTGACCCAAAAATGGGTGTGGTGTTTAGAACTCATCAAGGTGCAGCTTCATATGAAGTTTGTAGGTGGAAGCACTTTGATTTTAGAGCCAATGTTAAGGTTTTAGCACGACGCGGACGAGCTGGCTATGACAATACCTCGGGTTTTCTCAGAAAACAGCCGAGCTAAAAATGGATGATAAAGGAAAATGATAATGATTATGTAGATTTTTCTGTTAAACATACATGTATGAGACCGAATTTTGTGATTGTCAGTCAGATTTTTCTCAATCTTGACATGGACAGCGAGGAATCTTTTGCTGATGCTCAAGATATTCATCTTGTTGTTGTGAATAAATAATTGTCTTGCTTTTGTTTAATGCACATGCCAGAAACAAAACTCAATTTATATTTTGATAACGTTGATAATAATTCTACAGTACAATCGCATTGGATATGACTACGTTGTATGGTTCATAATTCTCGACACAGAACAGATATTTGCAAGAATCCTGAATGGATTTAAAAAAAATTCACTTACAACTTACATTATAATAATGTGATGAGATCAAAACAAGGGCTGCACCCTTGTGTTAGGCGCTAGCCTGATAGACAGGATGCTGCACCCTTGTGTTAGTCCCTAGCCTGATAGACAGGATGCTGCACCCTTGTGTTAGGCCCTTGCCTGATAGACAGAATGCTGCACCCCTGTGTTAGGCCCTAGCCTGATAAGACAGGATGCTGCATCCTTGTTAGGCCCAAGCCTGATAGACAGGATGCTGCATCCTTGTGTTAGGCACTAGCCTGATAAGACAGGATGCTGCACCCCTGTGTTAGGCCCAAGCCTGATAGACAGGATGCTGCATCCTTGAATTAGGCCCTAGCCTGATAGACAGGATGCTGCAGCCCTGTGTTAGGCCCTAGCCTGATAGACAGGATGCTGCAACCCGTTAGGCCCTAGCCTGATAGACAAGATGCTGCACCCTTGTGTTAGGCCCTAGCCCGAAATAACAATTAACTACATGACACCATCTGTACGGAATAATTTCACAGCACTGATTAGGTAACTTGTGTCATTTTGAGATAGGTAACTTGTGTCATTTTGAGATATTCCTTTGCTTACCGCGTGACAGATACAGCGATAAAAAATTACAATATGTGAGCATTTTTTTCAATAACAATAACGGGCAAATTCCGCTTGATTTTGTATGCGTCCAGGGTTTTTTTTAGGGAAAGGGGAAGACGCTGGACGCTGGGTGAAAGGGGAAAATAAGTACAAAAGAGACATATTTGGGGAAAAAATAAAAGCTGTTTTAATCAATGTCTATAACTCATCTACTCTGATTTCAGGCAGGTTTTTTGGGGGGGTTGTGGGGGATGGGGCCTTTAGCCCTTATGTGGGGGAAATTTTACACACGATTTTCTACTTTGGGGGAAAAATACTTACTCTCTCATTATAACATTTGTACATGTTTGCAATATATTCATTGCTTTTTTTCATAATTTAGTACGTTTGACAAGATTAAATTAAAATAGAATTGAGATATTATAATCATTTCAGACTCCTTTCTATTAACAAAAAAAAACTTTTTTTTTAGGGGGAATTTTTTGGACCGTAAAGGGGAAAAAAACCAGCCAGGTTTCATGGGGGAAGCACAATGCCCCCTACTGCGCCGCTTTGATTTAAAAAAATAAAATATCCCTTAAAAAAAAAAATTACTTCCCTTGTGAAAATGATCTGTATCTGCCAAATGATAAATAGAAATTATCTCCCTATAAAGCTTGTTACTTCCCTTGGATTTTTATTTAACTTTGACCTTGAAGGATGACCTTGACCTTTCACCACTAAAAATGTGCAGCTCCATGAGATACAAATGCATGCCAAATATCAAGTTGCTATCTTCAATATTGCATAAGTTATGGCTGATGTTAAAGTTTTCCGACGGATTGTCGGACGGACGGACAGACGGTTAAAATGCTAAATGCCACCCGACATGGGGCATAAAAATGTATATGATTCAATACCGAGACAGATTTTTTTATTGAATATTACATATCTTTGTTTTTCAAAAGATTTATTATTTCTTTATTAATATTTCTTACATAAGTATCATTTTTAAGGTAAAGTAAAAGCTCTAGCTGAAATAAAAATTGTGATTTTGACTTTAATTGGTCCGGAAATATTTATAAGCGCAACTCTGTAGAGGCAAACTTTTCTTATTAAAAAGTATATGTTATAGTCTAAAACTGTATTGTTTTTTTATTAATATATTTTATTTAATAATCACTTTAAACAAACATCTCTAGCCGGAAAATAATTTTGTGATTTTAAATTAACTAGTCCAGGGGATATTAATTAGCGAAAATGTGTAAGATGTCAGAGCATGGCAGTTTTTTTAATGGAAAAGTGAATATCTGCTTTTGCATATAACTTTATTTTTATTTTATCATTTAAATACCATTCTAATGTTAGTATCTACAGGCCTTTTTCTGCCTATCTCACGGGTCCGATAGTGGGACGACAAATACTTTATCCGAAAACGACTGTCCGAAAAAAAAGGACGTGTTTTGCACATGAGATAATATGTGCATATCGTTTGATTGCAGAAAATGAAAATGAAAACCAATTACTCATTCAATACGTAATCAATATATATAATTTGGTTAACATATTGCTTTACAATATGCTTTTGCACTACTTTACTTGGCTAATCGACGCTTAAAATATTTCAAGATGGCGGACATTTGACTTTTAAGATTTTTGGAAACTAGCGAAGATATTTCGTCAATTGCAGTTCATGTCCGTACCATCTGCTAACAAATCAGAAATAAATAAATAAAATACCGGGGAAAATCGTTACCGAACAAACATTTCCAAAATGCTGAATTCGTTCTCAAATGATCACGCATGCGAACGAATTTTCGTGAATTGATTATTTGTCGGTTTATTTCCAAACTGTCATCAGACATTTGCTATCGCCAGAGCCGAGATTTAATCGCATTGGCAATCAGGCGATGGGTTAATTTTGCAGACTGCTTATTTTCAAATGCGTATACTCAAACGTGTTATCCAAAAAATTCAGGATTTTATTATTCACTGAAAGTTACGGAAATTCTGGCAACAAATAAACATTTCTCGTGTATTTCGTGTACAGATGAAAATCATGCGAAAATTAGACTTCATGTACAACGTCACGTCATTCTTCCTCGGGAAAAGCATGGACTCAAATATTTGATTGCTGAATAAAAACTTCGTAACGCAGAGGTCACTAATATAATGGAATACTGCTTCACGTGGGGTCAGCGTGTATTCGGCTGCTTGAGCTCTGATTGGCTGATGGTTTCCGGATTATAAATCAAGAACACTTACGCCTAGGATCATGAAACTTCATAGGTACATTTATCATGACTCGCAGATGACCCCTTTTGACTTTCAGGTCACTAGGTCAAAGGTCAAGGTCACGGTGACTTCACACACAAAAATGGTTTCCGGATGATAACTAAAGAAAGCTTACGCCTAGGATCATGAAACTTCATAGGTACATTAATCATGACTCACAGATGGACCCCTATTGAATTCAGGTCATTAGGTCAAAGGTCAAGGTCACAGTGCCAAAATATGTATTCACTCAATGGCTGCCACTACAACTGACAGCCCATATGGGGGGCATGCATGTTTTACAAACAGCCCTTGTTTGAGATGATTCTTTACAAAGAAAGATGCTACTATTGTATTTGTTATAAATGTGTGAAAGGCTCTAAGAAGGAACCAGAGATTATTAACCCTTTACCAAACACCAACAGGATTTTTCGGGTTTATAGCTGACGACTTTATAAAAAATTATGATAAAATGAGTAATTGCTCAAGATGAGCAATTTCTCCTTTTATCACAATTATTTCTACCCTACCTGATTATTTCCTTAATATTCCATTACAATTTAATTGTCGTCTGCAACCTTTTTCAAATTGGGAAAGTCCAAAATGTGTCGTTTGGTAAAGGGTTAAGGCATTTTGATTCCTACGGGTCTTGTGAATCTGTTTCAAATCAAATGCGTATATTTGATCTTCAGCATCTTAAAATATGTGAAATAGAAAGAACGACAATATCTTTTGGAGAGATATATGTACTTACAAATGGAACAATGAATCATTAGTTATTAAAAAGCAGCATATAGACAGTTAAGAACATTGCACTTCATTAATTTCAACACCTTCTCTTGGATACAAAGTTTGAGTTTACAATGCAGAATCATATATTTACTTTTATGGAAATAATTATGTTCATGGAAGTTGTGTTTTAAAATCAATAAGATATTATTAAACTGGTTTAAACACTACAAAAAAGACATTAAATAAACATGTCATCCGATTTTTTTTTATCCGGATATATGGTCACTTTCGACATATTTAAATAAATCCCGACTTTTTTCAGTTTATAAGAAAAACATTCAGAACACATGGTTTTACTTCAATTCCTTTGTAAGCAGTCACCATCTGATCTTAAATGGAACTAAATGACAGGGTTTTATCTCATGTTTACAAGATGTTGTTGTTGTTGTTGGTCACAGCCACACGGCCGCAGTAATCTCCACTGGTAAACGTCATATGTTCAGTTTTGTGACCTCCCGGGACAGGGTCAAATTTGAGCCCTGGGGAATAATTTGAACAAATTTGGTAGAGAACTATTAGATATCACAACATACCAAATTTAGTAGCCCTAGGCTCTATAATTAAGAACAAGAAGATGTTTGAAGTTTGCACAAAATAGGCCTTATTTAAGCATACATGTATGTTCATTTTTGTGACCCCTGGGGCAAGGTCAAATTTGTTCCCAGGAGCATAATTTGAAAAAACTAAGTAGAGAACTATTAGATGTCACTACCTACCAAATTTGATAGAAATAGGCCCAATGGTTATGGACAAGAAGATTTTTATAGTTTGCACAAAATGGGCCCAATATAAGCATATGTTCAATTTTGTGACCCCTGGGGAACGGTCAAATTTGATCCCAGGGGCTTAATTTGAACAAACTTGGTGAGGACTATAAGATGTCATTACATACCAAATTTGGTAGCCCTATGCCATACGGTTATGGACTAGAAGATTTTTAAAGTTTGCACAAAATAGGACTTATGTAAGCAAATTTTCGATTTTTTTACCCCCCAGGGCGGGGTCAAATTTGATCCCAGGGGCATAATTTGAACAAACTTGGTAGAGGACTATTAGATGTCACTACATACAAAATTTGGTAGCCCTAGGCCCAATGGTTATGGACAAGAAGATTTTTAAAGTTTTCACAAAATAGGCCTTATATAAGCAAATGTTCAATTTTTTGACCCCCGGGTCAGGGTCAAATGTGACCCCAGGGGCATAATTTGAACAAACTTGGTAGAAGACTATAAGATGTCACTACATAGCAAATTTGGTAGCCCTAGGCCCAATGGTTATGGTTAAAAAGATTTTTTTTAAGTTTGCACAAAGTAGTCCCTATGTAAGCAAATGTTCAATTTTTTAACCCCCCCGGGGCAGGGTCAAATTTGACCCCAGAGGCATAATTTGAACAAACTTGGTAGAGGACTATAAGATGTCACTACATAGAAAATTTGGTAGCCCTAGGCCCAATGGTTATGGACAAGAAGATTTTTAAAGTTTGCACAAAATAGGCCTTATAAAAGCAAATTTTCAATTTTTGACCCCCCGGGGCAGGTTCAAATTTGACCCCAGGGGCATAGTTTGAACATACTTGGTAGAAAACTATAAGATGTCACTACATAGCAAATTTGATAGAAATAGGCCCAATGGTTATGGACAAGAAGATTTTTATAGTTTGCACAAAATGGGCCCAATATAAGCATATGTTCAATTGTGTGACCCCTGGGGAACGGTCAAATTTGATCCCAGGGGCTTAATTTGAACAAACTTGGTGAGGACTATAAGATGTCAATACATACCAAATTTGGTAGCCCTATGCCATACGGTTATGGACTAGAAGATTTTTAAAGTTTGCACAAAATAGGACTTATATAAGCAAATTTTCGATTTTTTTACCCCCCAGGGCGGGGTCAAATTTGATCCCAGGGGCATAATTTGAACAAACTTGGTAGAGGACTATTAGATGTCACTACATACAAAATTTGGTAGCCCTAGGCCCAATGGTTATGGACAAGAAGATTTTTAAAGTTTGCACAAAATAGGCCTTATAAAAGCAAATTTTCAATTGTTTAACCCCCCGGGGCAGGTTCAAATTTGACCCCAGGGGCATAGTTTGAACAAACTTGGTAGAAAACTATAAGATGTCACTACATAGCAAATTTGATAGCCCTAGGCCCAATGGTTATGGACAAGAAGATTTTTAAAGTTTGCACAAAATAGGCCTTATATAGCAAATTTTCAATTTTTTAACCCCCCGGGGCAGGGTCAAATTTGACCCCAGGGGCATAATTTGAACAAACTTGGTAGAGGACTATAATATGTCACTACATACCAAATTTGGTAGCCCTACGCCATATGGTTATGGACAAGAAGATTTATAAAGTTTGCACAAAATAGGCCTTATATAAGCAAATTTTCAATTTTTTGACCCCCGGGGCAGGGTCAAATTTGACCCCAGGGGCATAATTTGAACAAACTTGGTAGAGGACTATAAAATGTCACTACATACCAAGTTTGGTAGCCCTAGGCCCAATGGTTCTTGACAAGAAGATTTATAAAGTTTGCACAAAATATGCCTTATATAAGCTAATTTTCAATTTTTTGACCCCCAGGGGCAAAGTCAAATTTGACCCCAGGGGCATCATTTGAACAAATTTGAAAGAGGTTCACCACAGGAACATTCCTGAGAAATTTCATCAGAATTGGACCAGTAGTTTAGGAGAAGAAGCTGTTTTAAGAAAAAGTTAACGCACGCACGCACGGACTCACGCATGCACGCACACACGACGGACACAGGACCATGACATAAGCCCCGCTGGCCTTTGGCCAGTGGAGCTAATAACACATTTAGAAACTTTCTTCACAATGAAAGATAACTCCTGGTGATGCCACTAACCTGAGTCTGGTCATGGTTCTCTCCCTTCTGTTGCTCTGATTTCTTCTGTTCTTCCTTAACCTGCTTCCTCAAAATACGCTCACGTCTTTTCTTTTCATCCTCCTTTTGTCGCTCCATTCTACAAGAAAATTAGGTAATTATCATTATTTATCTGCTTTTAAACAGTAAACTTATCCTTTTATTGGGATTGCATGCTCAACTATAACTATAACAACCTTATTTCATGAAATAAGCAAGTTTTTACCAAATTTATCAACGATTTGACAAGTTATTGCTTGTATCAGGCATTTGCACCATGGTGTGTTTTTTTAGGGATTGCTCATTGCTATCAATAGATGTGTCGTACCAACTTTGTGCTAAAGTGTGAAGTGCTTCTCACAGTATACGAAGCAGATTAAAGACTGTTAGGTTGACAGCAATAACAATCAAAAAGGTAAGTATTGATTGTTTTAGAAAAATCGGTGTGATTAAAGGCAATAAAAAAGTTTTAATTGATTGGTGCTATAAAAACGTGACATATTTTTTTTCTTTTTCACTTGTCTTGATCAAGTATAACACGTAGTAAAAGCGTTCTGGGCACTATGTAGAAGATCATATGCTAGAACACATTTACTGTAAGTTTTCAGACACTTAAAAATAATACTTTTTTTGTTTGTTCTAAAATTTAGATACCAAAAATATTAAACAAGAGCACAGCATAACGGGTGCCACGCTCGGCTGCGAAAGCTTGTCAGATTTTTTAATTTTTTTTTTAGAGATATCTACGTAATTCTTTTACGCGACACACCGTACATTGATGGTGAACAAATGCGCAAAATGATTTTAAAATCTGACAATAAATGACATAGTTATGGCCCGGACAAGCTCATTTATGGCCATTTTTTATCTTTGAACTCAAAGTGTGACCTTGACCTTGGCGATATCGACGTAATTCTTTCACGCGACACACCGTCCAATGATTGTGAACAAATGTGCCAAATGATTTTAAAATCTGACAAGGAATGACATGGTTATGGCCCAGACAAGCTCATTTATGGCCATTTTTGACCTTTGAACTCAAAGTGTGACCTTGACCTTGGAGAAATCGACGTAATTCTTTCGCGCGACACACCGTCCAATGATGGTGAACAAATGTGACAAATGATTTTAAAATCTGACAATGAATGACATAGTTATGGCCCGGACAAGCTCATTTATGGCCATTTTTGACCTTTGAACTCAAAGTGTGACCTTGACCTTTGAGATATTGACGTAATTCTTTTGCGCTAAACACCGTCCAATGATGGTGAACAAATGTGCCAAATGATTTTAAAATCTGACAATGAATAACATAGTTATGGCCCGGACAAGCTTGTTTCGTCCGCCCGCCAGCGAGCCCGCCAGCCAGCCATCAGTCAGCCCGCATTCGCCAATCTTATAACCAGTTTTTTCCTTGACCTTGGAGATAATGACGTAATTCTTTCGCGCGACACACCATACATTGATGGTGAACAATTGTGCCAAATGATTTTAAAATCTGACAATAAATAACATAGTTATGGCCCGGAAAAGCTCATTTATGGCAATTTTTGACCTTTGAACTCAAAGTGTGACCTTGACCTTGGAGACATTGACGTAATTCTTTCATACAACACACCGTCCAATGATGGTGAACAAATGTGCCAAATGATTTAAAATCTGACAATGAATTACATAGTTATGGCCCGGACAAGCTCATTTATGGCCATTTTTGACCTTTGAACTCAAAGTGTGACCTTGACCTTGGAGATATTGATGTAATTCTTTCGCACGACACACCGTCCAATGATGGTGAACAAATATGCCAAATGACATTAAAATCTGACAATGAACGACATAGTTATGGCCCAGACAAGCTTGTTCCGCCCACCCGCCAGCCAGCCCACCTGCATTTGCCAATCTAATAACCAGTTTTTTCCTTCGGAAAACCTGGTTAAAAATATATACGTGTGCAGGTCAGATAACTATGTCCATTTAAAGCTTATTACTTTCCTTGACTTTGTTTTTTGACCCTAGACCTTGAAGGATGATGTTCACCTTGAATTTTACCACTCAAAATGTGCAGCTCCATGAAATACACATGCATGCCATATATCAAGGTGCTATCTTCAATATTTAAAAAGTTATGGCAAATGTTAAGGTTTTAGCACGACGCCTACTGCGGACGACACTGGATATGACAATAGCTCGGGTTTTCTCCGAAAACAGCCTCGCTAAAAATTACAGGTGTCTGAAAATTTAGAGACGAAAAGTATCATTATATTGTGCAATAAATCTGTGTACAATAATTGTCTTGTGATTAACTCTTCTTTTTCTGATTAAAAAAATAAATAAAACTTCACAGCTTTGCCAAATCATACCTAAAATGATATAGAACAAAAATGTAACAAGAGGGCCATGATGGCCCTGAATCGCTCACCTGACTATCCTTGCCACATCAACTTAAATACTATCAGCCCATATACAATCCCAAGCCAGATTTCATTAATTAATACATTCTGACAAAACGTGATGAAAACGTGTGACCTCTTTCATCTACACAAGGTTTTACTAGCATTGGCCCCGTGACCTAATTTTTGATCCCAGATGACCCATATACGATCAGGGCTCCCCCTGGCCCAAAAACTTCTATAGCCAACATTTTAGCCAAATGTAATTTTGTGTAGCCAAATTTTAGAAACTGTGTCTAAAGTTTTAGCAAAGCATTAAGAACCACCTGTTGTAAGTCTAGGCTAAGGGGTGTAAAAGAAGAAACTACAAAACAAAGCTTTAATATGTTTATTACTATAATCATCATGTGTGCATAACAAAAATAAACAGTTTACAACCAACCATTTATAGAAGTACATACATCATAACTTAAGCACTTATTCATAAAATAAGCATATGATAAATTTACATTACATGAGCACATGATATCCTGAACATACATTTTAGCAGAAGGCCATAATCCACATCATGTGTGCATAACAAAAAAACAACAACAGTACAACAAAACATTTATAGATATACAAACATCATAACTCAAGCACATGTTCAAAAAATAAGCACATGATACATGAGCAAATGATATCCTCAACAAACATTTTAGCAGAAGGCCATAATCTGCCTCAACTTCAATCCAGCCCAAATCTTGAAAGCATTCGAAATCAAACTTTTCCATTGGCCGGCTGTATATAGACAAAATCAAAAAAAAGTTTTTAATTTTAATAGAATTTCTGAGAGATGTTAAAGTCTAACATAGGTCACTAAATTTTGCTTCACTGAAATGTATGTACTCTCATCGATCATGATACTGTACTTGCATGATGTCTGTATCTTCTGTAAAAGATCACTCCTCAGAACGTCTGCCATACAGTTTTGAAATTCCGACACACTAGAGCTGTGTTCATATGACGTGTGGCTGTCAACTGGAAGGTCATTGAGCTGGGTTGCACCCTGAAAATATATTAATACAAATTTGCATCCTGAAAATATAACTTATGATTTCAAGTATATTTTGCTCAATATTTGTAGCAAACTTAAACAAAATCAAATTTTATCAATCAATTTAAAACAAATCAAATTTGTTTTAAAGATGTTTTATCTATTTTTTTACCTGCAAGACACACAATCTGTTCAGGTCTGGAACCAGCAATGATGCGAGAGTATGTTGTGCAGCAAAGTACACATTAGTCATAGCCGACACTACAGCCGCTTCACTTTTGGATATTGCTGCAGCCTGCGCATTTGTCATTGATGTTTTCAGACTTCAAGCTTGTGAGGCCTCTTTGTGATCTGAAATAAACAAAATTAATTATGTTAAATTTCAAAACAAAAAGCTCATTTTGAAAAGTGTCAATATATATTTATTATGAACATAACAAAATATTATTGTTATTTTTAATATATTATTAATAATATAAAAATTGTTCATGTATTTCATTTTAATATTGATTGTCGTTCTTTTTTTAGTACCTTTTGATTTTTCGTGTTTTGAAATGTTGTCTTTTTTCAACATACTACACCCAAAGTGAATGAATTTGATTTTTGAAACTGTATGCATATTTTGCAATACATCCAAACATCTTTGAATGATCTATTATCAGATTTGATTTTTTTTAGACCGTGTCATTAGATTCGTCAGATTCAAAAGGACGCTTATTGCCTATGGTCGCAATAATGGCAGTCGCAATTTCCGACACTTTCGCCGAAAATGTCAAGGGTTTTATACCCGTTCATCTATCATCATTCACAATTGTAACACATTTAGCCTTTAATAATTACAAACATTACGAACTTCTCGAAATTAAAATCCATGATCAACTTCTTTATTTACATTCATTGTATGACTAAGTTGATAATTCGTTAACGGCTTTTACTCAAATTGATTGAAATTGGCAGCAATCTTTAATCAGTTATTGTTTATTTAAGCCGATAAGATGTACGATTTCACCATTGTTTTGTTTTCACACCAGTCATTTTCCTTCGTCTCGCTGACCGGTTCTGACCGGTGTTAATGCCGACTGCGTATCAATTTTTCTGGTCAATAACACGGCGATGTATTGAAGCACAGTCTACAGCTGAAAGAGTTTATTATCTGGGACGGCATTTGTCAGGAAAAAAATTGTTCGCCGAACGTTTATTTTATTCGCTGAATTTGCTAAATTTTCGCCATTGGCGAATCTGGCGAACGGAAGCGGGAGCCCTGTAACAATTCAAAATCAGTTATTATCAGGATAAACATTCTGACCATATTTCATTAAGATCAGATGAAAACTATGACCTCTATTGTCTACACAAGGTTTTTCTATTATTTGACCTAATGACCTAGTTTTTGACCCCAGATGACCCAAATACAATCACAACCCAGATTTCATCAAGATAAACATTCTGACCAAATTTCATTAAGATTGGATGAAAACTGTGACCTCTATTGTATACACAAGGTTTTTACAAGGTTTTTCTATTATTTGACCTAGTGACCTAGTTTTTGACCCAAGATGACCCAAATAAAATCCCTACCCAGATTATATCAAGATAAACATTCTGACCAAATTTCATAAAGATTGGATGAAAACTGTGACCTCTATTGTCTACAAAAGGTTTTTCTATTATTTGACCTAGTGACCTAGTTTTTGTCCCCAGATGACCCAAATACAATCCCTATCCAGATTTTATCAAGATAAACATTCTGAATTAAAAAAAATTGGATGAAAACTGTTACCTCTACTGTCTACACAAACAAATTGATGACGGACACACGCACGCACAACGGATGCCGGACATCACACGGTCACATAAGCTCACCATGTCACTTCGTGACAGGTGAGCTAAAAACAGAAAACATTCTGCTTCCTTAATAGGACGACACTGTTTCAAATGCTGTTGGGTGAACCAATAACTTTCTACCAATATACATGGTAATTAACCCAATTACTCGCATGTAATGATCCATTGACCTCAGGCATGAATCTGCAAGGTTTTATGTTAATAATTTTTTTTAAACACATTTATCTTCAATATTGGCCAGAAATATCCAGTTTTTGTAAGTCATATACTGACTACTGACTAAATAAAAGGTGGTACGATGAATCACATAGGTATCCCAGCGGGACAGTGCTGCTTTTTGATCAAATTAGCGTGTGTTTTTTGCTCAATTGGGACAAGTATTGGTTATTTAAAATTTATAATCAAGTTTTGTCAAGTTGCAATATTTTATTTATTAAGGTTCAAACTGCATATGGAAACTAACTAAAATGTTTCTTTTGTTTTAAAAAATAAAATTTTTCTTGAAACCTTATTTTTTTTTAAGCATTTGGGTAATTAGTAATTTCCCTATTGGGAAACAGGTGTTTCCCAGTACTTTATAAAGAACAGAAAAAAATCGATTCAAATGTCCTGAGAATTTTTATGGAAAGTCTCGATTTGGACTTAAAGAATGCCCATTCCCAGTGTTAACAGGAATACACTGTAACTCCAATATAACGCGGATGACAGGGTCCAAGCCACGCAACAGCGTTATAAACGGACAGCGTTATAAGTTTTGAGCTTATTTATTTAAGGGGGCTATAATAACAGGTATAGTATAGCCTATAATATAGGTCCTGTGTATTGCCATGCTGTGTCGTCATCCGCAAATACATGTATATAAATCAAATCGAATGATCACAGTATACATACCTCTTTTCTAATGTGCACATTTATCCGATAATCCAGTATAATTACAACATCACTTACGAAAAAATAATGTTAAACATTTATGACAAGAAATATGTTTACGAATTTCGTAAACAATTTCATATGCCTGCGCCATTTCTCAGAAAAATAGTACAGTGCATTATGGGACACAGCTTTCGTTGGACGACGAATTTAAATTTAGATTAAATGCAATTCGATACATGTACAAAGAAATGTTTTATTGCGTCATACGCAGCATGTAAAAAACGTGCTTTCCGTAGACTTTTCGTAAATATTTATGTGAATCACTGTTAACAATTACACTGCGTTAGCATGTAAATCGCACTTAAACATTAAACATACACAAAAATCTTTTCATTTATCAAGCACGTTTAGCATATAATAAACGATAACACACTTACACAGCCATAGTTTATACAATGAAATACAATACACGATAAATACAAAACATAAACAGGTAATCGTTTAAAATAACTTTAATTTGATAAATATTCCGCTTGCACTTACCTTATTGAACTTAGCTCACCAAACAGCTCTGATAGGGAATACATGTAATAAACACCGACTCTCAAGTTTTCACACCTTTATTGACATTACACAACAGATTAACACCAATTAGCTGTCAAGTGTCGTTTAACCTCTAATCGATTAAAATTCGTTAAATGGACGGATAAAGCAATCAATCTGTGATCGCCGGCTTCTTTGAATTTTCTGAAAATACATGAAGTTGCATAACATGGGTTTGAATCAGAAATGGAAGGTTGGAGAAAAAACAGGATCCAAGCATCCCCCACGTTATATTGGACACAGCGTTATAACGGGCCGCACTATATTGGAGTTACAGTGTATAACGTTCCCAAAATGAGACCTAAATTTTCCCAAGTTTCCAAAAACAAAAATATTTTTTGTTAACAAGTCTCAACATTCAGTTCATCTGAAATCCAGTTCTATGAGTTGAACATTACTTAATGTTATATTGAAATCACTTTTCTCAAAGCAAAACACACACACTTATTTCCCAATTTTAGTTGAAACTACTCAATTTTCCTAATCACAAGGGACCCAGCCCCGTTCCATAAATGATGAAAAAACAGCACATTTCCTGTACCAGGAGGGATACATAACTTTCATTAATTCAGAAGAAACCAAAGATAATATCTGCCTATCTCAGTATCTGGTGTTATGAGTAAGGTGTGTATATCTTGCCTCTGTAGCAGGTACTCTGTGTACATGTTACTCTTCATAAGGAGGACCTGGAGACGTTTGTAGCGTTCCTCCCGTCCATCCTGCTCCATGTGCAGCCACAGCTGAAAACAGAAAGTTGGCTCTAATGTTAGACATACAGACAAGAACTCCTATGTTATAGCTTAAATGCCCAAAACATGGTCAATCTTCTTCCAAACCACTTAAAATTGTTTTCCAAATAAAGCTTGGATTAAGAGGAGAATTTAAAAGTAATTGAAATCCGACTCATTATTTCGGTCATTAAAGCTGAATTACGGTTTGTCCTTAAATCAGAACCAATAAAATCACTGGACAGTTGGAAACACGCAATAATAATGTGTCAGAAACAATGGCACAGCAATGACAACATTGTCTCGAGTTTTACTGCAGGGTATATAAACCAACCTCCTTCCTCTTCTTTTCTTCCTCCTCCTCTTTCTGTTCTGCTTCCTTTTCCAGTCTGGACTCCTCATCAATCTCTCCTTGTGTGATTAGCTGCCCTTGGGCGGACATGTCCATCTCAGAATCTGTCTGCAGACTCGTCACTGTCAGTGGGGAATCCATGTTTCTACCTTAAACCACACACATTCAAAAAAAGTCATGATAGCCCTTTAACGTTCACCTGAGTTCATGGACACCAATTAATGAAGACTTGACCAGACCAAAGGCACACACATGGTAAGAGAAGTTGTCTCTAAACTATGCTTATGGCCTCGCTGTATGTTCACAATCT
>NC_068360.1:68553399-68785899 GCF_020536995.1 Dreissena polymorpha
TTTGCTAACCTAGCTGAAATATTGTTTGAAAATAGCTTATAAAATGGAAATATTTTAAATTTTGGTTCATTATGTGAACATTCATCTAAATGTTTACTTAAAGGCATCTGTCTTGTTGAGGGGTCTCGCATTTGTTGTTCATGGACAGATCGCCTATTTCTAAGTTTATCGCCAGTTTGGCCTATATAATATTGTTTGCATCCATTGCATACTAATACATAAATCACATTTTGTATATCACATGACATATTAGTTTTTATTTTGAACATTTTGCCATTAAAATCAAAAGAATTCCCTTCAATAATATAACCACACAGGGCGCATCTAGGGTCATTACATTTGGATACTCTTGGTTCTTGAGATGAAAAGTAAGATTTGGTTAACAGACGTTTTAAATTAGGTGGCTGTCGCTTACATTTTATTATCTTCTGATTTGAAATTATTTTCTTCATAACCGGGTCTGTTTGTAAAATGTCAATGTTGTTTTTTAATACGCCAAACAGTTCTTTATTTTTTGGATTTTGTGTTGAAATAAATGGAATTATATTACTCTTGTCTTTTTGTGTTGATTTTGAAAGTAATTCATGTTTAGGGATGGAAAGTGCTTTTTTAATACCTGTATTTATAATAGATTGTGGATATTTTCTTTGAATAAGGGAATGCTTAAGTTCATTTAAACGTTTTAGTTTAAGTTTATCATTCGAAACTATGGTGCAGATCCGTTTCGCTAAAGTGAAAGGAATATTTATCTTTGTGTGTTTATTATGACACGAGGTAAAATTAAGATATTGTTTAGAATCGGTTTCTTTGTAATATATATCAGTATTAATTTCAGTATTGTTTTTTATAATCAATATATCAAGAAATGGTAACTCGAGTGTGCTTGTTTGCATTGTAAACTTGATATCCGAATGTAAGTTGTTTAAAATAGTATAAAAGTTTTGAAGTTCATGGGGAAATTTTGTCCAGAAAATAAAGCAATCGTCTAGAAATCTTTTCCAAAATGTTTTTATAAAAGAAAGAAATTCTTGAGGAGTGGAGCAGTCCGACATAGAAACTTTAGGTAACCTAGCTGAAAATTCAAAATTATTTACAAAAATTTACAATTTTTCAAAAAGATCATTATCTCAAACTGAAATTGACGTCTTATTGAGGGGTTTTAAATTTACACCAACACCTAAATATAAAAATGATTCTTATGATCAAATAAAAGATGTGGATGATTTTCATAGATCACTTAGGCTTAAAGAGTTTTTTAATAATAGTGATCATAATAATACAAACAATTCTATTGTTAAGAATCAAACGTCCTTTTATCCACCTAAACATAGAAATAATACACTAGACCATTATATAAATGTTACTCGAACTCTTTGCCTTCAACATTCTCAAATGGAAAATGACACTAAACATAACATATCATTAAAAGAAAGAAAAGCTATAGATTTATTAGCAGAAGACAAATCCATAACTATTAAAGAAGCAGATAAGGGTGGCGGAATTGTTATAATGAATACAGACTTTTATAGAAGAAAATTATTAGCAATGTTAAATGACGTTGAATATTATAAACAAATCCCTGATAATGGTAGTCAAATAACACTTTCAAAAATACGCAATTTACTAAAGGAAAATAATAAACTAACTAAACAGGAAAACGATTTCTTAGTAAAATTCGAATGGAAAACAAGTCTATTTTATGGTCTTCCAAAAATTCATTAAAGTAAAATCATTCAGGATGCAATTAAACATAGCAATTCAGAATATATAGAGTTAATGGATCCAGACGATTTAAACTTTCGCCCAATAGTCGCTGGAACTAACTGTGAAACAAGTCGTTTAAGTTCTTTATTGGATATCTTGTTAAAACCGTTTGTAAAATATGTCAATAGCAATATAACAAATAACATAGATTTCCTAAAACATATACCTTCACAAGTTCCAGAGTCAAGTACATTAGTATCATTTGATGTAATTAATTTATATTCTAATATACCGCATACTCTTGGTTTAGAAGCTATTGATTATTGGCTTCAAAAATATCCAGATTCTGTTAATGAAAGATTTTTGCAACGGTTGATAAAAGAAGGCATAAAAATAATACTTGAAAATAATAACTTCAATTTTGATGATAAGTACTACAACCAATCTAAAGGGACTGCAATGGGTACTAAATTCGCGCCAACATACGCTACATTGGTAGTGGGATTTTGAGAACAAAAACTATATGCAAGAATTGGATCAATTTATAATGATGAATTTCTTTCTTTTATAAAAACATTTTGGAAAAGATTTCTAGACGATTGCTTTATTTTCTGGACAAAATTTCCCCATGAACTTCAAAACTTTTATACTATTTTAAACAACTTACATTCGGATATCAAGTTTACAATGCAAACAAGCACACTCGAGTTACCATTTCTTGATATATTGATTATAAAAAACAATACTGAAATTAATACTGATATATATTACAAAGAAACCGATTCTAAACAATATCTTAATTTTACCTCGTGTCATAATAAACACACAAAGATAAATATTCCTTTCACTTTAGCGAAACGGATCTGCACCATAGTTTCGAATGATAAACTTAAACTAAAACGTTTAAATGAACTTAAGCATTCCCTTATTCAAAGAAAATATCCACAATCTATTATAAATACAGGTATTAAAAAAGCACTTTCCATCCCTAAACATGAATTACTTTCAAAATCAACACAAAAAGACAAGAGTAATATAATTCCATTTATTTCAACACAAAATCCAAAAAATAAAGAACTGTTTGGCATATTAAAAAACAACATTGACATTTTACAAACAGACCCGGTTATGAAGAAAATAATTTCAAATCAGAAGATTATAAATTGTAAGCGACAGCCACCTAATTTAAAACGTCTGTTAACCAAATCTTACTTTTCATCTCAAGAACCAAGAGTATCCAAATGTAATGACCCTAGATGCGCCCTGTGTGGTTATATTATTGAAGGGAATTCTTTTGATTTTAATGGCAAAATGTTCAAAATAAAAACTAATATGTCATGTGATATACAAAATGTGATTTATGTATTAGTATGCAATGGATGCAAACAATATTATATAGGCCAAACTGGCGATAAACTTAGAAATAGGCGATCTGTCCATGAACAACAAATGCGAGACCCCTCAACAAGACAGATGCCTTTAAGTAAACATTTAGATGAATGTTCACATAATGAACCAAAATTTAAAATATTTCCATTTTATAAGCTATTTTCAAACAATATTTCAGCTAGGTTAGCAAAAGAACAACATTTTATACATGTATTTAAACCCAAATTAAATTTCATTTAATATTTATTGACGTTATGACGTCATTATTGATATGACGTTATCTCCATGACATTTTGACGTTATAATATATTGTATTATGCCCTGATGAGCTATGCCAAACGCGTTGGCTAAATCAATATATATTTAAAATCCCAGACACGTGTTTTTACTTTTATTATATATATATATATATATATATATATATATATATATATATATATATATATATATATACAAACTTAAATCCTGACCTTGCTAGGGTGGCATGTATGAGGTCAATGTTAACGCCACTGTTATTGAGAATAATAAAATGGATTCTGCTTAATAACTAGAGGACTAATTCAGTTATTGGCATACAACTACAAATACAGATATGTTCCATCAAAACTTCATTTTATATTGCAGATAAGTTAAATGGCACATTATCTAAAGATAAAGTGATATCTGCTCTTAAACTCCATATCGAATCATGCTATTTCTTTGAAACTTTATTCATACCTTTTTATCCATCTATGGAGTGGGAGGAGGCCTAGGTCAACTCGTGGATAGTTTATATTGAACAATTGCTAATAGTCAAAGAATTAAAACAAGTTGAGAATTGTTCTTTCATACATTCATACCTTATATCCTGGGATTGCAAGTCTGATCACAGCCAGGGTCCCTATTACTTTGGCTCACTTTTGCAAGTTTAAATGTTTTAAGGGATATTTTGCAAATGAGAAAAGTACTTCATCACTTGATAGCAACAACTTTGGTTATTTGGCTCTTTAATGACTATTAAACAGTTTTTTTGGGGAAAAATGCCAGAACATCTGAAAAGAACAGGAGAAGTCGGGCGCTCTACAGCTCTTGTTGGGCTTTCTAATATATATTGACAAAACAACTTTATTTCTATTTGGCCCATTTCTGTTTGATGTATAAACATGCAATTGCTTTTGTTTTTTCTCCTTTTGTTTTGGTCTCTTGAAGACAACATTCTGATCTGTCTCTCTTTTTAGACATCATCAAGTCATTGCCCATTTAAGACATAATGCAGGTTTTTGTCCCTTTCATGCACCATGTTGACCTCTCTACTTTCAGTCACTATACTGATTTCCCCCCAGTTCAGACATTATGTTCATTTCTGTACACTTTCAGACATTATACTGATTTCCCTCCAGTTCAGACATTATGCTAATTTCTGTACACTTTCAGACATTATACTGATTTCCCTCCAGTTCAGACATTATGTTAATTTCTGTACACTTTAAGACATTATACTGATTTCCCTCCAGTTCAGACATTATGTTCATTTCTGTACACTTTCAGACTTTATTCTGATTTCCCTCCAGTTCAGACATTATGTTCATTTTTGTACACTTGCAGGCATTATACTGATTTCCCTCCAATTCAGACATTATGTTAATTTCTGTTCTCTTTAAGACATTATACTGATTTCCCTCCAGTTCAGACATTATGTTCATTTCTGTACACTTTCAGACTTTATTCTGATTTCCCTCCAGTTCAGACATTATGTTCATTTTTGTACACTTGCAGACATTATACCGATTTCCCTCCAATTCAGACATTATGTTAATTTCTGTTCTCTTTAAGACATTATACTGATTTCCCTCCAGTTCAGACATTTTGTTCATTTCTGTACACTTTCAGACATTATACTGATTTTCCTCCAGTTCAGACATTATGTTCATTTCTGTTAACTTGCAGACATTAAACTGATTTCCATCCAGTTCAGACATTATGTTCATTTCTGTACACTTTAAGACATTATACTGATTTCCCTCCAGTTCAGACATTAAGTTAATTTGTGTACACTTTCAGACATTGTGCTTGAGTATGAGGATAGTGATGTTTACCAGAAGTTCCGTGAGTTCTATGAAGACACACTGCCAGAGTTCAGAAGTATTGGTAGCGTAGTACAGTTTAAGGTCTGCTGCAACTACCAGCCTCATCTGCGTGGCAATGTCTATGTGGCTTACTCCAGGTAACACTTCTCTTGATGGTAGCTGTCAGCCTCTCTGTATGTCTATGTGGCTTACTCCAGGTAACACTTGTCTTGATGGTAGCTGTCAGCCTCTCTGTATGTCTATGTGGCCTACTCCAGGTAACACTTCTCTTGATTGTAGCTGTCAGCCTCTCTGTATGTCTATGTGGCCTACTGACGGTAACACTTCTCTTGATGGTAGCTGTCAGCCTCTCTGTATGTCTATGTGGTCTACTCCAGGTAACACTTCTCTTTAAGTTGCTATCAGCCTCTCTGTATGTCTATGTGGCCTACTCCAGGTAACACTTCTCTTGATTGTAGCTGTCAGCCTCTCTGTATGTCTATGTGGCCTACTGACGGTAACACTTCTCTTGATGGTAGCTGTCAGCCTCTCTGTATGTCTATGTGGTCTACTCCAGGTAACACTTCTCTTTAAGTTGCTATCAGCCTCTCTGTATGTCTATGTGGCCTACTCCAGGTAACACTTCTCTTGATTGTAGCTGTCAGCCTCTCTGTATGTCTATGTGGCCTACTCCAGGTAACACTTCTCTTGATGGTAGCTGTCAGCCTCTCTGTATGTCTATGTGGCCTACTCCAGGTAACACTTCTCTTGATTGTAGCTGTCAGCCTCTCTGTATGTCTATGTGGCTTACTCCAGGTAACACTTCTCTTGATGGTAGCTGTCAGCCTCTCTGTATGTCTATGTGGCCTACTCCAGGTAACACTTCTCTTGATTGTAGCTGTCATCCTCTCTGTATGTCTATGTGGCCTACTCCAGGTAACACTTCTCTTGATGGTAGCTGTCAGCTTCTCAGTATATCTATGTGGCCTACTCCAGGTAACACTTCTCTTGATTGTAGCTGTCAGCCTCTCTGTATGTCTATGTGGCTTACTCCAGGTAACACTTCTCTTGATTGCAGCTGTCAGCCTTTTTGTATGTCTATGTGGCTTACTCCAGGTAACACTTCTCTTGATTGTAGCTGTCAGCCTCTCTGTATGTCTATGTGGCTTACTCCAGGTAACACTTCTCTTGATGGTAGCTGTCAGCCTCTCTTTATTTCTATGTGGCCTACTCCAGGTAACACTTCTCTTGATTGTAGCTGTCAGCCTCTCTGTATGTCTATGTGGCTTACTCCAGGTAACACTTCTCTTGATGGTAGCTGTCAGCCTCTCTGTATGTCTATGTGGCCTACTCCAGCTAACACTTCTCTTGATGGTAGCTGTCAGCCTCTCTGTATGTCTATGTGGCCTACTCCAGGTAACACTTATCTTGATGGTAGCTGTCAGCCTCTCTGTATGTCTGTGGCCTACTCCAGGTAACACTTCTTTTGATGGTAGCTGTCAGCCTCTCTGTATGTCTATGTGGCCTACTCCAGGTAACACTTCTCTTGATTGTAGCTGTCAGCCTCTCTGTATGTCTATGTGGCCTACTCCAGGTAACACTTCTCTTGATGGTAGCTGTCAGCCTCTCTGTATGTCTATGTGGCCTACTCCAGGTAATACTTCTCTTGATTGTAGCTGTCAGCCTCTCTGTATGTCTTTGTGGCTTACTCCAGGTAATTCTTCTCTTGATGGTAGCTGTCAGCCTCTCTGTATGTTGATGTGGCTTACTCCAGGTAACACTTCTCTTGATGGTAGCTGTATGTCTATGTGGCATATTCCAGGTAACACTTCTCTTGTTTGTAGCTGTCAGCCTCTCTGTATGTCTATGTGGCTTACTCCAGGTAACACTTCTCTTGTTTGTAGTGTCTCTGTATGTCTATGTGGCCTACTCCAGGTAACACTTCTCTTGATGGTAGCTGTCAGCCTCTCTGTATGTCTATGTGGCTTACTCCAGGTAACACTTCTCTTGATGGTAGCTGTCAACCTCTCTGTATGTCTGTGGCCTACTCCAGGTAACACTTCTCTTGATGGTAGCTGTCAGCCTCTCTGTATGTCTATGTGGCCTACTCCAGGTAACACTTCTCTTGATGGTAGCTGTCAACCTCTCTGTATGTCTATGTGGCCTACTCCAGGTAATACTTCTCTTGATTGTAGCTGTCAGCCTCTCTGTATGTCAATGTGGCTTACTCCAGGTAACACTTCTCTTGATGGTAGCTGTCGGCCTCTCTGTATGTCTATGTGGCTTACTCCAGGTAACACTTCTCTTGATGGTAGCTGTCAGCCTCTCTGTATGTCTATGTGGCTTACTCCAGGTAACACTTCTCTTGATGGTAGCTGTCAGCCTCTCTGTATGTCTATGTGGCCTACTCCAGGTAACACTTCTCTTGTTGTTAGCTGTCAGCCTCTGTGTATGTCTATGTGGCTTACTCCAGGTAACACTTCTCTTGATGGTAGCTGTCAGCCTCTCTGTATGTCTATGTGGCCTTCTCCAGGTAACACTTCTCTTGTTTGTAGCTGTCAGCCTCTCTGTATGTCTATGTGGCTTACTCCAGGTAACACTTCTCTTGATGGTAGCTGTCAGCCTCTCTGTATGTCTATGTTGCTTACTCCAGGTAACACTTCTCTTGATTGTAGCTGTCAGCCTCTCTGTATGTCTATGTGGCCTACTCCAGGTAACACTTCTCTTGATGGTAGTTGTCAGACTCTCTGTATGTCTATGTGGCCTACTTCAGGTTACACTTCTCTTGATTGTAGCTGTCAGCCTCTCTGTATGTCTATGTGGCCTACTCCAGGTAACACTTCTCTTGATGGTAGCTGTCAGCCTCTCTGTATGTTTATGTGGCCTACTCCAGGTAACACTTCTCCTGATGGTAGCTGTAAGCCTCTCTGTATGTCTTTGTGGCCTACTCCAGGTAACACTTCTCTTGATTGTAGCTGTCAGCCTCTCTGTATGTCTGTGGCTTACTCCAGGTAACACTTCTCTTGATGGTAGCTGTCAGCCTCTCTGTATGTCTATGTGGCCTACTCCAGGTAACACTTCTCTTGATTATAGCTGTCAGCCTCTCTGTATGTCTATGTGGCCTGCTCAAGGTAACACTTCTCTTGATGGTAGCTGTCAGCCTCTCTGTATGTCTATGTGGACTCCAGGTAACACTTCTCTTGATTGTAGGTTTTTATCTGTCAGCCTCTCTGTATGTCTATGTGGCCTACTCCAGGTAACACTTCTCTTGATTGTAGCTTTTATCTGTCAGCCTCTCTGTATGTCTATGTGGTCTACTCCAGGTAACACTTCTCTTGATTGTAGCTGTCAGCCTCTCTGTATGTCTTTGTGGCCTACTCCAGGTAACACTTCTCTTGATTGTAGCTGTCAGCCTCTCTGTATGTCTATGTGGCCTACTCCAGGTAACACTTCTCTTGATGGTAGCTGTCAGCCTCTCTGTATGTCTATGTGGCCTTCTCCAGGGTACACTTCTCTTGAATGTAGCTTTTTATCTGTCCAGCCTCTCTGTCTGGCACAACAAGATCTGGCCCCAGCAGGTTTCTGTCGCAGCATATCTTCGAATACACTTAAAAATGTATCAACTTAAAAACTAAGTTTAATCTTCATAAAGGGAAGTGCAATGCGTAAGAGCCTGCTTCCATTTATAGTGGTATGCTTTTCTTTATTTTATACGCTTGTTATGCTTCCCGAAATAAAATTTCGACGGAGCACATAGTTGCCCGTTTGTCCTTCCTTCCTTCCTTCCTGCGCCGGCCTGCCGTCCTGCCTCTGTTCCGTCCGCCGGGGCCGGCCTTCTTCCTCCTGCCCGCCCTTCCGTCCGTTCCGTGGCCCTTCGTCCTTCTCCTTACTCCTACTTACCCTTACTTACTTACTTACTTACTATGACTTACTTACTTACTACTACTTACTTACTTACTTAACTTACTTACTTACTTACTTACTTACTTACTTACTTACTTCCTTCCTTCCTTCCTTCCGTCACACTTTTGTTACCGTTTCTCATAGCGCCTTCAATACTTTACCGATCTCTTTCATATTTGGCATGTAGGTACCTTGCATGGACCTCTACCTTTTGATGAGGTTTGAGGTAACTGGGTTCAAGTTCAAGGTCACCGAGGCTAATAATAGATTATTTTAGGTGGTAATTAACACATAGATTGACAAAGCGCATCATCGGGGAGCATCCATCGTTTCCAACTATACTTGTTAATTTATAGAATTGCTTGACCTGTACTACTCCTACATTTGTTAGTTTCTGTGTGATGCACAATTTTAAGTAAATGTGAAAATTTTCATATTACTTGTTCTACAACAGGCATCAATTGGCACATCATATGTTACCTGAATTTTCAGGTTTAATTTGAAGAATAACTAAATAAATAAATAAATATATATATATATATATATATCCTTAACAGATATTCACCATTAAATATGTCTGCACAGTCTTTATAACAGTTGACTGCCACACAATTTACTTGAAACATCAATGGTGAAGTTGATCCCTCTTGGGACTGCTCGTGTGTAGATTATGTTCAGACCATGCCTCAAAAGCCCTCCTACAGTTCTATAGTCTTGTTTCAGGACAGAGGATGCCTTACAAACCCTGTCTCAGTTCAATGCTCGCTGGTATGAAGGCAAGCAGCTCTCTGGACAACTCGTGGAAATCAAGTCCTGGAGGAGAGCCATTTGTGGTAGGTTCATTGTGAGCTTTATTTATGTTACATATTTGCAGTTGCTTAATTTTCTTGTTTGGGAACATATTCTCCTCTTGACAGACAATATTCGCTTTATGAATTACATTTTGTCAACTTGAATTTATTTTTGAAATTTACATCACACAGTTAATAAGCCCAATTCTGCCACAATTACAATTGTGTATAAAATTGATATTTTAAACAGTGTTGTTTGTGCTTAAAATTATATGAGGGTTTGTATGTTCAGAAAATGGGCTAAAGACCGGATTACATGTTTGGTTCACTTATGGCTCTTAAATCAAAGTGCTTCCACCTACAACTTTGAAATTTCATATGTAGATGCACCTTGATGAGTTCTTCACGACACGCCCAGTTTTGGGTCACTAGGTCAAAGGTCAAGGTCACTGTGACCTCTTAAAAAAAATAAAATCTGACAAGCTTTCGCAGCCGAGCGTTGGCACCCGTTATGCGGTGCTCTTGTAAATTTTTATGTCCCCCACTATAGTAGTGGGGGACATATTGTTTTTGCCCTGTCTGTTGGTCTGTTGGTTGGTCTGTTGGTTGGTTGGTTTGCGCCAACTTTAACATTTGCAATAACTTTTGCAATATTGAAGATAGCAACTTGATATTTGGCATGCATATGTATCTCATGGAGCTGCACATTTTGAGTGGTGAAAGGTCAAGGTCATCCTTCAAGGTCAAAGATCAAATATATGGGTCAAAATCGCTCATTTAATGTTCACTTTTGCAGTATTTCGATATTTAAGATAGCAACTTGATATTTGGCATGCATGTGTATCTCATGGAGCTGCACATTTTGAGTGGTGAAAGGTCAAGGTCATCCTTCAAGGTCAGATGTCAAATATATGTGGCCAAAATCGCTCATTTTATGAGTACTTTTGCAATATTGAAGATAGCAACTTGATATTTGGCATGCATGTGTATCTCATGGAGCTGCACATTTTGAGTGGTGAAAGGCAAGGTCAAGGTCATCCTTCAAGGTCAGAGGTCAAATATATGTGGCCCAAATCGCTAATTTTATGAATACTTTTGCAATATTGAAGAGAGCAACTTGATATTTGGCATGCATGTGTATCTCATGGAGCTGCACATTTTTAGTGGTGAAAGGTCAAGGTCATCCTTCAAGGTCAAATATATGGGTCAAAATTGCTCATGTAATGTCACTTCTGCAATATTGAAGCTTGCAATTTTATATTTGAAATGCATGTGTATCTCATCAGAGCTCCAGAAAAGGGTCGTATTTTCGTAATAACGAATTATTTTCAAGTCCGTTAGGTATTTATTTTAAAATCTTGTCGTACCATTAAGAATTACAAAATCAAGTTACGAATATTATTTTTACATCGGTTTGTATCGATTTTTATCGAGTTCTTTTCGCGTATTAAAGATCTTTGCGGTGCTTATATAGAATGGTTATCGGGTTTGTTTAACAAAGCGCATTTTTTTCCAACAAAAGTGGCGTATACAGTCTATCTGTCAAAAAAAAATGGCGGCGCCCAGAGAGCGTCCTAAAAAACTGCAAAGCGTCCAAAAACACGCTTTTAACATATTGTACGCAAAGTGAGCCGAAGTTAAAGGTTTAGAAAGACATTATAAAAAAGATCTTGTACGATGTTGTATGTTCAGTTGCCGACACAGTCGGAAAAGCTAAACAAAAACGCGACATGACGGGTCCAAACTTAAACACACAAAAAACATTGAACAAGTGAAAGGGACAAGTCCCGTGGCTAATCGTTGAAAGGGAGACCTGTTTTAATTGTGAAATATGTAAAAATTCATCTAAGGCATGCAATCTAAGCACAGTTTGGGCATATGAAGGTATTTGAAAAATAAAATTGTAAAATACTGAAAAGACGCTGTTGAACTCTTATAAATAAAGTTGCTAGTTTGTTTACTTTGATTTTTTTGCATGAAAATAGCCTTTATTATTTATTTTTAGGTCATTAAGAGAAAATAAGAATTATTTTCCAAGACTTAGTAGTAAGTTAAGAATAAAATTTTAGAGATAAGAATTCTTTTTGAAAATCTGGTAGTTATTTAAGAATTTCACAAAACCTTATCTGGAGCTCTGTATCTCATGGAGCTGCACATTTTGAGAAGTGAAGGGTCAAGGTCATCCTACAAGGTCAAACGTCATATAGGGGGACATTGTGTTTCACAAACACATCTTGTTGCAATTTTGTTTTTTAATTTTAGGTTTATTTGGAAAAGGAAAATGTCCAAAAGGTAAAGAATGCAACTTTCTCCATGTCTTCAAAAATCCAAGCTCTGAGTTTAACATGGCAGATAGAGATATGGAGCCATTCACAACACATAACTATCGTCATAGAAACCAAGAGTATCATAACGCAGAGAGAAGTTCCCGGTTTTCACGCTACAGACATTCACGATCAAGAGAGAGTAGCAAGTCTACAAGTCATAGACATTCAGTTATGAGCTCAAGGTCACGGTCAAGGGAAAGTAGAAGGTCACAAAGAACCAGATCTAGAGAAAGGTCTCGGAGGTCACGGTCAAGGTCAGAAGAAAGGTCAAGGCATGGAAAAAATAATAGAAGATCTGTAGAGAACTTAAGAAGGTCAAGTTCTAAATCATTGGACAAGAAGTCATTTTCAAAAAAGAGAAGTCCCTCCAGAGAGTCATCTAAAAGAGAAGTTGAAAGTATGGAAGACACACCTGAAAATGGGTCAGAGGGAAGTAGAACATCATCACTCTCATCTAATGATGACTGTGACTCGCAAAAACAAATGGCATTCAAGAGGTCAACAGATACAAAACAAGACCACCATGCAATTAAGAAATATAAGAAACATAAAAACAATAAACATAAAAAGAAAGAAAAAGTTGCGCAAGTGGATAATATTGAGCACTATGAACAAACTGTTTGCTGTGAAGATTATGTTTGGGTTGAGAAGACGATCGAAGACAAACCATAGATTTGTGTCCAGTTGTTATTAGTAAATCTTCAAAAATATCAAGCAAGTGAGTCGCGTTCTGAGAAAACTGGGCATGATGCTTGTGCGTAAAGTGTCATCCCAGACTGCACAGGCTAATCAGGGAGGACACTTTCCGCTTTTATGACTTTTTTCTTTCAAATGAAGCATCTTCTTATCAACAATCCAATTTAAACGGAAAGTGTCATTCCTGATTAGCCTGTAAGGACTGCACAGGCTAATCTGGGACGACACTTTACGCACATTGCATTATGCCCAGATTTCTCAGAACGCAACTCAAGTATGCATAGATCAGAGCTGTAGTATTACCACCAATTTTGAGCAATATTTGTACAAACACTTCGGATGCATTGATAGTTATCATAATATGCAAGGGCTGTATATTTATGTAAGGGCTGTAAGCTGAACAAGTCGTTGACATTTTAAGCACTTTCAGGCAGTACTTTGGTTTATGATGACACAGTGAGGAAGACATTACAATTTAACACTATTGTTTTTTCTTTTTTATGTCATGTTGAATAAAATTAATTTTGATTGGGTCGTAGTTGTATGATTGTACCTTAAGATATACATGTAAAATGATATGTAACTCTATAGAGATAGGGTTGTATGATTGTACCTTGAGATATACACTGTAATGTAACTCAATAGGTTTTGGGTTGTATGATTGTAACATTAATATAAAACACAGGTAAAGCAATCAAATGTTAATATATTTTGACAACAAAAGTCATTACAAAATTCATGATCATTTTAGGAACCTAAAGAACACGCGAGGCTGACATTGGAAGTATGCATACTTAATGTCAACTTGTTCATAAAGGTCTTAAAAGTTAATTTTTCAGTATAATATTCACGTGTCAGGTTTTATGCAAATTATTTGTGATCTCTTGAAAGTTTGATAAACTTTGCATGTACAATTGTTGTGTCCAATAAATGACGGGTACCGGTAAATCAGTATAGCAAAATGTCAAAAGTTTCGTCAACCAAAAATTTTTTATTTTGAATCCTTCGTTGCGCTGTGGCTCTAAAAAATCTTTGAAAACACTTCATTTACCGACTTTTCTTCGGTTCTGCATTTCGTACGGCAACACAGCTAGTGTGAACATTGAAACATGATGCCTGCTGCTGGAGCTAAGGCTCGACTTTCTTCATACCAGTTAAGTAACATCACTCAGTTAACGGGGCAAACGTTTATATTTAATATATAATGGACGGGTACCAGATTTTGGGGGACATACGTTTGTTATTGTCGTATAAGTCAAATAGTGGAACCCATATTAATAGGAACATTCGTCACTGGTTTTGAACTTGTGGAAACACTTTAAATCATCGACCAATGCAAACAATATATATATGTTTATATAGGTCCCTGTTTAAATAGAGAATTTCGGCGATTAAGCTTCGTTTTGCAAACCATATTGGTGACGGAAATATTGCAATAGCATTCTTACAGGCATGTAAATTCTGTATTATAATTGTTCTGGTGATATTTAAATCAAGGCCAAAAATGGAAATTGTGATGAAAAACGCGGCATTTTCGGCATATTCAGTGCGTAACAGCTCATAAACTGTTGTTAAAACAAAGCCATATAAGGATTAAAAAAGGCAAATTGAATCAATGTAAGCCTGTTGGGCCGCATAAAAACTTATAATAAACCATGGGCATCGAGTGTCGCACTTAATTGAAAGTGAGCCAATAGCATACTAGTTTACACTGAAAAAGACAAAGTATCGTAATACCATAGGATTGCTTGTGTATGATTTCAGATTTAGACAATATAACGTTACAACATAGCCCTCCAGTTATGTGAGTTCTAATGGGGAAAGTCACTACATATAGCATAGGTTTCAGTTGTATGATAAAACGCCGAGAAAGACAATATAACCTAACGTTATCTTGACAAGATGATGTTAATATTGTGCGGGAAGGAAGAGAGGTAAAGGAGGCTGTGCTTGCTATTAGTTAGTTGTACAATCCCCGATGCGTGGTTAGCCTTTTGCAAACAATGGTTTATGAACTGAAGTTATCGGCATTATTTAACATAGTTTCATTACATCTTTTGTTATGGTAATGGTTATATTTAGACATCCGGTGAAATGTAGTGTTTCGAGTTTCAATGCGTCTCTTCTGAAAATCGGTCTGTGTTGCGACAGGAAATTGAATTTCCCGTCAATAAAAATGCTGAATCTTAGACTGATATAGTCATACAATAATACTCGCTCTGTTGAAGTGCACTGTGGTCAAATCAACTGAAATTGCGCTTTTAACTTCCATAATATATGGGCCGACTGCATGCAAACGGTGCGAGGTGAATATGTGCAAGCCGATTGAGAGTACATAAATAACAATGCAGTAAAGTTGAATTTATTGTTTGTAATTGTTGTTATCCGGAACTCAATAAAATCGATTGTCCACTTTTACATGCGGTTCAACGTTATGCGAAAAAAACATTAGTAAAATTCATGCGGTTATGAATAGTCATTTACACTATTGTACCCTAAAAATGATAGCATGCCAACACGCATGTACAGTTTTACATTGAGATTAGTGGAGGTCGTTTTTACTAGCGCTTTTGAGGTGCATTACATGATCAGCATCCAATATACCAACTGACTATACTAGAAGGTCAAGGCTGACGTAAGCATGTTGTTTTGCAATAGATTCAACCTGGTCCACATTCTACAAAGCCCGTAAGGAAATCGAAAAATAACGAGGACATCAAATAAAACATTTTCGTTTGTTACGGCGGAAGATAGAAACAGCGGCGTAACAATAACTCCAAACTGTGGTGGTGAAGGGCTCGTACACCTAATGTCATGAGTTAGAACTTAACTTTTTTGACGATGCTGTTTCAGCATCGTCTAAGTTACTATACCATACAAAAAATCTTTACAATGGCGACCAAATATCTTGGAGCTACCATAGATCAATCTCTGTCTTTCGATACTATGGCACGGTCTGTTTTGCAGAAGGCTAATGCTTGGTTGAAATACTTTTATCGTAAAAAGGACTTCGTTACCCAACATACCAAGAATCTCCTTATTTGGTCCTTGATTCAATGTCACTTTGATTATTGCTGTTCAATATGGTACCCCGGTCTAACTCAGGTGCTTAAACATAAGCTTCAGGTTACTCAAAATAAGCTAATTAGGTTTGCTCTTAATCTTGACGCCAGGTCACATGTTGGTCCACAACACTATCGCTCTCTTAATTGGTTACCTGTCAGTAAACGTGTTGACCAGATTATCCTTTGTCATGTTTTCAAGGTCAAAAATGGTTTAGCTCCTGATTATATGGGAGAGTCGTTTATCCCCCAGGATTCTGTCCGTTCATATAAGACAAGGTCATGTAGTAGGGGTGCTTTTGCAATTCCAAAGGTCAAAGGTTTTGGTTCCAAATCCTTCTGCTCTCTTGGTTGCTCCTTGTGGAACAGCCTACCTGCTGACATATCCAGTATAAGAAGATTACCTTCATTCAAAATAGCAGTTAAGAAATACCTGATGGACAGTTTATAATTTTACCATGTTTATATCATTATTATCTATGTATCGTTTTTGTTTCGGTATAGGAATATTTTAATCAGTTCATCTTGATCTAGTCATTTAATATTATTTTAATTGCTGAAGATGTGATATTGTTTTTATCAGCTTTCCTTTAATTGATATTCAATTCTTTTTATTAGGTTTTAATGACATTGCGTTATGTGAAAGTTTGTGTATTAATTTCAAGTATTTTATGTTTAGCTTTTTTGTAATCCATCAATATATTTCTTTATATTCCTTTATAGTCTATTCCCTACTGTGACTACAAAATGCCAAACATAGATTTGTACTGTGATAATATAATTTGGCCAATTATCTGTGATATCATTCCATTTAACAATGTGTACTCATATGAACTTTATTTTGAGGTCAATGTTTAATAACTACTTTTTGTTAGTTAAAAGCTCTCTATGTCATGCCACCAGCACAAAGGACCACAATGGAAATAAGAGTCGCTCTTTTTTGTGTTATCCTTGGTGTTTGGTGTGCATGTCATGGTTTATTTATTCTCATGTGTTCTACTATTCTGTATTATACATGTTGTTTTAAATGTCCATGTATGTGTATTCCATACCGAAATAAATCAATCAATTCAATCAATCAATCAAGACAGATTGGGTCGTTTAAAGATGAAGCAATTTGCTATCTTGAAAGAGAAAGATTCAAAAAAAGTGTTATTGTTGTTCATATAAATGTGACTGGAGTTAATGATAAACGTCAACTAATGCATGGCAGTGTTGATATTTATGAAGAAAACGATTCCTGGAAATACGAATGTCAAGCAGCTTGAAAATTTTGACCACTGACACTGTCAGGAATAACGTTTACAACGCGGGTCACTTACAAAATTTAATATTGTTGGTGAGCAGTAAAAGGAGATAAAGTGGATTTATGCTTGTGTGATGACTGTAGCCATGTGAACGGGTTATCGTACGGCAAAACCCATCACGTAAAGAAGAGTCTTCAAATTTTCGAGAAAAACATGCCTTGTTTTGCTATCAAGACAAGCTTGGAACAGGAAGGTACATGGGTTATGAAATATTTTTTTTAAGTATAACACTGGCATTGTTCATAATTGGAGTAAAGTAGATTTTGTAGGAAAAGTGCACCCTGTCAGTGATTTTTACCACATAATCAGGCTAATATTTGCTTTCATTTTGAAAAAGAAAATATGCCATGTAAGGAAAAAGTTGTGTTGTAAATGCATGGAAATGAAGGCCAGCATATTTAAATTTTATGACCAAGTAATGATGTTTTCCTCAAACAAACAGTAAAAGTATATTATGTCCCAAATACTAAAATTACTATTCTGAAAATGATATGCCAATGACTGCTACTTGTGTGATCTCCTAAATTATGTATTATGGTTATCCACATTAAAATGTCAACTATCTACTTTGTAGCAGACAGGCTTATAAGATGCTTAATAAAGTAGGTATTTCACTGATTTATGTGATTGTTAATGTAGAACCAGTGTTTTAAGTAATAAATAAAATGTAATAGTAAGTTTCATATCCAGTAGGGATAATACATGTATTTGGTATTATTAACATTTGGATGAAAAATATATTCAAGTGCTTGTGTATTTGACATCTGTATATGATTGTTTTGTTGAATAACATGAAGAAAATGTTGTCAATTAATAGAAAAAAAATTGAAATGGCTTATTGAAGCCAAATAAATAAGAAAATACTAAATATTTTATTTAAATAAATAAAAATGGTTAAAATTATTGATACACAATTTGCAATGATGCATACTTTTCTTCCACTGAAACTTTTGGAAGTTCTTATGTCTGCCTGAATAAAACTGCTAGGCAAATATCAACTTCAAAGGAACAATGGTGTTATCTTTTCAGTGATATGCTGATTACCTGTGCAGGAGGAAAATGAAACCAGACAGATTATGGACTCAAATTCAACCCAGAAACAAGCTAGGAATTCGCAGTCACTGAGTGTTCTTGTTTACATTCATGTGTTCAATGCTGCAGCAACATAAATATTATAGCTGGCTCTAGACTTAACCTTATGCATCTTAAAATGATCTTTGAATGTGACGGTCTCAAGAACATTTTCATAATGAATAAATCTGACGGTCAGCCCAGGGTCACCAATATCAAGCGTCTTTTGGAGACACTTATTCCATCCTGTAGAAGTTCTTCAAAAAACTACCATGATAATCATGTACATATATTTGTTTTGTTTGTCATAACAAGTGTAATGTTATCACTAGTATCACTTCTCATTGATAAATTGATAAATGTATTTTCCTTTAAACATGTATGATTGAATGATAAAATGTGCCTTGTTACTTAATTTTTAATGTTCTTATTTCTCTGAAACATTTTCAAGTCTAATAGATTTGATTCAATGTTTTAACCTTACTAGTAGGTACATTGATGACATACTTATTTTAGATAATCCATTTTTTGAACAATATATTCACAAAATCTACCCAAACGAATTAGTCTTAAATAGATCGTGTCAATCCAATACAGACGCTGCGTATTTAGACTTACATCTTACTTTTAATAATAATATTATTAAAACTAGTTTATACAACAAACGGGACGACTTTAAGTTTGAAATCGTGAATTTTCCGTTCTTAGATGGTAACATCCCTAAAGGTCCTTCTTATGGTATTTACATTTTGCTGTTGGTACGTTATGCCAGAGCATGTTCATGTATTTAAGATTTTAATGATCGTAATCTTATATTAACGAAGAAATTACTAAAACAAGATTTTTTGTATCATAACCTAAGAAGTAAATTCGCTAAATTTCACTCAAAGTATTGTGATTTAATTTCGAAATATAATGTTTCTTTAAAATGGCATTTAACTAATGGAATTTCCCATCCATCATTTTATGGAGATGTTTTGAAGCGTGTTCGCAGACTAAAATATGTTAAAGAAAATGTTTATATTAAACTTTTCAATTTAATTAACTCGTTTTTATGAAAAGGATATGATGCTAACGTACTTAAAAACACGTGCTTGTTGGTTTTCGTTTCACTTTATCTTTCTTCTCTTAAAATTTGGAATCATTAAATTGATATTGTGGGCATTTTTCAATGTTGAACAAAATTGTGTCTTTGTATCGTATGAACAAATCTGCATGAAAACTACATTTAGACTCACATCGTACATCAAATCATTTCTGTCGTCAGTTGTCAAAACACCTATATACTGTTTGTTTCCCAAAATGTCGCTTTAATGTTATTACCATTTTTATACGCTTGATTCTTAATATTTAATCACCTAAGCTTGTTTTATTAGTAATTCAATTTTACAGTACTGCCCCTTTAATATTTTTATTTTACTGTACTGCCCCTGGATTTTGTTCACGTCATATCGTGTCTTCGCTTGTCAATTACGTCATAAAATACTCTTTCTCTGTTTCTGGCTACATTGACTTTTGTGACGTCATACAACTTTCACAGTTGTATTCTATATGCATAGGTCATTGGGTTTATAGCGTTAAATTATCATTTTATTTTTCTCTCTGACAGGCGTTTCTTGTTTGATTTATTTTTTAGCAGTCACATAAACATCCAAGCAATGTCATATGGAACTTTTACACCCATTATTACTTCTTCCTGTATGTGCGCGATGATGATCTGAAATATTAACTTCATGACGTTATACAGCCATTCTCGTTTTTTTGGTGCATTTCACCTTGCAAAATAGTTAAAAATCAATGTCATTAGATCATACAATTAGAAACGGTTTTCAAAAGAACAATTATTCGGAAGTATGAACATTTTTTGTTCTAATCAATTATTTACCGTTTTCAAAATATTCACTATCGTATTAATTAGAGTAGATCTATTTTTCAAGAAACGGAAGTCAAACTTTTACTTTTCACATTCATTTTATTGTCAATCCCTCTGTTCTGGAGATATAAATCGGAAATTTCTGGCAAATGACGATATCATGAACACATTCCAACGTATGGTACGATAGAATCATGATAAAAATCACCAACAGCTGATGAGATATTTGACTATTCAGATGGCATAGCTTTTTGTTTACAGTTATTCCTTTATTTTGCATAAGTTACATTGACATTGCGAGAAAAGAAAAGATCAACAGAATCATTTTTTTTTTAACCAGCCATTTATTATGTATCTGACATAACAGCATGACAAGCGCTAGAAACCAACGTATTTGCTGTGTAACACTTAAACAAACAAACAAAAGTAAAAAGTAACGGAAGTTAAAAGTAACATCAAATTTTTTAAAATGACAAACACGGTCCTTATTTTCTGAGAATACAATACAATATGATACAATATTAAGTAGCTAAATATAAATAAAAGTTTTATTAAGGTTACTGGAAACATATTCGCACACATACGCGGCATTTTGGGAGCGTATTGACAACCTCACAAATAAGAAAAATGTAGTTTTAACTGAAACATTGTAATACAAACACACGAATGACTTTCTAAATTGCAAATTATACTATACAAGTATTAATTTATATGTAGCGTAGCGTTAGAAACATATTGACACCGACCTATGCGTTGCCACGTGTGAGTAAATATATATTTTTAAGAAATGCGAAATGTAACGGAAGTTAATTTTCCGTCAACTTCGTTGTAAATTTAAACAGAAAAAAACATATGCTTAGGCTAGTTTTATCACAACCATGCAAGTATTTGTCATCATACACTGCATAAATGGCTGTTAATATTTAAATAAACATACATGTCACTGAATTACTGTGGTAACAGACCTAAAAACTAGTAATATTTTGAACTCATGAATATTGGATCATCTACTCGAACTTCACCATATTATATATAAATTCACACAGATTCAATCACCTGAGCAACATTCCGTACATGTTTAAGACGACAAACTTCTAAATAGTTCATATTTGAAAACTTTACATGCGTTAATCTATCTTTCAGATATCAGTATGTTTGGTAACGGAAGTTAATAATTTTTTACCTCTGTACTCTGTTCATATATTCGCTCAATAAAATCAAGTAGATCACTCCCTGATGTAAAGAATCTTTTTCTAGACCCATAAGGGTACGGCTCTGGGATCTTCGTTAAGATATCAAAGTTTCGTCACGTTTTGATGGACAGCGGAATGATATTTCTTTCTTCCCAACTTCGTCCATAAAGTTGATTTTTGTTTTGCTTTCTGTGTCATCAATTTCCGTAACAAACCCTATGTACCACTCAGAATCGTACAAAGCTGCACAATAATCACCGATATCAACTTTATTCCATTCCTCAACGTTCTATTGTCAGTGTCTGCGACTCACTTACGGTTAATCGATTTATACCGATTTTGTAACGGATGTTAACGGTCACGGAAGTGAAAATATGGCAATGTTTTGGCACTTTAAATAAGAAAACAATACAATTAAAGAAATTAAGTGTTCCTGGTTTTGTATATAAGCATAAAATTAAATTGAAATGCAATCGGTAACATGAAAACTTATTAGAATTTCTGTATACGGCAATCACGGAGGTTAATTTCGTTTTTATCCTTCTCTATCCGTGATTCTGTATGTGATCATTACCATAAGTATCTTTATGATTATATATAAAAAGAATCGATCTTTGAAAAAGCCGAGTTATACAACTTTCAAATAAAGTCAACCACTGCTTTATATAACGTGCATCTGTGTAAAACAGTATTCTATTACATCGATCACGGAAGTTAACATCTTTTTGGCGACAAGCAATAATGTTGTAAAAAAAACTTAAAAACTATCTTGTATTCAAGGAAAACCTTTTGAAAACTTAGGTTCGATATTGTCACGAATGTTTGGCACAAACTAACTGAGATAGGGTATAGACAATTAAGTATAAATAACTTTTATAAGTAAAGACTCATGCCGGCGACATCCGAAATTCGGTAATTTTCGCATATTCTGAGGCATACTGCGACATGATTTTGTGTTTTAGCAACGTAAAAACGGCTTACATATGAGGTTTACCATATGACATATGCATAAAAATACGTTTGTTTTAATGTGTAATTCGGAGAATGAAAGCGGCGACATGCAAAAATGCAAATGGCACAGAAAAAAATGAGAATCACTGTATATTCTAAAATCTTTTTCTATAAAGAAGGAATGTAGCTGATACTTGTTCGTAGTTTCATTTCATTGTGAATCAAAAAGTTGTAACTCTGTTGCTCTGGTATCTTTCCTACTATTGAGTAATTAAATGGTAATTAAATTGAATGCGTTTTAATTCCCTTTTATTTTTGTTTAATTTGAGTTACAATGCTATGATGTTAAATTTTATTTACACGTAAATGTATCATGAATATTGCGGGGCCAAGTGTGAGGTTGAGCGCTCTATAACCGGTTTGAACCCCCAATGCATTGCATTGACCGTTCCAAGGTGGTGACCCCAGCTTTATTCATTTATGTGTTTTGTATGTTGCTTTGTATTGTGCTGTTTTGTGCTGTTTTGTACTGTTTTGGCAATTGTTCACTTGCTTTAAATAAAGGACCAACTAATTGTGTATAATGAGAATTCAATACTGCTCCAGCAGCTGGAGTTTCACTTCTCTATATACTGTATTATTTATAGAAGACCGCATTTCATGTGCAATTTCAAACAAGGTTAGCAAATCTTACTGCACTGATAAGATTACATGTCACACATGATATATGAGATGAATGTATGTTAAAATGTTTATGAATTTATTAGAGGCTTTTCCTCTTTTTTTATCTATTTATAATAATTTTTAAACATTTAGCTCATATTTATGCTCACATATAAAATTCTCAAATTCAGTATGGCGTTTCTGGAAAAAGGGGGCACCTTTGATTATTAAGTAGGAACTTTTCGTTTTCACTGGTGACCCCCATTTGTTTCGTTATCTTTCATTCAAGCATATATCCATCCTCTTCAAAAGCATCGTCACACCAATACTGTCAGTACTTTGATTTTTCACAGTGCACAGTGTGACTCTCTCTATATATATTTGAATTCTTTTTGTCAGTAAAAGTAACACAATACAAAATGTACATTAACTCTCAAGCGGTTAAGTATATGCTCCAAAACTTGTCAATTCGGATTTTTAAAGATAATTTTACGCACAAATCGAGCCCTTTATGCACATATTAATTTCGAATATCAACAAAAGCTTTAGCCGAATTAGCGTCTCGAGCTAGACAGAAAACGACTTTGTGCAGAAACCTAGTTGTTTATGTCTAACTATGGACTGGTCTAAACAAGACTAAATGCAGGTGTCATCAACATCAGTTTCAATACGGCGCAATATTTAATATCTAGACTTAGAATCGGCCAGGTTAAAACCAGCGTATAATATTTCGCGAATAAACAATATTGGAATATGTTGATTTATTTGCCTCATGCTGTCTAATTGTTTCGAGATAATCTTGTCAGCGGCAGTCTGTATCGGCTACTTCAGATACGCTGACTTTGATCCATACTCGACTAATTGATTGCTTTTCGCTAAATTAGTTTTCACTTTGATTTATTAATCTGGTATCATGATATTGTAAGACTTGTTCAAGCAAAGTGCGGAGGTGAGATTCTAGCATAATGTCGCTTGAATAGCAGGGTTCAGGATCAACTGTCGCTTGTAGAGCAGGGTGCTGTATCAACTGTCGCTTGTAGAGAAGGGTGCTGGATCAACTGTCGCTTGTAGAGCAGGGTGCAGGATCAACTGTCGCTTGTAGAGCAGGGTGCAGGATCAACTGTCGCTTGTAGAGCAGGGTGCAGGATCAACTGTCGCTTGTAAAGCAGGGTGCTGTATCAACTGTCGCTTGAAGAGCAGAGTGCAGGATCAACTGTCGCTTGTAGAGCAGGGTGCAGGATCAACTGTCGCTTGTAGAGCAGAGTGCTGGATCAACTGTCGCTTGTAGAGCAGAGTGCAGGATCAACTGTCGCTTGTAGAGCAGGGTGCAGGATCAACTGTCGCTTGTAGAGCAGGGTGCAGGATCAACTGTCGCTTGTAGAGAAGGGTGCAGGATCAACTGTCGCTTGTAGAGCAGAGTGCAGGATCAACTGTCGCTTGTAGAGCAGGGTGCAGGATCAACTGTCGCTTGAAGAGCAGGGTGCAGGATCAACTGTCGCTTGTAGAGCAGAGTGCAGGATCAACTGTCGCTTGTAAAGCAGGGTGCATGATCAAATGTCGCTTGTAGAGCAGGGTGCTGTATCAACTGTCGCTTGAAGAGCAGGGTGCAGGATCAACTGTCGCTTGAAGAGCAGGGTGCAGGATCAACTGTCGCTTGTAGAGCAGGGTGCAGGATCAACTGTCGCTTGTAGAGCAAGGTGCAGGATCAACTGTCGCTTGAAGAGCAGGGTGCTGGATCAACTGTCGCTTGTAGAGCAGGGTGCTGTATCAACTGTCGCTTGTAGAGCAGGGTGCTGGATCAACTGTCGCTTGTAGAGCAGGTTGGAGGATCAACTGTCGATTGTAGAGCAGGGTGCTAGATCAACTGTCGCTTGTAAAGCAGGGTGCAGGATCAACTGTCGCTTGTAGAGCAGGGTGCAGGATCAACTATCGATTGTAGAGCAGGGTGCAGGATCAACTGTCGCTTGTAGAGCAGGATGCTAGATCAACTGTCGCTTGAAGAGCAGGGTGCTGGATCAACTGTCGCTTGTAGAGAAGGGTGCAGGATCAACTGTCGCTTGAAGAGCAGGGTGCTGGATCAACTGTCGATTGTAGAGCAGGTTGGAGGATCAACTGTCGATTGTAGAGCAGGTTGGAGGATCAACGGGGTTCTCCGATGTTTACTTACAGGCTGGACACCGTTAAAAAACTGTATTTTTGCAAATATTTAAAGTTATTGAAATATGATATCAAAAATCTTTAGTGCATAAAATATTTTTTTTTCTTGCAGTTTGTGCCGATATCTTAAGATTCATAAATACATAATGGAATGGAACGTCTGAAATCGATGCAAAAATTTCAAGTTTCGTGAAGCATAACAGTGTATAAGAATTCAATACAGATCGACTTTTTGGCCAAGAAGACAGGCTTAATTAATAAAGTAATCCGACGTTTTACACATTGCTATAAGCCGCATAAAAAGTGTCTCTTATGCACTAGTTCAAATTAAAAAAATGTTTTGAAAAAGTTATTTTAAAATAAAAATCAAACTTGCCGCTTACACCCATTAACATTCATTTTTGAACCCCCTATCATATCGTGCTCTTGCACCCTTGTTGAACGGAGTTGCGTGACGTTGATAATAGGCTTTTAGCAAAAAACTTAAATTTGCTAAGTGTGAATAAAAATTAGATTTGTTTTCAAATCAAATCTGTCACACAACCGTTGTTCATACTATGCTATATTTTGTTATATGTGGTTTAGTTGATGTTCCCGATGTTGATTTAGACGAGAGCGGTCGCTGTCATAATGTATGCAAACTTAAAATATTTAGATTTACATTTAGCTCGATTGTATGTGTGTGTTTTTATGATCTGGCGTAGGTATTCTAGTCTTGAAGCGATTCAAATTGTTATCATAATCAAAACTCTAAATTCAAAATCTTTAAAATATCAATTTATTGTCGTAATTTAGTCCATTTTGGTAATAGACTAAATTACACACTAGTATCACATAACGCATAGATGTGTTTTGAGCTGAAAACTTTTTTCTCTACATTTTTGTTTCTTGTTAAACATTTATATTCAAAACTTACAATTAACCACGTTATTCATCTGAAAGAGGAGAAGCAACAATTTTATAAAAAGCACTAAAATCACGTGTTAAGACAAAAACAAGATATGCGTATTCAAACAGATATTTAATAATACGTCCTTCTTAACTTGTTGTGAACATACTTAGATTTGCATAATATTAACCTGTCACGTACCTTTATTCATGAATAAAAGTAGAATACGCTGAATACAATGATTTTCGTTAAGCGATTTAAATCCATTGAAGCTTGTCTCACTTAGTATAATATTATGGCCTCGTTTAACTCGTGCAAAACGTGCGCGAACAAAACCGAATGCAATCCAATGAAGTCCATTAGTGCCGGGTCCATGTTGTCGATCCATATTTTAAAACCATTCTTCTAATCGTGACGTACGTTGGAATTTAATGTTAATGCGTACCACTGATAGCATGGCAACTCGTCACGCCTCACATTCATTGAATTAAACAAATAAGAAACTCACTTTTGGCGGTTTACTTAAGCGTTATTTGTTACTTAATGAAAACGTGCACATACGTGACCCGAACTTATGCGGGATTGTTGGATTGCTTTTCGGCCCGGTTTGTTCATTCGGTGGAGAACCGGCCTTGATAGCAGTTGGTCCCGGGTTCGAGTCCCGACTGGCTGCAAACTGTTCAACACCCAGCGTCAATGACAACCAACGTTTGGCCATGATAAGAATATTTCTTCACAGAATCTGTCTGTAGGTACGTCGGGATCAGGTATGCAATCTTCCCTTTGACTCGAATTCGAAAACGAATTCCAATTTGCCAAAGGAGAATGTTAAGATACCGAATAAAAGCGGGATTCATGAAAACAGCGACCCGCATTCGCTTTGGGATTTATGATGCTATTTGGCATTCTTAGCACCGACTCACAGGGGTTAACGAGATATCTGCCATTGTTGCAAAATTGTAGTGAAGTTATTCTCCCAGTCGTAAATTAGTTTATATTTTAAATAATTAAATTACATCAATATTCTGTAAAATTCCATGAACATAAAATTATGATGTTAATGCCATCTGAATGTAGGGAACTTTTCATGTTTATTTGCAATCATATCGAGCACATTAATTACAAGCATCTAGATCAACACAAACTATAGAAATACATATCTTTATCGTTTTATTTACGTGATGACTGGTTTAAGTCGCATTAAGTGAAATGTGTTTTATAAATATGTATGTTAACAACGCATTCTTTCTAGAGATGGAGTTTATTTCGTACATACAAATACTTTATGATATTTTAATGTATGAAATGTAATTCCGCTGTACTTTGATCTTTTTTATTCGCCAACATTCTAAATTCAAAATATGAAACTGATATATGTTCTTTTTAAGACAGTGTCCGGGCAAAGGCTTGTTAATGCAAAGTTTTTTCATAAATCGCGACCACATTGCAGCCTTAGATGATATCACTGCTACCACCCGGTCGGGTTGAACTGCAGTCTCTGGCGCTTCTCAAGCAGCTCCTGCATGTTCCTGATCACTGCCCGGGCGCCTTCCTCGGACTCACGCTTTCTGTCACTCCGGCGCTTGCGCCATCCCGTTGGATTTAACGCAACTGATTGACGGTCTTTGAAACGCTTGACGTCATTGATTACGTCGTGACTATCGCTAAAAACTCCATTAATGTCGTATTCAGGAAACATATGGGTCTGTTCATCGTATGGGTCTGTCGATTCTTCGATTCCTACAGGTGCACTCTTTGTCAATAAACCATTAATGCAGTTTTTCAGTGATGTTCTATATATGTAAATGGTTTCATCACTTAATTTGTTGCGATGGACATCAATTTCGAACGGCACGTTGTTTACACCGATTTTAGAGTTTTGTTCAATGAAGTTCGTTAAACGTTCCAAAATATCATTGTCATACTGATCGTTATTTAAATCATCCGAGTCGAGTGACGCCACACTCTCCTTGATGACGTCACCCAGTGCTTTTGCGTGGCAGACTTTGATGACGTGTCCCATGCTGTGCGTTGCTGCTGCCTCGAGAGGGACGGCCTGTGTTACGGTGACCAAGATGTAGCAATAGCTCAGCCATGTCCAGAGTCTATCCATACCTGAAACAAGAGTATATACCATACAGTTAGTATTGGTGTTGTGTATCCTTTTATGAACTAATATTAACATACAATTGAACAAAAAAAGAAGTGAGCGATCGTTTTTATTATGCGAAGTCTTAAAAGGCAGTTGTAATAGATGCGTTTATATTTCAGCAAACGTTATATATTTTACAATAGATAATTAACATTACTCCATTCTACTGATGAAACAGTCCTAAATTGAGTTTCAGTCGAATTATACCCTTAAAGGGATCTTTTCACGCTTTGGTAAATTGACAAAATTGAAAAAAGTTGTTTCAGATTCGCAAATTTCTCGTTTTAGTTATGATATTTGTAAGGAAACAGTAATACTGAACATTTACCATGGTCAAATATAGCCATTATATGCATCTTTTGACGATATTAAAACCTAAAAATTATAAAGCGTTGCAACGCGAAACGATTGAATAATTTGGAGAGTTCTGTTTTTGTCGTTAAATTTTGTGAAACTACGAAGATTGCTTATATAACGTATAAAATACGTTCAGTATATGTACACGGCGGAATAGCTCAGTAGGTTAAAGCGTTTTTACTTCAGGACTCTGGCAGGACTCCAGGGGTCACTGGTTCGAAACCTGATCCGGGCAATGTTCTTTTCCTTTTTTTAATTTTATTCTTGATTTTTTACTGGAGCTTTTACGATCCAATGTTTACATTATCGATATAAAGCATTTAATGAATAAGTTAAGAAATGCCAAAATCTGTGAAAAGGCCCCTTTAAAATGTTGATGCGTCATCTCGTCTGCTTTGAAATAACAACATGACTTTCTCAACTTAATTAAAACTGTTCAATAGAAATTTCTGTTCGTGCCACTACGTCATGAAACCTAAGTGATCGAAACTGGTGATAATGAGAGGACTCGAAACTATGACATTTCATTGACATTATTAACCCTTGAATAAACACGTCACGCGCACGCAATTAATGTGAGCCGTACATTGAGTGGCGTTCCTAATAAAAATGTGAGCCGTACATTGAGTGGCGTTCCTAATACAAATGTGAGCCGTACATTGAGTGGCGTTCCTAATACAAATGTGAGCCGTACATTGAGTGGCGTTCCTAATACAAATGTGAGCCTTACATTGAGTGGCGTTCCTAATACAAATGTGAGCCGTACATTGAGTGGCGTTCCTAATACAAATGTGAGCCGTATATTGGTTGACAAATATGAGGTAACATATATTTAACCTATGTCCCATCATTCGATAACAAATGGTAAAATGCATGGGGGTAGAACAGTTAGAATTTTACGGTGGCATCGATGGGGCATTTCAGAAAATTAATATTAAGTTCTTGCGCACTAATTAAACATTACGTACATACGTTACTACCAATAAATGCGTGCGTGTTCACCGACACGTGCGCACGTGTTAACCGGTGTAAAACGGGAAAGTTAGTTCCATTTTCTGATTTATTGGTTTTAAGGCAATTTGCTACCAAGTACGCATATTATAGTAAATATGTGCGTACGTGATAGAATGGATTATGAAGTTAAGTCGTTAGGTATATATGTAATTATAAAATGCTTGATTACATGAATTTCCTCAAAAATTTAATGAACTAAACCTGAACGACAGAGTAAAGCATAACATTTAATAAAGAGCCATCTTGTAGAATATGATACTGAATTGAGTATTGCAAGGATGAGTTGAAAATCACACCGGAAATTGAACTTTTATTTCCGTTTAATATCGTGTATTAATATGATGCTGAATTAGCCGGGAAACTGAAGCACTATCACGTAACAGTATAGTGATCAGTGTTACATATTGAGGGAAATGTCGACCATACATGACTGATTAAAGAAAACACTGGAAATCCGCGACAGACAATAAAGAATGCGCTAAAATCCACGATAGAGAAAGGGCTGCGCCTGAAACTATAACAGATCGAGAAAAACGAAGCCATTCACATGTATATAGCGAATGGCGTCGACAATCCACGGTACATATGGCACAGCACCGACGCTCCATTTTTTGGCATGGCTGCGTCAATCCACGGAGTATAGTGGATAGTACCGCCAATCAACAATGCAAAGGGAAAAGATTGCACCGACAAACTATGGCCTATATGGGATAGCACCAACAATCTGTGAAATACTTGTATAGGAAATTACAAGAGTCGCCGTGGTGTAATGGATATGGTGTCCGCCTAGCGACTGGGAGGTCACGGGTTCGGTCCCCACCGTGGGAGCGTGCTTTAGATCTCCCCCAAAGACACCAAGTACTGGTTCTAGGCCCAGGAAACGGACTCGAGAGCGTTTATATAAGCCTTAGGCTTTCGATGCAATCGAGCTAAAATAAATAGGTTTAAACTATAGGGAATTATGCCGAAAATCTACGACATATACGGAATTGCACCGACAATTCTTGACATATACGGAATAGCTCTGATTATCAACTACAAAGAGACAAAAAGGCAGTCAAAGCTGGATTCTGTATCTACAAAACATTTTCATATCTGTTTTCACAATGTTTAATTTTACTTTCTATAAAATTGGAACCATTTTTCAAATGATGGTGGAAAGAATTCCTTAATATACAGCTTCTGAAAAAAAGTTTAAGCGTTTATGTTCAGATATAACGACACTTTGCTAAAGTGATAAATTGCGTTCGCAGAATTTCTTGTATGTTATTTGTCGTCTCCGTGTTGTAATGAATGAAACCAGCCACGGTCACAAATGTAATTTGTCGCCATGTCTGAGACGCACCGACGTGATCAAAACAATTGTCTCGAGCACTATCCAACCACTCATAATCTTTCAGCTCTAAAATACAACGGAAATACAATTAAGTGAATTTAAATGCAAACAATATATCGAAATTGTTTTCCGACCGATAATATACGCAAAAATAATGTTGTGATATGAGAGTATATGCGCGCTATACGTCAATAATCATAAATGTTACCTTGTCACATTATAAAGGAAATATATTTAACATAAACATTGAATACATAAGAATGCGTTTTTATGTAAATTAGTAATCTTACTACAAACTTTGACGCAATATTTTGCCTACAGTTTGTATTATCCGCTTGAAATTCCATGTGCGTGAATCACGGGGTGTATGAGAAACGTTCATATTGCTTCAGATATTCTGCCATGCGCAATTTGAGCTGATCGCTTTCCTGTATGCATGGTGACACATAACAAGAACGAGCGCTCTCTGTATACATACAAATGGCAAAATTAAACAATAATACACCCTCTGTGCATCTTTGAGTCTTTACATGGTGACATAGATCAACAATAAGTTCTCGGTATGTATTTAAGTCTATACATGGTGAAATTGAAGACTTTATTTAGAATGGCAGTAGTTATTGCATGTAGTATGGTCGCGGTAAATGCGTGAAGAAGAGCATCGGTAAATGCATGCAGTAGAGTTGCGGTAAATGCGTGCAGTATAGCAGTCGAAGATACATGCAGTATAGCAGCGGTATATTCTTACAGTTTAGCAGCGGTAGATATTTGCCTTACAGCAGCGGTAGATGCATGATGTAAAGCAGCGGTAGATACTTACAGTATAGCAGCGGTAGATACTTCAGTATAGCAGCGGTAGATATTACAGTATAGTAGAGGTAGATACTTACAGTATAGCAGCGGTAGATATTTGCCTTACAGCAGCGGTAGATGCATGATGTAAAGCAGCGGTAGATACTTACAGTATAGCAGCGGTAGATACTTAAGTATAGCAGCGGTAGATATTACAGTATAGTTGAGGTAGATACTTACAGTATAGCAGCGGTAGATATTTACAGTATAACAGCGGTAGATACTTACAGGTAGCAGCGGTGGATACTTACAGTATAGCAGCGGTAGATACTTACAGTATAGCAGCGGAAGATACTTACAGTATAGCAGCGGTAGATACTTACAGGTAGCAGCGGTGGATACTTACAGTATAGCAGCGGTAGATACTTACAGTATAGCAGAGGAAGATACTTACAGTATAGCAGCAAAAGATACTTTCATTATAGCAGCGGTAGATACTAACAGAATAGCAGCGGTAGATGTTTACAGTATAGCAGAGGTAGATACTTACAGTATAGCAGCGGTAGATACTTACAGTATAGCAGTGGTAGATACTTACAGTATAGCAGCGGTAGATACTTACAGTATAGCAGTGGTAGATACTAACAGTATAGCAGCGGTAGATATTTACAGTATAGCAGCGGTAGATACTTACAGTATAGCAGCGGTAGATACTTACAGCATAGCAGCGGTGGATACTTACAATATAGCAGCGGTAGATACTTACATTATAGCAGCGGTAGATACTTACAGTACAGCAGCGGTAGATACTTACAGTATAGCAGCGGTAGATACTTACAGTACAGCAGCGGTAGATACTTACAGTATAGCAGCGGTAGATACTTACAGTATAGCAGCGGTAGATACTTACAGTATAGCAGCGGTAGATACTTGCAGTATAGCAGCGGTAGATACTTACAGTATAGCAGCGGTGGATACTTGCAGTATAGCAGAACTAGATACTTACAGTATAGCAGCGGTAGATATTTACAGTATAGCAGCGGTAGATACTTACAGTATAGCAGCGGTATATACTTACAGTATAGCAGCGGTAGATACTTACAGTGTAGCAGCGGTAGATACTTACAGATAGCAGAGGTAGATACTTACAGTATAGCAGCGGTAGATACTTACAGTATAGCAGCGTTAGATACTTACAGTATAGCAGAGGTAGATACTTACATAATAGCAGAGGTAGATACTTACATAATAGCAGCGGTAGATACTTACAGTATAGCAGCGGTAGATACTTACAGTACAGCAGCGGTAGATACTTACAGTACAGCAGCGGTAGATACTTACAGTACAGCAGCGGTAGATACTTACAGTATAGCAGAGGTAGATACTTACAGTATAGCAGCGGCAGATACTTACAGTATAGCAGCGGTAGATATTTACAGTATAGTAGCGTTAGATACTTACAGTATAGCAGCGGTAGATACTTACAGTATAGCAGCGGTAGATACTTACAGTATAGCAGCGGTAGATACTTACAGCATAGCAGCGGTAGATATTTACAGTAAAGCAGCGGTAGATACTTACAGTATAGCAGCGGTAGATACTTACAGTATAGCAGCGTTATATACTTACAGTATAGCAGCAGTAGATACTTACAGTATAGCAGCGGTAGATACTAACAAAAAAGAAGAGGTAAATGCGTGCAGTCACAGTACATTATCGTTAAATGCTATGCAGCATAGCAGCGGTAACTGCATGCAGTCACAAGATACCAGCGGCAAATGCATGCAGCATAGCAACGGTAAATGCATGCAGTATAGCATCAATTAATGCGGTTAATGCATGCAGTCGTGAAAGTATAGCATCGGTAAATGCATACAGTCATGAAAGTATAACATGGGTAGATGCATACGGTGATTAAACATGGCAGCGTTATGCAGTCGTGAAAGTATAGCAGAGGTGAATTCAAGCAGTCATGAAATATAAGTAAAGGTATATGCACGAGGTCGTTAAAGTATTGCAGCGCTAAATGCGGTAAATGCTTATAGTCATTAAATTGTACATATATCCCACTTATTTTCTAAACGTGTACCAATAATTAATTATGATCTTAAGAAGCATGTTTTCTACATCGTCAGGCTTGTTATACTAGTATATTGTTAATGGAGATTTACGACGTGATCGGCACGTTTTTATAAACAATATAGCTAGTAGCAAAGAGTGAAATAATTTCGCGGACTAATTTTTGGCGAAATGAGCAATTGTCGACTGTAAAATTAATTGATCACATTACATTCAGTCGAACGGAATGCTTGCGTGAAGGGCTGTAGGTAGGGGTATAGATACTGGTCATGGGAAGTGACAAGTGGCATGGCTCACTGGTCTATGCTCTGAACTTAGCATTTCAACCAAAAACAACAATAAGTTAATTGGTTTCCCAACGTCCATCGAATCATACACATGGACAAGTGAATCGGTAGTTTAATGTTTCTAAGACATCTTTAGATGAGTACCCATTTTCGACAACACTTAAATACGATGGACACACCTTATTGTAAGCTGGATAGTGTCACATCTAGAAACGTTCATTATCGTGGAGCATAATACAGTTTGCTATTCAATGGCCTTCAATGAAGACTGATAAGGTTTTATCGTAAGCACCGTGTGTCATTCAACGCCGTATTGTTGTGATGGCCTAACGCATCCATTATAGATATTATTATCATGGTCAGTCACAGCAAATATCCTTACATAGGCGCGGTATGAGAGTGCTATATATCAACATACACATAGCGGACTTCTTTACTAAAGCCCGCGATAACTCAGAAATCGAAAGCAACTTACATTTTACAGTTAAGTCATCATTTTTATGCGAATACAGGTTTGCACTTCGAATTTATATTAAATACATCATTATAGAACAGGTTTGCACTTTTTACCCACAAAATTTACGTCACAATAAAGCACAGAAAAAATTGCACTTTCAAATCTTATAACAGATGTCAGAATAAAGAACAGATCGGGTCCCACAGTACAGATATACGAAGAAAGCAACGAAATAGTGAGCATTTGTGATAACTGGTACTGGTATGTCGCCTGTTAAAGCAGAGTATGTCACCAGTTAATTGAAGCATAGTATGTCATCTTTTATTTAAATATTATATAAAGCAGAAAATGCCACCTGTTATATAAAGCAGAGCATGTTTACATGTTATATAAAGCAGAGAATATCACCTGTTATATAGAGCAGAGTGTGTCATCTGTTATATAAAGCAGAGTATGTCACCTGTTATATAAAGCAGAGCATGTCACCTGTTATATAAATCAGAGAATGTCATCTGTTGTATAAAGCAGAGTATGTCACCTGTTATATAATGCAGAGCATGTTTACCTGTTATATAAAGCCGAGAATATCACATGTTATATAAAGCAGAGTGTCTCATTTGTTATATAAAGCAGATCATGTCACCTGTTATATGAAGCAGAGAATGTCACCTGTTATATAAAGCAGAGTATGTCACCTGTTGTATAAAGCAGAGTATGTCACCTGTTATAAAAAGCAGAGCATGTCACCTGTTATATAAATCAGAGAATGTTACCTGTTATAAAAAGCAGAGTATGTCACCTCTTATATAAAGCAGAGTGTGTCATCTGTTATATAAAGCAGAGTTTGTAACCTGTTATATAAAGCAGAGCATGTCATCTGTTATATAAAGCAGAGAATGTCACCTGTTATATAAAGCAGAGTATGTCATGTATTATATAAAGCAGAGTATGTCACCTGTTATATAAAGCAGAGCATGTCACCTGTTATATAAATCAGAGAGAATGTTACCTGTTATATAAAGCAGAGTATGCCACCTGTTATATAAAGCAGAGTGTGTCACCTCTTATATAAAGCAGAGTGTGTCACCTGTTATATACAGCAGAGCATGTTTAGCTGTAATATAAAGCAGAGAATATCACCTGTTATATAAAGCAGAGTATGTCATCTGTTATACAAAGCAGAGCATGTCACCTGTTATATAAAGCAGAGTATATCACCTGTTATATAAAGCAGAGTATGTCACCTGTTATATAAAGCAGAGCATGTCACCTGTTATATAAAGCAGAGCATGTCGACTGTTATATAAATCAGAGAATGTCATCTGTTGCATAAAGCAGAGTATGTCACCTCTTATATAAAGCAGAGAATGTCACCTGTTATATAAAGCAGAGCATGTTTACCTGTTATAGAAAGCAGAGAATATCACATGTTATATAAAGCAGAGTATGTCATCTGTTATATAAAGCAGAGCATGTCACCTGTTATATAAAGCAGAGAATGTCACCTGTTATATAAAGCAGAGTATGCCACCTGTTATATAAAGCAGAGTATGTCACCTGTTATATAAAGCTGAGCATGTTACCTGTTATATAAATCAGAGAATGTTACCTGTTATATAAAGCAGAGTATGTCACCTCTTATATAAAAAGCAGAGTGTGTCATCTGTTATATAAAGATAGTATGTCACCTCTTATATAAAGCAGAGTGTGTCATCTGTAGTATAAAGCAGAGCATGTCACCTGTTATATAAAGCAGAGAATGTCACCTGTTATATAAAGCAGAGTATGTCACCTGTAATATAAAGCAGAATATGTCACCTGTTATATAAAGCAGATCATGTCACCTGTTATATATATCAGAGAATGTTACCTGTTATATAAAGCAGAGTATGTCACCTCTTATATAAAGCAGAGTGTGTCACTTGTTATATACAGCAGAGCATGTTTACCTGTTATATAAAGCAGAGAATATCACCTGTTATATAAAGCAGAGTATGTCATCTGTTATATAAAGCAGAGTATGTTACCTGTTATATAAAGCAGAGTATGTCACCTGTGATATAAAGCAGAGCATGTCATATAAAGCAGAGAAAATTACCTGTTATAAAACAGAGTATGTCACCTGTTATATAAATCAGAGTATTTCACCTGTTATATAAAGCAGAGTATGTCACATCTTATATAAAGAAAGAGTATGTTATCAGTTATATAAAGCAGAGTATGTCCGATGTTATATAAAGCAGAGTATGTTATCAGTTATATAAAGCAGAGTATGTCACCTATTTTATAAATCAGAGCATGTCACCTGTTATTTAATGCAGAGCATATCACCTGTTATATAAAGCAGAGTGTGTCATCTGTTATATAAAGCAGAGCATGTCACCTGTTATATAAAGCAGCGAATGTCACCTGTTATATAAAGCAGAGCATGTTTACCTTATATATAAAGCAGAGAATATCACATGTTATATAAAGCAGAGTATGTGACCTGATATATAAAGCAGAGTATGTCGCCTGTTATATAAAGCAGAGCATGTTTACCTGTTATATAAAGCAGAGAATATCACCTGTTATATAAAGCAGAGTTTGTCATCTGTTATATAAAGAAGAGCATGTCACCTGTTATATAAAGCAGAGAATGTCACCTGTTATATAAAGCAGAGTATGTCACCTGTTATATAAAGCAGCGTGTCATCTGTTATATAAAGAAGAGCATGTCACCTGTTATATAAAGCAGAGAATATCACCTGTTATATAAAGCAGAGTGTGTCATCTGTTATATAAAGCAGAGAATATCATCTGTTGCATAAAGCAGAGTATGTCACCTGTTATATAAAGCAGAGCATGTTTACCTGTTATATAAAGCAGAGTGTGTCATCTGTTATATAAAGAAGAGCATGTCACCTGTTATATAAAGCAGAGAATGTCACCTGTAATATAGAGCAGAGTATGTCACCTGTTATATAAAGCAGAGTGTGTCATCTGTTATATAAAGCAGAGAATGTCATCTGTTGCATAAAGCAGAGTATGTCACCTGTTATATAAAGCAGAGTGTGTCATCTATTATATAAAGAAGAGCATGTCACCTGTTATATAAAGCAGAGAATATAACCTGTTATATAAAGCAGAGTGTGTCATCTGTTATATAAAGCAGAGTATGTCACCTGTTATATAAAGCAGAGAATGTTTACCTGTTATATAAAGCAGAGTATGTCACCTGTTATATTAAGCAGAGTGTGTCATCTGTTATATAAAGAAGAGTGTGTCACCTGTTATATAAAGCAGAGAATATCACCTGTTATATAAAGCAGAGTGTGTCATCTGTTATATAAAGCAGAGAATGTCATCTGTTGCATAAAGCAGAGTATGTCACCTGTTATATAAAGCAGAGCATGTTTACCTGTTATATAAAGCAGATAATATCACCTGTTATATAAAGCAGAGTGTGTCATCTGTTATATAAAGAAGAGCATGTCACATGTTATATAAAGCAGAGAATGTCACCTGTGATATAAAGCAGAGCATGTTTACCTGTTATAGAAAGCAGAGAATGTCACCTGTTATATAAAGCAGAGTATGCCACCTGTTATATAAAGCAGAGTATGTCACCTGTTATATTAAGCAGAGCATGTCACCTGTTACATAAATCAGAGAATGTTACCTGTTATATAAAGCAGAGTATGTCACCTCTTATATAAAGCAGAGTGTGTCATCTGTTATATAAAGATAGTATGTCATCTATTATATAAAGCAGAGTATGTCACCTGTTATGTAAAGCAGAGCATGTCACCTGTTATATAAAGCAGAGAATGTAACCTGTTATATAAAACAGAGTATGTCACCTGTTATATAAAGCAGAGTGTGTCATCTGTTATATAAAGCAGAGCATGTCATATGTTATATAAAGCAGAGTATGTCAACTGTTATATAAAGCAGAGTATGTTTTCAGTTATATAAAGCAGAGTATGTCATCTGTTATATAAAGCAGAGCATGTCACCTGTTATATAAAGCAGATAATATCACCTGTTATATAAAGCAGAGTATGTCGACTGTTATATAAAGCAGATAATTTCACCTGTTATATAAATCAGAGTATGTCACCTGTTATATAAGGCAGAGAATGTCACCTGTTATATAAAGCAGAGTATGTCATCTGTTATATAATGCAGACTTTATCATCTGTTATATAATGCATAGTATGTCACCTATTATATAAAGCAGAGCATTTCACCTGTTATATAAAGCAGAGCATGTCACCTGTTATATAAAGCAGAGTGTGTCATCTGTTATATAAAGCAGAGTGTGTCACCTGTTATATTAAGCAGAGTATGTCACCTCTTATATAAAGCAGAGTGTGTCATCTGTTATATAAAGCAATGCATTTCACCTGTTATATAAAGCAGAGAATGTCACCTGTTATATAAAGCAGAGTATGTCACCTGTTATATAAAGCAGAGTATGTCCTTTGTTATATAAAATAGAGCATGTCATCTGTTATATAAAGCAGAGAATGTCACCTGTTATATAAAGCAGAGTATGTCATCTGTTATATAAAGCAGAGAATGTCACCTATTATATAAATCAGAGTTTGCAACCTGTTATATAAAGCAGAATTGTCACCTGTTATATAAAGTAGAGTATGTCACCTGTGATATTAAGCAGAGCATGTCACCTGTTATATAAAGCAGAGTATGCCACCCGTTATATTAAGCAGAGTGTGTCACCTGTTATAAAACAGAGTATTTTACCCGTTATATAAAGCAGAGTATGTCACCTGTTATATAATGCAGAGCATGTATCCTGTTATATAAAGCAGAGTATTTCACCTGTTATAAAACAGAGTATGTCACCTGTTATATAAAGCAGAGTATTTTACCTGTTATATAATGCAGAGCATGTATCCTGTTATATAAAGCAGAGTATTTCACCTGTTATAAAACAGAGTATGTCACCTGTTATATAAAGCAGAGAATTTTTACTAGTTCATAAAACAGAAATTTATGCTGCTAATGGCAATTTGAAATACATCAGAATTACTTAACTTTATAAGCGTGTGTTCTTTTTCAAAAATCCTATTTTTACTGCATTTATGGTTACGGGTATGCTTAGATTCTCGTATACCTGAAAATATACACAAATGGTATCGCCCAAAGTCGCCGTAAACTCCTACAGATGAAGTTGATTTCCTTACTTTTAATATAGCTCTGCAAATTTTTTAATGCTAACGTTCAATATCTTTTGACTTGGAAAACCCTCAAACTATGGACGCATAATAAAGTGTAGAACCTACAAAAGCATAGAACAATTCTCAACACGACATTTGACTGAATGGATTAAAAAAAAAAATTACAAAATATTTAAAGCTTTTAAAGATTTACCAATTATGAACTCATCATTCGTAGCAAAATTTCCAGTATATTTTAAAACACAACCTAGATTATTAAATTGATCAACAATTTGTATTGGTTCATTTGAATACGACCATCGCTCATCCTCACGTAACCAGTTGCACACAGTTACATCTGATTGTTAAATTTTGCGCCATATTTACTTCATGCAAAGTTTGTGAGCTATTCCTTTCTATTATAATGTAATCATATTCATACACAAGGCATACGTAAGATAATTATTTTTGATGTTAGTTTATATTCCATAAATGCTTAATAGCTGACCGCCGCACTGTTAATAAATACATTGTTAATATTTGATGTTTTTCCGTTCCTCATTGTTTGTGTTTACCCATCAATGCCATGTATTATGTTAGAGAGTATGTACAATTTTTAAAACTTTCTTTTCAAATGACCTTTTGATATGTTTATTATTACATGGATTAGACTCACGATGTACTATGTACACGTCGTAATAAAATTTCTGTTCTGTTCTATATTAAATTATATCGTCTCTATGTTACCTGTTATACCAATATTACTGATTAAAACAATTATTAACAAAATTTCGACGTGATGAACGTTTATCAATTATACAATTATATTCAATTAGAACAAACCACGGCAAATGTAAATCATATACGTTTGGTCTTCATTTGTTTGCATTTTATAGAAGAAAATGCGATTTATTTGTCTAAACAACTTGTTCCTAACTGCTATCGTTGCGCACCTTTATCATTATCTTTCAGTTGTCGAATCATGATTTTTGGCTTTAGATAAAATAAATGCTATTTGATTTTAAAAGTGACGTGTACAGTAATTATATAGGGAAAAGTTTAATAGTTGTTGATTATGTGGGGTAACTTTTTCAGGTTTTTTTTCACGAGCTTGTATCGTCTCCATTTAGACATATAATCATAAAATATAATTTTGTACTATCACAGTATTTCTTTGCTACTAATGACGACCAAAAGTTAAAGGTAAGGTGTTGTATTAGCATAGTATAATACATTTAAATATTGCTTATTATGTATACCAAAATTATATCTGATATATACATGCACTAATTATTTAAAAAAAACAAACAACACTATTTAAGTTAACTTCTTTCTGATCATTTACTGTGATGAACAGCAACACTATTTGCATTAAGTCTTTATGTTATATTGAAATATAGATTAGTATGTCCTCTATAGTTTTCAATATTTCATCACTAAGCATTTATAAATACATATCCTAGATTGCTCCTTAAGTTAAATTGTATGCCATTATTTTGAAAAAGTATAAATAAATTATTACCACCCTTAAGAACTTCAAATAAAATTAGTAAAACAAAATATTTTTCGACACAAATGTTATTCTTAGTAGCAACCAAGAATCCTACGTTGTCTTAATAATAGCCATACAATTTTGTAAAACTCAAAACTATTGCGTAAAATAATAATATTTTGAAAGAAAAACAACACGGTTTAATTATGACATGTTTATCGTTAACACGCAATAAACGTTGATGAGCTCGCGACATTTCGCTTGACAGACTTGTATTTATTATTCCACATTTTTCTATTTATTAGTTATGTAATGTAACGTTGTAATAAAATAGTTAATCATAGTTTTATCAAAATATTTACAATGTATTCCGTGTGATATAACCATAACACGTTTTTGTGTCTTGCACATGAGTGACATTACATTTGGATGTTTTTCATAAGAATTTTGTTATTTGCTTTGACTATTAGTTTGGTGAAATAACGTCGTCAATAAAAATGACGTCACAAAGTTTTTTTTCCATATCTCCTAACTATTATTTTGACCCTTAGGTTTCAGTTCGTTGTGTTATTTCAGTCCATTGTAGTTTTAATGTTTGGAAAAAGTAACAACAATGAGGTAAATATCCAAATGGTTAATCTGTACACTGCTATGCCACTGGAAGTCAATTCAATAATTAGGAACTATGAGGCACGAAGATATTCCACAACGCAGCATAGACAACGAACACTGGTTACATTATAATAATAATATAATATATAATATATAATACTAACTTTATTTCACGAAGAGAACACATTAAGAAATAACATTTCTTTTTTACAATGTGGTCTTCAAAAAACATAGTATATGTAAATATCACTCAACTATGTCTAGCATACTGCAGTCGCCTTAAAATAATTACAAAAGCAACAAAACTATAATAATAATAATAATAATAATAATAATAATAATAATAATAATAATAATAATAATAACAATAATAATAATAAATAATAATGATAATAATAATAATAATAATAATAATAATGATGATGATGATGATGATGATGATGATGATGATGATGATGATGATGATGATGATGATGATGATGATATCCATATCTACAGCTGCGATTAATTCTTACAATTCAATTACCAAGCGGCTTCTTTGGTTCTACATTTTAACTCATGCAACTACATCCAGCTACATACGAAAAAGCATAGAAACAATGAAACATATATTTATGTTTATTATTTAAACATTATTACATATCTCAGATCAAATACATTTCTTTTTAAGAGTTTTTAGATTAAATAACGTGTTCTAAATAATGTTGACGATATACAACAAATATTTGAGTCCCAAGTTAGATTTTTTTATGCTTCATTAAGTGCGATAAAGTTCATATCGTTTGATTCATTTGCATACTGCATTTTATACAGTCAATAATTACCTCTGACTCTGTTTCACGCGAGATTATTCTGGCGAGGAAACATAAATGAATGTTATAAGGTGAAATGGATCTTTTTTTAAAATAAACTGTTTAATAAATTTAAGTGTAGACTTGTAATAATTATGCAACATAAAAATAATTTTATAATACATTAGGATATTATGTACTCGTGAACTTTATTATAAAATGCATTTAAATTCTGTTAAAGAGCATACATGATAATATAAACCTGGATTACATGCAATAAGAGCAGTACCTGAATGCCAGTGTCAGAGTGTTCCGCAGTACCGCTGAGTAAGCCACTTGTATTGTCTCTACGCAAAACCTGTTCAATTGATATATAAAGATCCGCCCCGCTGGAAAGTGGCAACAAGCAAGACACTTTACCCACTCGCGGCGCAAGTCGATAACGATTGACGGTGTTCGTTTTCCTCAATGACCGTTCCTGCTAGTAGGAAGACTGGCACGTTGTTCTGTTCACACACGTAACTCACTTACTTGCGGCAGTTCCTCGCAGCCTACTTGTTACATCGCCGTATTATAAAAAGAGCCATCGATGTCTTTTCTTGATCAATGTCGAAATCAGACACAAATCACTGCCTAATTATTTGAACAATACGTCTCATTTAGAGACTCTGTTTACACAAATGTTACAAAAACGGAAAGTCGCTATCGTAAAAGGCTGCGGTCAAATTAGATTTGTCGCTGTTTATTATCTTCTTGTTGACGCCATTATGTTTTAGAAGCCGCAAACAAGTCCACGTAAAGCAACACAGGACTGGTCGCACGAACGTCGTGATCTGGTTGGACGAAAGCAGTACTATTAAAGCGCCTGATTTGTTCTTTTAAACGAAAGCCGCTACAATGACGACTAAGAAAAGAAGTCAACTATTTTTCATTTTTACCTTTTTATTGCGAAAAGTTTTCGGAATTTCTGCATGTTATTAATTTGCGCACGAATGAGCAATTCATTTGAGAAAATCGTGCAGCAACATACATGTAATACTTTTTTCCTCTCTCGATATAACGTTACCCCGGTGTATATAGGTTCGTCATTACCCCGACGTACATGGGTTTGTCATTACGCCGATGTACGTGGGTTCGTCATTACCCCGGTGCACGTGGGTTCGTCATAACCTCGGTGTACATGGGTTTGTCATTACCCCGATGTATATGGGTTCGTCATTACCCCGATGTAAATGGGTTCGTTATTACCCCCGATGTACATGGGTTCGTCATTACTCCGATGTACATGGGTTCGTCATTACCCGGTGTACATGGGTAAATCATTATCCCGGTGTACATTGGTTCGTCATTACCCCGGTGTATATGGGTTCGTCATTATCCCGATGTACATGGGTTCGTCATTATCCTGATGTACATGGGTTCGTCATTACCCCGGTGTATATAGGTTCGTCATTACCGCGGTGTACATGGGTTCGTCATTACAACGGAGAACGTGGGTTCGTCACTACCCCGGTGTATATGGGTTCGTCATTACCCCGATGTACATGGGTTCGTCATTATCCCGATGTATATGGGTTCGTCATTACCCCGGTGTACATGGGTTCGTTATTACCCCGGTGTATATGGGTTCGTCATTACCCTGGTGTACGTGATTTGAATGTTTCTGATTTTATCACTATACCTAAAGTAAAATTGATTTACGAGTGCAAAGTACACATAATGTGACAACATTTGAAACTCAATATTATCAGATATTTTATCAATACATAACATCCTTTCTTTCGTTAGAAAACTGTTAGAAGTAATTCGTCCTTTGCCCGTTTGTGTATAGTCCGCTTTCGGGAAGTTCGCTGTCACATTGGTTGAGTGTGTTTGCGTGCGTGCGTACTGGCAGTAGTCCTGCGTGCTTTTCCGGACTGCAACTTCAGGATGATCACGCCACTGTTACTTTTCTCGAATGTTAGGCATATAACGACGGCAGGTCAAGTGTAAGACCTATGTCAAGGGCACACTAAGAGTCAAAATTCAAATTAGACAATACGTAAGATTGTCCGGACTATGTCTGCACTTTTCATTATACAATTTTAAAATAAATTACCACAACTGTTCATCATGTAGAAATGGGTTGTCACGACTAAATATCGCGTTCCTAGTTTAAATTCCAAGTACCTATGTCAAATGTGAGCAAAATAGAGATTATACAGGCTGTATCGTTCATTATAATCTGCATCATTCGTTAAGCAACGGTTTTTATGATGTTGGTGGAGTCCAAAGCAAACTGAGAGTTGAAAATCAGAAACGCGTATAGGGTAGATTTTTTTTATTTTTAGCTCCGACAAAAATCCACTCTTGAAATGTTTGGTCCAGTTTTTAATCAATTTCCTCTTTGCGCATTGGTTGTGTGTCTACTTTGTACGAGTCCATTGTATACATACAACGAGACGTCATTGTATTAGTGTAAGTATGACTCGGTGTACAGTACAAGACGTTTAGATTACAGGAAAATGGGGTTAGTGCATGAGTATTATGATGTAAACATGGCCGTGACAAACGCAATACTTTTTATAAGGATCAAACAACGATTCTTACTTTAATGATTAATTCAAATTACACATGATAAACATGCACAACATTCATTTAACAACCACAGACAAGTTCGTTATCATCTGAACTCGTTGGTTTTCTTATTCCCTCAACTTAAAAATAATTTTGGGGTAAAAAAAAATTTGTTTTGTATATCAGAGTAATAATGAGTAACACAACAAGACATGGTATTCACGTATTATGATGATTATAATATTTTCACTAATGATCTACAGAAGATGCATACTGACTTAAACACGTAAAATTTGCATAATTTTCTGCAAAGACGATTTAAAAACAATATTTTATTTGTGATAGGCCTAATTGTGAACTATTTCGCCGTTTTTTATCTTTTGAACTCGTGTTTTAAATAAATTCTGCCTAGTTGATATATTGAAAACAATAATAGGAATCATGATTGCCAACATTGTATTTAAGTTCAGTTTAAACAGGACATATCTGAAATACTATAAGAGGTATACAACTTGAAACGAAAATATGAGATAGGTGATATATATGTAAACCGCACTGTAAGAACCATTACTTTATCGTCCATTCTTTGAGAATTTTGATGGGTATCTTTAATATCCTAGCATATTTCTACAAGAGTTAATAAACAGTAATCACCACAAGTCGATAGACCTCATTTAAAGTAATGCTGCTCTTAAGATCGACAAGTCCTTTTTCCATATCTCGTGTAAGTGTGTTTGTCCTGTGGTAACACGTAGCTGTACATTTTGTTAAGAATATAATTATAACGAAAATAACCAAGGTTAAGATGAGTCATGGCAGTTGCTATGGTATTTTTAAAGTTGCTCTTTGGTAAATATTAGGATTATTGTGTGTCCGAAGCATCTGTTAAACTATGAGAGATGTCAACTTCAATGTTCATAGGTATAAAGACAGCATTGGGGTGAATGTATATCACACGAAACTATCATTCATGTCTTCATTATTGCACAGTTATTGATATAATATTGTTTCATGATAGCATCGGCCGGGGAATATCAAGAAAATTCAAATAGGTATAAAATAATACTTCTTAGGTTGGACAGCTCGCATTGAGGGAATGTGTTGTGCACATTAACCGACAATGTGCTTCTACAAATCCACGAATAATCCCATTTGTTGATATCATACTGGACCTTTTAGTAGAACTTTACTTTTTCAGACACATACTAGATATGTCCCTCATATTGTTTTATATTAATCTTATTAATGATACCAATTATTTAAAACCAACAAGCAAATTCCTCACAAAAAGTGATGTAGTAAAAATGTTTGTAGTATTTCAGTCACAGAAATGAAACGTCTGTATATTAGTAACTAGATTTGTTATTATGGGATTTGATTTTTTAGTGAAAGTTATGTATTTTGATAAATTTTGCTATCCCATTTTTAGTGAATTTAAATATTGAGAAATGTTCAACTACCTGTGTATGCTTGATTTTCACTAGAAAATCAATAGTGATACATCGGCTATCACCGGACTCCTCCGGTAGAAGCAGACCTCTGTTATAAGTGTTATGTTTCGCCATAGAAGTAGACCGGCAGCGTGGCACAGTGGTAGCGCATCCGCTCCACGATCGGAACAACACAAGTAAGAACTCCGTCATCGTACATTTTTCATATTTTTTCTTACTATTTCTTACTACAAAAATTAGCAAAGTCTATTGAAAAAACATTGAAGATTAGAAAGCAAGCATATCTAATGACATTTGAAAAAATGCCAGTTTATATAGAGAATAATAGGTTAGTGTTGATTATAGATCAGGTTTATCATGCGAGGCTTAGAAAACAAAAAGCACGAGCCTTGGCGAGTGCTTTTTCGTTTTCGCGCCGAGCATGATAAACCTGATCTATAATCAATACTAACCTATTATTCTATTTATCCCACTTTTTATTCAGTAAACTTTTTTTATTTAAACAAAATTAGTTTTAATGAGTGTTTGTCGTACTTTGATAATGACTGCAATGTAACCAAGGTCAGTGTATTACTCCGCGTTCCAAAATATAACAGCTTATCAAATAATCTTTTTTTTTAAATCAGTATATCGTTCTGTAACAAAGAGTCGAGTGTTAATAATTACAATTTTAATCATATTGAATTGCAAATCTTAAAGTTTAATAATATCAATATGACATTAAGTTGTTATATACACGGAACTACATTTGTTTACAACGTAGCCTAACACCACACACAATTCACTTTCGATATCAAACTATCAAGTCGATCACGAGGTGCACAATATTTGCTTCTTTGTTATAATATGTGATAATATCGTGACGAAATAACAAAGATTACTTGGAGTTAAGCTCATTTTATACATTAACAAAGAATTGTGAGGCAAAGTTGTTCGAACTAGAGAAAGACATTTGCTGGTGAAGTGACTGGGTGGGGCGAACATCAAGATCAACTTGTTCGACGGTAGACAGTGGTTGTCTAGGCTGCATTTCGGCCATAGTTTCGGTGTATGAAGGTGAACAAGAGGAATCTGTTGGATTGTTACATTTACTGGACTGAGCAAGAATGCTTGAACACTTTTGCGGGTACCCAACTTTTGCTGCTGTTCAACAGATATGTTGGAATAATTAGTTATGGACTGGACATTTTTGTGCCCTGTTATGGCCATGGTTTCAGTGAGTGGAATGTTTGCATTTCGAAGTTTTTGGACCAGGAATTTGCGAACTGAGTGGTTCGTTATTCTCTTCTGCTTGAGAAAGCCGGCGTCTTTTGCCATGGCCTTCAGCATCTGACCTAGCTTGTTGACACACAATTGTTGACGCAAGAACCACTGGGATGCAGTGTCATTTGTACGTATTGCCAGGTAGAAAGGGTGCTAACTTGAAGAAAAATCAGATGGACGCATATCCGAGTACAGCTTGTAAATTAACACAGGATTTCTTGGTCCAGACGATTGTTTTCTACGGTCAAAGGGGAGCAACTCGAACTGACTCCGTCAAAGGAGAGCAACAACAACAGAACCTATTTGCAACATAATGTTAAATTTACCTAATACTAGAAGTTTAGTGACAATAAATTACAACAAACGCGTTTTTTCTACTTGTATTTGTTTTAATGTCATTAAGATTGACAAACATTTGAGATTGTTTTTATTATTGATGCACTTGGCAAATACAGGTGACGAGGTTCGTGGGAAAAAGTAGTCCCGGTTCGGCAGTTGATGACGTCATTTCGTGCCATTGATTATAGCCTTGCCGTTGATTATAGATGAAATTTAATAAACGGGGCTTTAATCAACCGATTTCGCTGTAAAAGTGGGATAAAATAACTTTTTCCTTAAAACGTGGATGGGAACGAGTTATTTTTTTAATTATCGTAGTTCCGCTTGTTTCATATATGACATCATTCCAATAAATATATTCCTAACATGTGTTTGCGATTTTTTGCATACTTAGTTATGTTTTTTTTACCAACGTGAATCTCATTGTATTTGATTTTGAGATAACATACTTTTTCAATGTATTTATTAATGGGGTACGTTACATTAAATAGTTTTAACAGATAAATAATTGTCTTGTTTCTTGCAGAAGACTGTCGAGGGCTGTAATATCGTTAAACTGTGTGACGGAAAACATTTTTATCTTGCGATTTTGGGCGGCAAGATAGGGGGTCAAATGATTGTATTTTGTTATTCATTTGCTAATTATTTTTCATTTTATTTAAAATTAATTTTATAATTTGAATTAGGATTTAAAACTGCAGAACGTGTGCTCAAAAATATAGCGCGCATGTAATATTTTGCCTTAATATAACAACAACAAAACAACAACAACGAATTGTACCTTTCTGATTAAAGGAAATTAAATCGATCGTAACAGTATAATCAGTAGTAACAAAACAAGAAAAACAAAGATGTAACTTTGATCTTACCTTCCGAATGAAAAGGTCGTTCAGTCTCGTAAGTAGTACTGATGTAATGCTAAGGTTAATTAAAACACTAACATAAATAAACGTCTAGCCAATCAGAAATAACATTCACTTCCGGACATTAACTTTCTCGCAAAATACCGATCTTCATTGATAATATTTCTAATTTTCCGATTGATATATGATGGTTTGCAATATTTCTACACTTCTTGATTCATTTATGTGTACTTGTTCTAAAAAGGCTTTTCTTTTTGATAGCCTTTTAGATTTTCATTCAGTCGACTGTTACTTAAACATTTACTTTAGCAGAAACTTACCGGTATTTTACCAATAGACGTTCTACGCCGTCGGCGCTCTCGTTACATTCCCTGTCACATTTATTCTGAGTGTGTGCATTTATTCTAAAGTTTAAATATTTAAATATGTTACACAACTTTTAAAACATGCTTATAATAATTGAATTACAAAAGTTATTTCAGAGAGGTGATGGTATAACACGGAACAAATATGCCGGTATGCATATATGTATAAATTTCAGCATTGGTTACACAGTACGGTTCACATGAGTTACGTCGATTAAGCGATCACATACAACGGTATTTTTGCGGTAACAAACAAAACAATAAAAACAACGATTTCACATCGAATTAAAAAGTCGTTGTTTCTCAACATTTATAATTTATTAAAAAAAAACATCAGCTGGAAAAAGGAACTTTATGAAGTCAATTGAAATCATTCGCTTATGCTTGCTGAAATACGTGATTAATCTAAGTTAATTCTAACCTTCATTTGGTCTTATTTCTGAGTTTTATTTCTTGCCAACAGCTTTTCTACGCTTAACGCGCGTTGATTATTGTATTTTCTAAAAAAAAAGCGAAAAATTTACACAGAAACTGTACCTGTATTTTAAGATACAACAATATATTATTGAAGTCGCTTGACCCTATCATGCGTACTTTCTAATAGTCGAAATAAATGTCACCTGAAAGCAAAATAAAGTTGGTACATTTCAGAAAATCGCGGTGTGTACCAGTGCAGGATCTCTGACCCATCAGGCAAGGCTTGCAATGTGTACCAGTACAGGATCTTTTATCCACCAGGCGAGGCTTGCAGTGTTTACCAGTGCAGGATCTCTGACCCATCAGGCGAGACTTGAATTGTGTACCAGTATGTGCATGTTACCAGGATCTCTGACACATCATGCGAGGATTGCAATGTGTAACAGTAGGGCTATGTGGACGTTACTAGGATCTCTGACCCATCAAGCGAGCCTTGCAGTGTGTACAAGTACAGGATCTCTGACCCATCGGGCGAGGCTTGCAGTGTGTACCAGTATGTGGACATTACCAGGATCTCTGACCCATCAGGCGAGGCTTGCAGTGTGTACCGGTACAGGATATCTAACCCATCAAGCGAGGCGTGCAGTGTGTACCAGTACAGGATCTCTGACCCATTAGGCGAGGCTTGCAGTGTGTACCAGTACAGGATCTCTGACCCATCAGGCGAGGCTTACAGTGTGTACAAGTACAGGATCTCTGACCCATAGAGCGAGCCTTGCAGTGTGTACCAGTACAGGATCTCTGACCCATCAGTCGAGGCTTGCAGTGTTTACAAGTACAGGATATCTGACCCATCAAACGAGCCTTGCAGTGTGTACCAGTACAGGATCTCTGACCCATCAGGCGAGGCTTGATGTGTGTACAAGTTCAGGATCTCTGACCCATCAGGCGAGGCTTGCAGTGTGTACCAGTACAGGATCTCTTACACATCAGGCGAGGCGTGCAGTGTGTACCAGCACAGGATCTCTGACCCATCAGGCGAGGCTTGCAGTGTGTAGCAGTACAGGATCTCTTACCCATCAAGCGAGGCGTGCAGTGTGTACCAGTACAGGATCTCTGACCCATCAGGCGAGGCTTGCAGTGTTTACCAGTACAGGATCTTTGGCCCATCAGTCGAGGCTTGCAGTGTTTACAAGTACAGGATCTCTGACCCATCAAGCGAGCCGTGCAGTGTGTACCAGTACAGGATCTCTGACCCATCAAGCTAGGCTTGCAGTGTGTACCAGTAAAGGATCTCTGACCCATAGGGCGAGGCTTGCAGTGTGTATCAGTACAGGATCTCTGACCCATCAAGCGAGGCTTGCAGTGTGTACCAGTACAGAATCTCTGACCCATCAGGCGAGGCTTGAAGTGTGTACCAGTACAGAATCTCGGACCCATCAAGCGAGCCTTACAGTGTGTACCAGTACAGGATCTCTGACCCATCAGGCGCGGCTTGTAGTGTGTACTAGAACAGGATCTCTGACCTATCAGGCGATGCTTGCAGTGTGTACTGGTGCAAGATGTTGTACCCATCAGGCGAAGCTTGCAATGTGTACTAGAACAGAATCCCTTACCAATCAGGTGATGCTTACAGTATGTTCTAGTGCAGGATTTCTTACCCATCAGGCGATGCTTACAGTGTGTACCAGTACAGGTTCTCTGACCAATCAGGCGAGACTTGCAGTGTGTATCAGTACATGATCTCTGACCCATCAGGCGAGGCTTGAAGTGTGTACCAGTACAGGATCTCTGACCCATCAAGCGAGACTTACAGTGTGTATAAGTACAGGATCTCTGACCCAACAGGCGAGACTTACAGTGTGTACAAGTACAGGATCTCTGACCCATCAGGCGATACTTGCAGTGTGTACCAGTATAGGATCTCTGACCCATCAGGCGAGGCTTGCAGTGTGTACAAGTACAGGATCTCTGACCAATCAGGCAAGACTTACAGTATGTACAAGTACAGGATCTCTGACCCATCAGGCGAGGCTTGCAGTGTGCACCAGTACAGGATCTCTTACCAATCAGGCGAGACTTACAGTGTGTACAAGTACAGGATCTCTGACCCATCAGGCGATACTTGCAAAGTGTGTACCAGTACAGGATCTCTGGCCCATTAGTCGAGGCTTGCAGTGTGTACAAGTACAGGATCTCTGACCCATCAGGCGAGGCTTGCAAGGTGTACCAGTAAAGGATCTCTAACCCATCAGGCGAGGCTTGCAGTGTGTACCAGTACGGGATCTCTGACCCATCAGGCGAGGCTTGCAGTGTGTACTAGTGCAGGATCTCTGACCCATCAAGCGAGGCTTGCAGTGTGTACCAGTACAGGATCTCTGACCCATCAGGCGAGGCTTGCAGTGTGTACCAGTACAGGATTTCTGACCCCTCAGGCGAGGCTTGCAGTGTGTATAGGTACAGGATCTATGACGCATCAGGTGATGCTTGCAGTGTTTACCAGTACAGGATCTCTGACCCATCAAGCTATGCTTACAGTGTGTACCAGTACAGGATCTCTGACCCATCAGGCGAGGCTTGTAGTGTGTACTAGAACAGGATCTCTGACCTAAAAGGCGATGCTTGAAGTGTGTACTTTTTCGTACCCATCAGGCGAGGTTTGCAGTGTGTACCAGTACAGGATCTCTGACCAATCAGGAGATGCTTACAGTATGTTCTGGTGCAGGATTTCTTACCCATCTGGCGATGCTTACAGTGTGTACCAGTACAGGATCTCTGACCAATCAGGCGAGGCTTGCAGTATGTACCAGTACAGGATCTCTGACCAATCAGTCGAGGCTTGTAATGTGTACCAGTATGTGGACGTTACCAGGATCTCTTACCCATCAGGCGATACTTGCAGTGTGTACCAGTACAGGATCTCTGACCTATCAGTCGAGGCTTGCATTGTGTACCAGTACAGGCACTCTGACCAATCAGGCGAGGCTTGCAGTGTGTATCAGTACATAATCTCTGACCCATCAGGCGAGGCTTGGAGTGTGTACTGAAACAGGATCTCTGACCTATCAGACAATGCTTGCAGTGTGTACCAGTACATGATCTCTATCCCATCAGGCGAGGCTTTCAATGTGTTCCAGTACATGATCTCTGACCCATCAGGCGAGGCTTGCAGTGTGTACCACTTCAGGATCTCTGACCCCATCAGGCGAGCCTTTCAATGTGTACCAGTACAGGATCTCTGACCCCATCAGGCGAGGCTTTCAATGTGTACCAGTACAGGATCTCTGACCTATCAGGCGAGGCTTGCAGTGTGTACCAGTACATGATCTCTGACCCATCAGGCGAGGCTTGCAATGTGTGCCAGTGCAGGATCGCTGACCCATCAGGCGAGGCTTGCAGTGTGTACCAATACATGATCTCTGACCCATCAGACAATGCTTGCAGTGCGTACCAGTACAGGATCTCTAATCCATCAGGCGAGGCTTGCAGTGTGTACCAGTACATGATCTCTGACCCATCATGCGAGGCTTGCAATGTGTGACAGTGCAGGATCGCTGACCCATCAGGCGAGGCTTGCAGTGTGTACCAATACATGATCTCTGACCCATCAGGCGAGCCTTTCAGTGTGTACAGGTACATGTTCTCTGACCCATTATGCTATGCTTACAGTGTGTACCAGTACAGGATCTCTGACCCATCACGCGAGGCTTGCAGTGTGTACTAGAACAGGATCTCTGACCAATCAGGGGATGCTTGCAGTATGTTCTAGTGCGGGATTTCTTTCCCATCAGGCGATGCTTGCAGTGTGTACCAGTACAGGATCTCTGACCAATCAGGCAAGGCTTGCAGTGTGTACCAGTACAGGATCTCTGACCAATCAGGCGATGCTTGCAGTACGTACTAGTGCATGATTTCTTACACATCAGGCGAGGCTTGCAGTGAGTACCAGTACATGATTTCTTACACATCATGCGAAGCTTCCAGTGAGTACCAGAACATGATTTCTTACACATCAGGCGAGGCTTGCAGTTTGTACCAGTACAGGATCTCTGACCAATCAGGCGTGGCTTGCAGTGTGTACTTGTACAGGATCTCTGACCAATCAGGCGATGTGTGCAGTGTGTACCAATAAAGGATCTCTGACCAATCAGGCGATGCTTGCAGTATTAACTAGTGCATGATTTCTTACACATCAGGCGAGGCTTGCAGTGAGTACCAGTACATGATTTCTTACACATCAGGCGAAGCTTGCAGTGAGTACCAGTACATGATTTCTTACACATCAGGCGAGGCTTGCAGTGAGTACCAGTACATGATTTCTTACACATCAGGCGAGGCTTGCAGTGAGTACCAGTACATGATTTCTTACACATCAGGCGAAGCTTGCAGTGTTTACCAGTACAGGATCTCTGACCAATCAGGCGATGTTTGCAGTTGTTTACCAGTACATGATCTCTGACCCATCAGGTGATGTTTGCAGTGTTTACCAGTACAGGATCTCTGACCCATCATGCGAGGCTTGCAGTGTTAACTAGTACAGTATCTCTGACCCATCAGGCGATGTTTGCAGTGTTTACCAGTACAGGATCTCTGACCCATCAGGCAAGGCTTGCAGTGTTTACCAGTACAGGATCTCTGGCCCATCAGGCGAGGCTTGCAGTGTGTACCAGTAAAGGGTCACTTACCCATCAGGCGAGGTTTGCAGTGTGTATACGTAAAGGGTCTCTTACCCATCAGGCGAGGCTTTCAGTGTTGACCAGTATGTGGACGTTACAAGGATCTCTGACACATCGGGCGAGTCTTGCAGTGTGTACCAGTATGTTAAAGTTACCAGGATCTCTTACCCATCAGGCGAGGCTTGCAGTGTTTACCAGTATGTGGACGTTACCAGGATCTCTGACCCATCAGGCGAGGCTTGCAGAGTGTACCGGTACAGGATCTCTAACCCATCAAGCGAGGCGTGCAGTGTGTACACGTACATGATCTCTGACCCATCAGGCGAGGCGTGCAATGTGTGCCAGTACAGGATCGCTTACCCATCAGGCGAGGCTTGCAGTGTGTACCAGTACAGGATCTCTAACCCATCAGGCGAGGCTTGCAGTGTGTACAAGTACAGGATCTCTAAACCATCAGGCGAGGCTTGCAGTGTGTACCAGTACATGATCTCTGACCCATCAGGCGAGGCTTGCAATTTGTGCCAGTACAGGATCTCTGACCTATCAGGCGAGGCTTGCAGTGTGTACCAGTTCAGGATCTCTGACCCATCAGGCGAGGCTTGCAGTGCGTACCAGTACAGGATCTCTAACCCATCAGGCGAGGCTTGCAGTGTTTACCAGTACATGATCTCTGACCCATCAGGCGAGGCTTGCAATGTGTGCCAGTACAGGATCGCTTACCCATCAGGCGAGGCTTGCAGTGTGTACCAATACATGATCTCTGACTCATCAGGCGAGCCTTTCAGTGCGTACAGGTACATGTTCTCTGACCCATTATGCTATGCTTACAGTGTGTACCAGTACAGGATCTCTGACCCCTCAGGCGAGGCTTGCAGTGTGTACTAGAACAGGATCTCTGATCAATCAGGTGATGCTTGCAGTATGTTCTAGTGCGGGATTTCTTTCCCATCAGGCGATGCTTGCAGTGTGTACCAGTACAGTATCTCTGATCAATCAGGCAAGGCTTGCAGTATGTACCAGTACAGGATCTCTGACCAATCAGGCGATGCTTGCAGTACGTACTAGTGCATGATTTCTTACACATCAGGCGAGGCTTGCAGTGAGTACCAGTACATGATTTCTTACACATCAAGCGAAGCTTGCAGTGAGTACCAAAACATGATTTCTTACACATCTGGCGAGGCATGCAGTTTGTACCAGAACAGGATATCTGACCCATCAGGCGATGCTTGCAGTACGTACTAGTGCATGCTTTCTTACACATCAGGCGAGGCTTGCAGTGAGTACCAGTACATGATTTCTTACACATCAGGCGAAGCTTGCAGTGAGTACCAGAACATGATTTCTTACACATCAGGCGAGGCTTGCAGTTTGTACCAGTACAGGATCTCTGACCCATCAGGCGTGGCTTGCAGTGTGTACCAGTACAGGATCTCTGACCAATCAGGCGATGTTTGCAGTGTGTACCAGTACAGGATCTCTGACCAATCAGGCGATGTGTGCAGTGTGTACCTATACAGGATCTCTGACCAATCAGGCGATGCTTGCAGTATGTACTAGTGCATGATTTCTTACACATCAGGTAGGCTTGCAGTGAGTACCAGTACAGGATCTCTGACCAATCAGGCGATGTGTGCAGTGTGTACCAATACAGGATCTCTGACCAATCAGGCGATGCTTGCAGTACGTACAAGTGCATGATTTCTTACACATCAGGCGAGGCTTGCAGTGAGTACCAGTACATGATTTCGTACACATCAGGCGAAGCTTGCAGTGAGTACCAGTACATGATTTCTTACACATTAGGCGAAGCTTGCAGTGTGCACCAGTACAGGATTTCTGACCCATCATGCTATGCTTACAGTGTGTACCAGTACAGGATCTCTGACCAATCAGGCGAGGCTTGCAGTGTGTACCAGTACAGGATCTCTGACCAATCAGGCGAGGCTTGCAGTGTGTACCAGTACAGGATCTCTCACCAATTAGGCTATGTTTGCAGTGTGTACCAGTACAGGATATTTGACCCATCAGGCGAGGTTTGCAGTGTGTACAAGTAAGTAAGAATTATGTCCGCGTGTATCGCTTCTCCATGAACCTTAGTGCTTATTTACGTTGCATGGTGGAAAAGCTGTAGTTCTTTTCCCATTTTCGCCAACATTTGCATGAGACGCCACCACTAAACAATTGAAAATACCCATACACTGAATATTGGTTGGTCGAAAATATGTTCACAGACTTAATATGTATATCATGTATATATCAATGTTTTAGTCCTTTTTCAACAGCTTGGTGAATAAACCAAAGTTGTTATCTACAACTAAATGCTCTCATATGCTTTCGAAAGTTGAAGTATAAAACTACATGACAACGTAAGTACACACATATTTTTTTGCATATATACACGTGTTTATATTGTTTAAAGTTTATACAATGTTAACTTTGTCACATTAAAACATAACTAAAATGCAAGAAATTATGAAATAAATTCATTTTTCGGCAGACTATCTAATGTTTGTATATGTAGAAGTGTGCGCACGCATCCATATACAGATGTTGTGCCGTTTACAACGATATGTAAAGTATTGTTTATCTCACCCATTTGTTATTATCGACTTTCAATTGCATTCGTTCCATCACATACACACATGCAGAACAATCAATCCTCGTACTTCATCTTGTGAATATCCGATGTTTCAATGAATCAAGAACCTATGTTTTAACAAAGCATAACTCTCCAAAATAAACCTGGCAATGACCTTATACCTCAGTCACAAAAAGAGACCAATCACCGTCCGATCAGCGGACGAAGGTTTTTTACGTACGCTCATCCGGCTTGCGCCCGGCCTATTATCGCACGAACACCGGGTCATTTTTGTAGCATCGGGCGGCGTCCGGATTAATTTCAACTCTCACTAAAAAACTTCCCGAAGTTGGCCCGGGAAGCAATCGAGTTGAGATAAAAACAAGATCGGTCGATCAACGCCCGGTTATCGCCCGGCGATCGCCCGACATCGGGTTCAATGTACGTGTATCGGCAAAAATCAAGGTATTTCCAAGGGATATACTCGATCGGCAAAAATCACAAGGTATTTCCAAGGGACATATACATTGACCGGCGACCGTCTGATTATCGGAGGGCCTCCGAACGAAGCTTGACGGAAACCGGTCGGAGCTCGCCATGAAACACATACAACGAATCCGATGTCGGGCGCTAACCATGCGTTGATCGTCTGATCTTTTTTCGATCTCAACTCGATTCCTTCCCGAGCCCGATGTCGGGTCAAATTTTAAGTGAGATTTAAAATTAATCCGGACGCCGCACGATGTTACAAAATGACCCGGTGACCGTTCGATCATCGGCCGGCTGCCAGCCGGATGAGGGGAAAATACGTCCTCCGCTTATCGGACGGTCATCGGTCTCTATTTGTGACTGATGTATTACACTGTGGCACTCATCGGACGCGGACGGCTCCGACGTGTTCAGTCCTCCCGTTGCCTGAAGATCGGACACATCGGCCGGCAACCGGATTATTTGTGACTGAGGCATTACTCCTTGTATATTTAACTGTCGGTACACATAAATCAGGGTCCGGATTAATGAGAGCGACCATGGTCGGGCGACTATGGTTGTACCAGCGAATAATCGTCGTGCAACGTAACCGGGTTTATTGGAGAGAGACGATCGTCAGTCGACCGCACGTTGTTCGACATATTGTCGAGCGACCGCAGTCCACCCCTCACACCACGACTGCTCGTCGCTTGACGCTATGTCGGCACACAAAACCCGTGCCATGAGACTCCCAGACAATCTGTGACGGTACCAAGATCGTCTGGGCATCTGTAGGACAATCCCAGACAGTCTGCGACGGTTTCAGAAGGTCTCCCAGACCAGCTGGGCACCTGCAGGAGACTCCAAGACAGTCTGCAACGGTGCCAAGACTATCTGGGCACCTGCAGAAGACACCCAGACAGTCTGCGACGGTGCCAGAGAGTCTTAAGGATCGGCGAAGCACCCGCAGGAGACTCCCGGACAGTGTGCGACGAAGCCAATCTCCAAGACCGGCGGCGCACCTGCAAGACACTCACAGACAGTCCACGACGGTGACAAGACCGTCTGTGCACCTACAAAAGACTCCAAAAAATGCAATCTGCCAGACCGTCGGGGCACCTAAAGGAGACTTCTAGACAGTCTGCGACGATGCCAAGACTGTCTGTGCACCAGCCAGAGACTCTCAGACAGTCTCCCAGACCAGTGGGCACCTGCAGGGACTCCAAGACAGTCTGCGACGGTGCCAAGAACGTCTGGGCACCTGCAGGATACTCCGAGACAGTCTGCGATGTTGCCAAGTACGTCTGTGCACTTGCAATAGACTCCCAGACAGTCTGCGATGGTGCCATTACCGTCTGGGCACCTGTAGGAGACTCCCAGACTGTATGCGACGGTGCCAAACAATCTCTCAGACCGGCGGGCAACTGTAGGAGACTCCCAGACAGTCTCCGACGTTGCCAAGAACGTCTGGGCACCTGCAGGAGATTCCCAAACAGTCTTCGACGGAGTGAGAGACTCTCTGGCACTGTTACAGACTGTCTGTGAGTCTCCTGAAGTTGCCCAGACGGTCTTGGCACGTCGCAGAATGTTTGGGAGGCTCTTGCATGTGCCCCGCCGTCTGGGAGACTGTCTGGCACCATTGCAGACAATCTGGGAATCCCTGCATGTGTTCTTACGGCCTTGACACCGTCTCAGACTGTCTGGGAGTCTCCTGCAGGTGCCCCTCCGGTCTAAGAGACTGCCTGGCAACGTCACATACTGTCTGGGGGTCTCCTGCATGTGCCCAGATGGTCTTGGAACCGTCGCACACTGTCTCGGAGCCTCCTGCAAGGCTCAGACGGTTTTGGCACCGTCGCAGACTGTCTGGGAGTCTCCTGCTGGTGCCCAGACGGTCATGGCACCATCGCAGACTGTCTGGGAGTTTCCTGTTGGTGCTCCGCAGGTCTGGGAGACTGTCTTGCACCGTCATAGACTGTCTGGGAGTCTTCTTCAGGTGTCCAGACGGTCTTGGCACCTTCGCAAACTGTTTGGGAGTCTCCTGTAGGTGCCCGCCGGTCTCGGAGACTGTCTGGCACCGTCGCAGACTGTCTGGGAGTTTCCTGCAGGTACCCAGACGGTTTTGGCATCGTCGCAGACTGTCTGGGAGTCTCCTTCAAGTGCTTTGCATGTCTTGGATACTGTCTTGCATCGTCGCAGAATGTCTGGGAGTCTCATGCAGGTGTCAATGCGGTCTTTGCACCGTCTCGGACTGTCTGGGAGTCTCCTGCTGGTACATTGAACGCGACGAGTGGTCAGTCTAGTGCATTCCTCTTTATATCCCGTATCTTTTTATGCCCCTGGTAGGTTGACATATAGCAGCTTAAATGTCCGTCAGTCCGTCAGCCAGTCCGTCCGTCTGAAAACTTTAACATTACCCATAACTTTTGCAATATTGAAGATAGCAACTTGATATTTGGCATGCATGTGTATTTCATAGAGCTGCACATTTTGAGTGGTGAAAGGTCAAGGTCAATGCCATCCGTCAAATATATGGCTTCAAATGGGCGCAGTAGGGGGCATTGTGTTTTTGACAACACATCTCTTGTTTTTACATGTGTCTGCTGTCCTCAACGCCACCCCAAACCCGTTTATGGCTGCAAAAATCACCAGCCACTTTTCCGCTTGTTTGCCTCGGTCACTAATGGCCCGTGCTTTCCTTCGAGAAGTTTCTTGTTCTCGATAACAAGCTCTAAAAGGATATCTATTTCTTTTTTGGACCACGAATGGCACTGAATTGAATCGTTGCTTTCTTCGTCTTCCATTGTTCACGTGTATTTTCGCCGTCGGATGTTGAAAATAGCGACTACCACGACCGCAGTCGACTGACCACACCGTCGTGCGACCACAGTCGCGGCAACTTGCTCCTTGAACGCGGCAAGTGGTCAGTTGGCGGCCAACGAGCGTCGATCGACCACACAGTCAACCGACTACAGTCGGGTTTTTTAGTTTTATATTAAACCGGATCCAGTTTCCGTACTTTACGAAATTATAATCGATCGAGCCATAGTCCAAATAATTAGATGTAATCTACCGACGTAAATCGATCTCATATTTATAGGAGTTATTGAGGCATACCATAGTAAGTATACTGGTATTGAGATAATACGAGTATGCTTAGTGTGGTATTTCAACGTAATGCGACTGAGTAATGAGGCAGTGAGACAGAATCCTGGGTCCGGTTTAATGAAAAACGATAAAACCTGACTGTAGTCAATTGATTGTGTGGTCGACCGACGCTCGTCGGCCGCCAACTGACAACTCGCCGCGTTCAAAGAGCAAGTTGCCGCGACTGTTCTCGCACGACGGTGTGGTCAGTCGACTGCGGTCGTGGTAGTTGATATTTTTAGGAAAATTACCACTTCCGCCATCAAAATCCGACGTCGAAATCACAAGCGAAAAATGGAAGGCGAAGACAGCAACATTTTGAGTCAGTGTCACTTGTGGTCCAAAAAAGAGATAAACATCCTTTTATAGCTTGTTATCGAGACCAAGAACCTGCAGGAGGAAAAGCACGGGCCATTGGTGACCGAGGTCAATTAGCGGAAAAAGTGGCAGGAGACTGTGTCAGCCAAAACGCGCGTTGTGTGGTGTTGAGGACAGCAGACCCATATAAAAAAGCTACGTGACATAAAAAGGAATGCACAAGACTGGCCACTAGACTGCGACGGTGCCAAGACTGGGTACATGCACTAGAAGTCCATACAGTCTGCGACGGTGCCAGACAGTCTTTCAGACAGGCAGGGCACATGCAGGAAACTCTCAGTCAGTCTGCGACGGTGCCAAGACAGTCTTCCAGACCGGAAAGGCACCTGCAAGAGACTCCTAGACAGTCTTCGACGGTGCCAAGACCATTTGGGCTTCTGCAGGAGACCCCGACACAGTCTACGACGGTGCCTGAAAGTCTTCAAGACCGGCGATGCACCTACAGGAGACTCCTAGACTATCTGCGACTGTGCCAAAACCGTCTGGACACCTGCAGGAGACTCCCAGACATTCTGCAACGATATCATGACCGTCTGGACACCTGGAGAAAACTCCCAGACAGTCTGCGACGTTGTCTTTTTAATCGGCGGGGCAGATGCAGGAGACTCCGAGACACTGTGCGACAGCGCCAAGATTGTCAGTGAACCAGTAGGAGACTCCCAGACAGTCTGTGACGGTGCCAATGTCATCTATGCACCTGCAGGAGACTCACAGACAGTCTGCGACGCTGCCAGAAAATCTACCAGACCGGCGAGGCACCCGCAGGAGACTCCTAGATAGTCTTCGACGGTGCCAGGACCGTCTGAGCAGCCGCATGAGATTCACAGGCAGTGCTAATAGTCTCCGAGACCGTCAGGGCACCTTCGGGAGAATCCCAGACAGTCTGTGACGGTGCGAAGACCGTCTTGACACCAGCAGGATACTTAAAAATGGTCTACTACGGTGCCAATACCGTCTCGGCACTTGCAGGAGACTTTCATACAGTCTTTGACGGTGCCAGACAGTCTCTCAGACCGGCGGGGAACCTTCAGCAGACCCCAAGACATTCTGCAACGTTGCCAGACAGTCTCTCAGACCGGAGGGGCACCTGCAGGAGACTTCCAGAGAGTTTGCGACGGTGTCAAGACCGTAAGAACACATACAGGAGATTTCCAGACTGTCTGCGAATGTGCCAGACAGTTTTCCAGACCGACAGGGCATATGCAAGAGACTCCCATACATTCTACGACGTGCCAAAACTGTCTGGGCAACTTCAGGAGACTCCCAAACAGTCTCTAACAGTGCCCGACAGTCTCTCACTCCGTCGAAAACAGTTTGGGAATCTCCTGCAGGTGCCCAGACAGTCTTTGCACCGTCGCAGACTGTCTGAGAGTCTCCTACAGGTGCCCCTACGGTTTGGGAGACTGTCTTACACCGTCTGGGAGTCTCCTGCAGGTGTCCGGACGGTCTTGGCACCGTCACAGACTGTCTTGGAGTCTCCGGCAGGTGCTCAGCTTGTCTGGGAGACCTTCTGAAACCGCCACAGACTGTCTGAGATTGTCCTACAGGTGCCAAGACGATATTGGTACCATCGCAGATTGTCTGGGAGTCGCCTGGCACGGGTTTTGGGTGCCGACAAAGCGTCAAGCGACGAGCAGTCGTGGTGTGAGGGGTGGACTGCGGTCGCTCGACAGTATGTCGAACAATGCGCGGTCGACTGACGATCTTCGCTCTCTATTAAACCCGGTTATAGTCGCACGACGATTATTCGCTGGTATATTCATAGTCGCCCGACCATGGTCGCTTTCATTAAACCGGACCCTGGTATATTTTAAAGAAACCAACCTGTCGGATGCATAGAAATCATGCATTTCTCTTGTTTCGGTAAATATATACCATACGATTCTCAGACACATTCTGGGAAGCAAAGAATTAGCTTTTAATTAAATTCATTTAACACACATTCAGTTAAGTCATATTTAAATAATGTCACAAGATGCAATGTTAATCCATAATAATTGAATCTATTATAAGAATTCACATCTCTTATTACAATGGCCCATATTCACCAATCGATTCGTACAGAAGTCTAACATGAAGTTTCTACACTATTATTTTCCATAAGTTTATAAATGACACCAGCATATTGTTAGTCTGTATATATTCAAACTCCGAAGAATGTTTTTTTGTGTTTAATTTTATTCGTACATATTTAATTATGTAAATACTATCGATAGTTATTAATACAGCTGTCCAATATTCATTTGTAAATGTATAGTGTTGCAATCAAAAGAATGTATACTTTGTAGCAGAGATTTGGTTGGTGAATACGGGCATTGTACTTTGACGGTCAACCCGAAAACATAATTACATTATAGTTCACATTATTCATAAGACTGCATAATAGCATGTTGAGCCCTATTTCACCAGTAAATATGTGAATATAGTAAAGTAAGTAGTATAGTAGTAAGTTTAAACCTATGTATTTATGTTTGATTACAAATGGATATAGCTTACTGAGATAATCTTTAGTCCGTTTCCTGCTAACAACTGTTTATAAGAAATCTTGAAAAGGCTCCAAGAAAGGAGATCAAACCTGTGACCTGATTGTTCGGATGATACCATATCCCTATGACACGACTAGATGATACCATATCCCTATGACACGACTAGATGATACCATATCCCTATGACACGACTAGATGATACCATATCCCTATGACACGACTAGATGATACCATATCCTTATGACACGACTAGATGATACCATATCCTTATGACACGACTAGATGATACCATATCCTTATGACACGACTAGATGATACCATATCCCTATGACACGACTAGATGATACCATATCCCTATGACACGACTAGATGATACCATATCCCTATGACACGACTAGATGATACCATATCCCTATGACACGACTAGATGATACCATATCCCTATGACACGACTAGATGATACCATATCCCTATGACACGACTATCTCTGGTGATTACATGTATACCATTGATAAAGTTCTTACTTCTTACTTCGTCACGATATGTCTTACGATCTTTAAATATACCTGTAGGCAAATAATGTTGTAAGTATACAAAGTATGCAAACAGTTTAGCAAATCAATGTGTTGCCTCAGCTAATGTACTTATAAAGATGGGAATATTCTATAATAAAATACCTCTTACTTTTACTGGTTAATACCTGCTGAAGAACCATGATGATGTCTCAGATTACGTATAAAGAACAACTCTTTTCGTAGGAGGTGCTCCATTGCATACAATTATAACATACAGAATATATATTGTAGCTTTCAATTCCACAGTTATTTTACACTGTGAAGTGACTAATAGCAAATTATAATGTTAAACATAGCATTCTACAGTCGGAAATGTGTCCTTCCTTGATGTTGTTTGTTTGGTTAAAACATATTTATTCTAGAATGTGTGTACAAGATATTTTACAAACATCTTAAGTTTATATGATTGGAACGGTAGCAAAGCTAGTAGGGTTCCTTTCCCCAGTAATAAATTAACATACATAGTGACGGTAATTTGCATTTTAAACACAAAAAATGAATAATGATTTGAGGTTAAACAAGTATGTGAGTATCATTGGAATCAAAATTGTTTTTTTAAATATTGAAACAGTGTATTTAAGAAAACAAAGTAGAATCAAAGAAATAATTGTTAAGAAATGAAAATGTTAAAAAATAGAAAACCGATATTTATATCATCCCGAACCTTCCCGAGCCTTCGATGAAACTATGGACTGCATCAAACACAGCTAAATTCTCTACAAGTGAAAGATTATCATCGCCATACAATAATGTGCGCAATGATATATCCGTGTATTGTTCTATAGTTCTCACTAAAGTTAATCTTAAATTTGCATGTAAAGGACAGATCAGAAAAAAGTGAGTAGTGTCTTCTTTTTTTCCGCATTGACAAAGCGGCGATGGAACTAGATTTCTATCATATAAATGTTTGTTAAGAGAACTTCAGTTAGTTCTTAGACGTGTGTGCAACACTTGTTGTCTTCGCTTAACATAATAAAAACATGGGTTACTACGAGGTTTATTAATACCAAGTGCCATTTTCAATTCAGATATGTTATCAACAGGCTTTGCTTCGTCTGGAAGTGAATTCCAAGCAGAAATTGTTGAGGGCAAGAAGGAAGTTTGGTACAAAGAAGTCCTAGACCGAACACCATCTAAATGGGATGAATTACGTAACGATCTTGTAGATCGCTCACCAACTGATTGTGGGGTCAGTGAGGACAAATATTCTGGACTAAGACCTTTGACCATTTTTAAGCAAAGAATGAGTTTATGTTTTGACCTTCTTGTGCCGAGAGTTTCCCAACAAACTTCGTTAAAAAGTAACCTTGAAGACACCAGTCTGGAACAGCCGGAAGCAATAACTCATTTTTTTCATACATCGTACAATTATCCCATACAACATCGGCATATTCGAGCATTGGTCGAATAAAAGTAAAGTAACATATTTCAAATGATCTTCGATCAATGCGGAAGCGGAGCTTTTTTAAAATGTTGATGCGTGACCAGGCCTTTAATTTAATATACTCAATTTTTTTATGCCAGCTTCCATTATTTGACAGAACAACGCCTAAATGTGTGTGACTATTGACTGAGGGAACTGGAGTATCATACATGTGGAGAGGCAAATGATGGGGTGTGTCCCTCTTACGCGATATAATAAGTGATTCCGACTCCAGTGGGTTAAATTTTTCTAACCATGTATTGGCCCATCTTGCAATTTTGTCTATATCGCTTTCTAAAACGGCGGCTGCAGAGTTAGGAGTGTCAACAACTAAAAAAAAACTAGTATCGTCTGCAAATAAGTTGATATGAGCTTCAATGTCATTTACAACGTCATAAATGTATACAAGGAATAAAAGGTGACCAAGAATGGAGCCTCGTGGCACTCAAGCCTTCATTTCCGCTTGGGAAGAGGAGACCCCGGGAACTACTACCCTTTGATGCCTTTGGTAGAGATAGTTAGAAAACCAGTTCAGAAGGTTATCTTTGATACCTGCATGTTTCAGTTTTAATAAGAGGCCACGATGCCAGACTTTGTCAAAGGCTTTACTTATGTCGAAAAACACCACCCTGACCTCCAATCCATCATGTAATGCTTTACAAAACGTATTGTATAGATGTAATTGACAGCCGAATCACCTGGAATAAATTCAGACTGAAATTTTGTGAAAAAATTAGAATCTTGAAAGAAGTTAAATACATGTTTAAAGATAATCATTTCTAGTACTTTTTTCCATTGTATTAAAAAGTGAAATTGGACGATAATTCGAGGGAATAGAAACATCCCCTTTTTTGAATATTGCGCAAACGTTTGACATTTTCCAGTCATTTGGTACTGTTTACGTCGACAAAGAAATATTAAAAAGATCACAGAGTGGTTGACTTAGTTCATTTGCTCCCTCACGTAGTAATCTGTTATTTATACCATCAAGGCCACAAGCTTTACCCATAGGCAGATGCATAAGAACGTCCTTTACTTCGCAAGCGGTTATTACTATAGACGAAAGTATCTGTTGATTTGCAATGGAGGCTAACTCCGGTAGAACGTGATCAGACTCATCTATATATGTCTGTTGAGCGAAGAAATCAGTAAGTACTTCAGCTTTTTGAACTTCGTCAAAAACCAGTTCACCAGCGCAGTTGACGAGTGAGGGTAATTTTTTACTAACGTTGACTGTAAGAAAAGATTTCAGGACTTTCCAACAATTCCGCGTTGAGTAATTGTTGGATTTAAACTTGCATGCAAGAGAGTAGTAATAATTTGATTTGGCAGAGCGGACAAGAGAAACTACTTCATTACGAAGTACACGAAACTTAGTCCAGCTAGATTGGGAATTTGTTACTTTAGCTTTCCCTATAAGTTCGTTTTCGTTTTAGTATTTTTAATTTTATTTCGGATGAGAGCCATGGCGGTTCGGCTGGGCGGACGGTGACGTCTTTATTTGGTATACACTTAGCTGCTGTATTAAGTAAAACGTTTGTAAGATTTTTTGTGCAAATTACGTTTATAGCATAGATGGGATGGCCTTTTAAATTTAAGAATAACGAACGGGACAATGATATCTTATCATTTGATCAAGGAATGGTTCACCTACCCCAGAGAAAATGACAGATTCTTTATTTGAAACAAATATTAAATCAATAATAAAGGAAGACGTTTCAGTAAAGTGAGTGGGATCTTGTATACACTGATCGAGTGCAAACTGCTGCGAAATGGAGGCGATTTTACGTTCAGCTTGATAAAGTTGGGTGTTAAGATTAAAGTCACCCAAGACTATAATGTCGTTGATGCCTGCTTCTAATGCTAGCCCAAATGAGTCATCGATTTTGCTGAAATAATTGTTATCTGAATTTGGTGGTCTGTAAATAGTACCGATTAGAATTCGTTTATTCGAATGAGGTCGAACCTTAAACCAAATTGCTCAAGATTTGTTATTTCTAGATCTGGTCTTCGGGTAAAGTTAATACCATCCTTGGCATAAACAGCAACTCCGCCGTGTGGATCATGAGTTCGATCACGACGGACGGGTAGGCTAAAACCTGGTATAAAAACAGTTGGATTCTGATAGCCACGTTTCTGAGAAAGTAATGATATCGAATGATCTTAATTCTGCAGTTAGCAAATCCAGTTTATGAAGAAGACTTTGAACATTATAGTGAACAATCGACAAATTGTGAGAAGAGTTGAGAAAATGGGACATATCTAGGGATAAGTCAGTATGGGATTCCAGTGATGATGAGGACTCACTAGCTGATGGTCCGGTGTTATGGTGGATATCGCCGGATATACTTAGTAGAAAACAGAATAGCCATGGACAAAGTGTTGACACAAAGACTGTTTTGATCAATAGAAAAAAGAACATGATATTTTGCATGGGTTTGTGACTCTTTGGACAAATACGTATATGGGTCTGTATCGTCAGATTACATTCGGACGTGGCTTCAATATTAACAGCCAAAGATTTTGAAAACACGGGCATATTAAAGATAGCAATGAGGTAATAAAACTTGATTGCTAGCGGTAGGAAGTAATTGATGCGTAAGTTGGACATTACAGCTACTATTGTCTGGCCTTTACTCATGATATACGAAGGAGAAACAAAATAAACATGCAAGCAGCTGTCATGCCAAACAAAGTCGACAAGAGGAGTTTCATGTAAACTCTCGGGGGGTTCAATATGGTTAACTTATCGGTTTCATGTAGAGAAAAACAGAATGAATATGTATCTGTTAGAAAAAAGAAGAAGATAAAGCTTTATAAAGAAAAAGTTCATAAAGAAGTTCATATTATAAACATGGTGGTTATGTCAGACTCGCGAGATCAATGAATAAACTATAACGTTTAACAACAAATTGATAAAAATATGTAAACTCTATAATATCCAACAATTAATTGTTAAAAAATCACGACTACGACAGCTAAGGACGCGTCAAAAGTAAATGAACACGATTTTGTTGTACAATACTAATGCGTATAAATATTACAGTTTATCTATGAGCCTTTATAAAAATTCATCAGCATTATAGAACTATATACAATTCAACAGCATACTAATTCAACAGCATTATATCACAATTCATTTATATAAATTATATATTCGACTCAACAGCATATGTCAAGTATCACACGTCGTGATAAGAATATGTATTCACAAGACAGGTACGAAACAGTGAGGATATAAATTGATCAGCATTTTGAAAATAAGATAAGAAATATGATGTGGGTCAATTGTTATTCTAGTTAAGGAATCATGCCGTGGATATCAAGTGTAAAATGTATACACTATAATAGCCAAAAATAATAGCCAACAATTAATTGTGGAAGAATCACGACTACAACAGCTAAGGACGCGTCAAAAGTAAAAAAACAAGATTTCGTTGTACAATACTAATGTGTGTAAATATTACAGTTTATCTATGAGACTTTATAAAAATTCATCAGCATTATAGAACAAAATACAATTGTACAGCATACAAATTCAACAGCATTATAGCACAATTCATTTATATAAATATGTATTCAGTTCAACAGCATATGTCAAGTATCACACGTCGTGATAAGAATATGTATTCACAAGACAGGTACGAAACAGTGAGGTTATAACTTGATAAGCTTTTGAAAATAAGATAAGAAATATGATGTGGGTCAATTGTTATTCTAGTTCAGGAATCATGCCGCGGATATCAAGTGGCAAATGTATTAATGTTATACTAGATTACATTGAATAATCCAATATTGCGTATTGCTAAAATAAATAATAATATGTATATTATTTTATTAATTTATTAATAATCATGTTTTAATAGATCTATTAAATTACAGTACATTTTAACAGATGTATTAGTTTGGGCCTTTATTTATTAAAGTGCAGGAATTTCATTATTTTAAAAATGAACATCACAAGTAGTTGCTAGTATTCTTTACATTACATGACAGCATTGTACTGTAAACTTCTATATAAATCAGAAATAACAATTATAAGGCGTCGCTAACTCTCCACATTTAATCTTTTCGGTTGCTCAAACTAAATCGTGTAAGTAAAATTTCCGTAAAGATAAACGTTTCAGAAGAGCATACAGTTATGTTTATTTTCGGGAGGGATAAATAATAATATCAGGTAATTATAGGCCATATCAATAAAGACGCCTATAGTCCCATTCATACAGGTAGTATACAGCTATACTGGTCGACGAAAGATCAGCGTGCGCCAGTGGACAGTTGAAGGTTATGCAAATCGCCTATGGTTTCAATGCGATGAATGCGCGAGTCCATTCCACGGATCATGATGGCTCCATCTGACGTTCGCACACTGCTCGCATATTTTGTTTTTACGAGCTAACGAGCTTTGTAAAATAACTGGCTGCGTGTACGCGTTAGATCCTCATTTATGTACACACCTCGGTGACCACAGGTATTGATTGAGCTTCGATTTCTCGGAGAGGAGTTTCATGCGCGATCGAAACGAAGCAAATTTGACAATTATGTCTCTCGGACGCGGTTTGTTGGAGAGATGTTGTTTGTTTGCACAGGCCACACAAAAGTTATCGGTTCCAAACAAGTTTCATGCAATGCTTGTATACTCTTCATATTTTGTGTTTCGGTCTGCGAGGTTTATCTATGCATTTTGCGAAATAGAACATAGAGTTACGATTATCGCATTCCAGTATTTTTGCGAGACAATCATGTACATGAACCAGCCCCCCTCCTCTCTGTGTTATAGGCCAATGCCATACTTGGATGTCAAATGAAAGATTCTGTCCGCAAAATAACGTCCTCATGCTTTTAGAGAGAAATAAGTTTAATTTGTACATTTGTTAATTATCATAAGACATGATAAGTCGAAAGTTTAAGGTCATATGGTTCAAGATCAAGATGAAAGTTCAAATGTGTCATTAATATAAAACCTTGTTTGGATATTTTATGTCCAAAACACATTTCATTATGCACGTGGCACTTGTTTGCTTCGATCAGTTTGATTCCTGTTATCACACAATTTGCGGAAACGAAAAAAAATCGTTCCGAAAACAAATATCTTATTTGTATTTTTATTTTCTTTATTTGTTGTTATGCTTTCATTTTGAATCCAACGTCAGCACGCGACCCTTGATAATGCTGATGATGAAGATGATGATTTGTGTTATGGTGGTGGTGAAGATGACGACGATTATGATGATGATAATTATGATGATGAAGATGATGACGATGGTGATAATGATTATGGTGGTAGTGAAGATTACGACGAAAATGTTGATGATGATAATGATTTTGATGATGATGATGATGATGATGATGATGATGATGATGATGATGATGATGATGATGATGATGATGATGATGATGATGATGATGATGATGATGATGATGATGATATAAATTATTATTAGTAGTAACAGTATTGAATAGTTCTCTATTCTTAATTGTGTATTTATCCAGATCAACGGGCAACATGTCACCATATCCATTACGCATTGAAGGCAAAAAAGATTTTCACGACTCATTGAGTATTTACATTGAAACACTCTCAAATGTCTGCTAAGACAATGGTGACTTATTGTGCCTTATTGTGAAATAGTTGTCAGAGGAAATATAACTCCAAAATTAACAAAGCCTGAAAGGAAGAATATTCAAACAAAAAACAAATATTTGACCTCGAGGACAAAATATACACACATTTCTTAAAATCTTTAACAAGTTAATCAGTGATATTGGGCTGGGTTATTAAGTAAAAGAAACAATTGGGGTTTAGTTCATGCATTGTATATGCTTTTGATAATTAATATATCAATGAGTACTGATTATAGATAATTGGTTTGTGTTTTTCACTGTTAAATCACAATGGCACAATCTCCTTATGAACAAAACAAACGGAGTGAGTTTACTGAGAGACGTCCATCTAACAGGCGAAACAATTTCATAACTAGAACTTTGCCCAGGTAAGATTAAAATATAATTATTTAAGACATGTACATAGTTGTGCTGGTTTTATTGGATACATAAAAAAATTCGTGGAGCTGATTTATTTGCTTGAACATTAAACTACATGTAAATTACTCACAGAAAGAATAACCAAATGGTATCTTAATTAATTTAATAGAATGATTTATTCATTTCAAATATATCCATCAATTCATTCATCCATTATTTCTGCCATCCAGGCATCACTAACTCGCTTCCTCACTCACTCACTCACTCACTCACTCACTCACTCACTCACTCACTCACTCACTCACTCACTCACTCACTCACTCACTCACTCACTCACTCACTCACTCACTCACTCACTCACTCACTCACTCACTCACTCACTCACTCACTCACTCACTCACTCACTCACTCACTCACTCACTCACTCACTCAGTCAGTCATTGAATCATTCGTGCATTCGTTTATATTGCAATTAGTCAATTTTAAATATTGATTTTTAATATCAGTTTTATATAGTGAGCCCCTAATGACGTCTTTCTATGAAGTGTTTTTAACTTCATCATTTTCTCGCTATGTGCTAATCAGACTTCCACCACGAAGTGTTCGTTTTCTACCGGAGCAGCCTATTGACTTGACCAGTGTAGAACGGAGTAAAACATTTGTGAAGCCACTAGACCCCGCACCGGAACCGGAAATGTTGCGCGCAGAAGACGTGAAGGAGGAGTTCCTCGTCTGCAGCATCTGCACACGCGAGTATGACGAAGAGGAGCACGTGCCGCGAGTCCTGCCCTGCCTCCACACCTTCTGTCAACAGTGCCTGAAAAAACTTGTCAAAGGTAATTTGAAACAAATTGAAACCCGAAATATGGTATTTTTACGCTAGAAAAAGAAGGGAATAAATGGTCGGTCGTTATTGGAGGTACCTAATGTTTTGAAATGATGGATTAAATGCTGGGGATATGTTTAGCTATACGTGCTTACAGTTGCTATATCGACATTTTCAGAAACTAAGCTTTCTCATTTAAGATACAAGGCTAGCCGACGGACTGCCCCCTGTGGTATGTACCATATATGGTGTTTGTTGCAGGTCACCTGTTGGACTGTCCTCTGTGCAAGCAGAGTCATGAGCTTCCCAAGGGTCGCATATCCTCCCTGGCCAAGGACACCACCCGCCGTAACCTCATTGACTTCATCAAGGGTAAGATGCATCTCTACATATCCACGTCCCATTCAATGCCGGAAACCGCCTTCAAATACCACAATGCAAATTTGCAGAATATATCAAATCGATATTGAAGATAAATGTAAATAAATATGAGCATTGCAACACATCTCAGCCTATAATTTAAATTATCGTTGAAATAATATTAATTTTATCAATTTTATCCACAAAATCAATTTAATAGTAAAGAACGCGATACAATAATGTATTCTTATGCTACTATGAATACGCACTTTTAACTTAGTCCGAAAGAGATCGTCGGAAATTCTCTGCAAAGACTGCCCTGAGGACCAGACCGCGAGCGACTTCTGTAAGGACTGTTACATTTTTATGTGTGCTGAGTGCACACGAGCGCACAAGCGTAGCCTTGCCTCGAGAAAACACAGCGTGCTAACGATTAAAGAGCTGCAGAACTCGGGACTCGACGTCTTTAGGAGGAAAATCGTGTGCACTAAAGCCGGGCACGAAGGTCAGCAGCTGGCGTTCTACTGCACGAAACCCGGATGTGAGACTTCAATCTGTACCGCGTGCACCGTCTGCGACCATGAGAGGTCCAAGGGTCATCAGATCATCAACGTTCAGGACCTCTATCTGCTGAAAAAAACCGAGCTGGAACAGTTTTTTAAAACATGGGATACAGACATGTCTTCAGTCAAGTTTGTACTCCAGCAAACAGAACAGGAATTGTTAAATATTGATATTAAAGAACTTGAAGTTGAAAAAGATATCGACGATGCGTTTGAAAGATGTCAAAAGATATTAGCTCAGCGGCAGCGGCAGTTGAAGGACCAGCTGGCGACTTTGTGCGAGCAGAAGAAAGGCCGGATCCAGGCGTACGTCGAGACTCTCGAAGGGTACCTGGACAGCGCCGCCAGCGCCCGGGACTTCTCTAACCATGTGATCAACCACACCGACCCCACGGAGTTCGTACCGCTGCACTCTACTCTCATGCAGCGCCTCAAGAAAATGTCCGCTTTGAAGGTAGAAGACATGTTTCTTCTAACATTTTTACTTTATTGCGTTTAAAATGGAGATACAATTCTCTTTTGTTAATTATATTATCGCACGCTTAAGTGTAGATGAGTTTTATTATCACAAACACGCATACTGTGACAGCTATTAATATTCATTTAGTTTATTCATCAATTAGTTACGTAAATATGCGGCAATATCTTAAAAGGTAAGTGATGCAAAGTAACGATTCATGTCCAATCCCCTTCTCTTAATAAGATGGATGAGATAGGCAAGACGCAATTGGATGCTATTCACGAAGATACACATGCACGTATGGTCTTGTTGTTTAAATGAAGGGAGATAAAACGATCTGTGCTAATAATTATTGATTTGCTAGTATACGCTCATCTTGATATTCGTTCGTAGGTCATACACATATTTGTTATGCATATGGAGCAAGATGTGTTTGCAATGCACGCATTAATATTTTCATGCAATAATTAATTGTGAGCCAATTACTTTTTTATACATCGTAACATGCATGACATACATTTCATAAACGATCCCTTAAACGCGTTTGATTGCAAACGATTTATACCCACGTCTTCTGCTATTATGTACGGCGGCCGCAGCAATCACCACAAAGACACTATATAAATATTTCAGGTTGACCGACAAACAATGCATATCGAGAGTCCAGTGTTCGACAACACACGACTGGAGGCCGAGTTTCAGGTATAAATTTGTTTTTTTTTTACATCGAATACATGTAATACTAGTACATGTGCATTCGATATAAATATAAACTAATGTGTTCTTTCCATGTTGTCCCGTGCACGTGCAGGTGTTCTGTCGCTCCATGGGGGACATCTCTACGGTGATGCAGAAGAAGCGGTTGTCCATTTCACGAGGCCACACCCACATTGGCCTCTCCTCCGCCTCAACCAACCGTCACCATGACGATGACAGGCGATACGGGGAGATCTTCTGTACGTTGAATATTAAGCCAGCTTTGAACGCATGTGTTCTTTTTTGTGTTTTTTAGATTTGATGGAGAAATTCGTTAAAAATCTTTTTTTTCTATTTAAACTTGATGTAGTGACATGTTTTGTAACCGGAAGATATGAATTCAGATGTTTACCATGTATGTGTTCTCTATTTAAGGCCCATATTTTACGTTCGACAAGGACACGGTTCACCAGTACCGCGAGATCAGCGAGAACGATCAGGTACTCCGCAACTACTCCACGATACAGAAGCAGGGCGTGGTGCCGGGGGAGCGCCGCCTCAAGAAGTACCGCGGCGTCATCGGAAACAGAGCGTTCCATGCGCCGGGAAAGTTTTACTTTGAAGTTCAGATGAAGTACAATATTGTTCGACCTCTAGACAATATAAACTTTGTGTTCGAGGTTGCTGTAAGTCGTCGCGGCGACATTGACCATAATTATTACGTGTACGATCAGCCGAACGCCTGGTCATTTTGCGGCCAGCACTGTGACGACCACAAACAGGTCTGTGTGTGGTGTCGTCAAAACGGATACAATCTTGCGCACTTGCCACTGTCATTGAACACTTCAGGGACTGTACTAAATCGGACTTTCGGATTTCTGCTCGACACGGACCGACATGCCTTCAGCGTGTTTGACGTCACACGAAACCGCGCACTGCACACTTTTACCGAAGTGGACTACAGTGCGGGTCTGTGGCCGGTGTTCGGGTGTCACTGGCCGAGCAAGGTGAAACTGGAAATGGCGCTGCTCACCGGAAAGGACATCAGCCAGCTGGGAGAGGTGGTCCAGCAGAACGGTGCGTGACCAGAGTGGTCCAGCAAAACACAACGTAACCAGAGTGGTCCAGCAAAACACAACGTTACCAGAGTGGTCCAGCAAAACACAACGTTACCAGAGTGGTCCAGCAAAACACAACGTTACCAGAGTGGTCCAGCAAAATACAACGTTACCAGAGTGGTCCAGCAAAACACAACGTTACCAGAGTGGTCCAGCAAAATACAACGTTACCAGAGTGGTCAAGCAAAATACAACGTAACCAGAGTGGTCCAGCAAAATACAACGTAACCAGAGTGGTCCAGCAAAATACAACGTAACCAGAGTGGTCCAGCAAAATACAACGTAACCAGAGTGGTCCAGCAAAATACAACGTAACCAGAGTGGTCCAGCAAAATACAACGTAACCAGAGTGGTCCAGCAAAATACAACGTAACCAGAGTGGTCCAGCAAAATACAACGTTACCAGAGTGGTCCAGCAAAACACAACGTTACCAGAGTGGTCCAGCAAAACACAACGTAACCAGAGTGGTCCAGCAAAATACAACGTTACCAGAGCAGTCAAGCAAATCACGTTACACCATCGGTACAGCTAAAAGTAAAGTGACCAGATAGTAGTAATTTATTACATCTCGATTTTGATTTACAAAAATAATATCAACAAAGAATGTGCGTAAACAAAACAAAACAACAAAAAAGTATGTGAATAAGGTTAAAGCTTTTTAAATCGCAACTTTGAAATGAACACAACCCATTCAAATTTATAAAGAATGTGTCTTAACGAACATGTCGAAATGTGTGTACACTGTTTATCATCCTATTTATGTTATAGAGATAACTTGGACAAAACAACAAAAACATGTCACGTTTTGACGTTCTGAAAGCATAGAAAATACAGGGAAAATGGTATTATGAGAACTAGTTAATATAAAATACAAGTGCAATCACCGTCATATTAAATGAATATGGTTAGAATATCAAATACCTGTCACACTAACAATATAATTTCATGATGGAAATTCCATGTACACAACTTTTGTTTTTTGACACCATATACAAATTCAAAATATACAATAATATAATTTATGAAAATACATAATAAACAAATCTGCGAGCAATACTTTTCACTCACGAATTAGGAAGTCATAAAGACAGCGCTGTTGACCAGTACTTTGTTGTTTATGCATTACTTGTTACCCTAGTAGTTCACACTGTGTCAGCCGGTCTTTAATCTTAACATAGGTATAGAAAACTAATGCGCTTTTTCGTCGTAGATGTTTTACCCAGCTGTACACCTTAAATTACCTTAACATAACGAAAGCAGACACGAATGAATACATTCGAATAGTTCATAGACTGGTTCGAGAGATATCCCCTGAAATTTGGCCATATCACTTCGCCCATGCACAACGTAATGGATGTAGCACTGATCAGTATAAGTAATTCTGCATGTTCATACGACACATAGGCACAAATTGTGGCCCAGTTACAATTACGCATTAAAATCCATTTTTCAGAATTTCAGTGTCAGTACTCGGGCACATAATCGTCAGGGGAAGATATGGCTATCGATATACATGTATACAGTTTTGCTTTTAAGATGAGAAAACAAACACTACCGAAATAGTATAGTGTCACGATAAGAGGAAAATCGCGTTTAATAATCTAACCACAAAATGTTTGCCGTACTCGGTCAGCACGTCTGGAAATCGTTCCTGAACCCTTATTTGCCAATTTGCTATATTCGCTATTTGATTTCAATTTTATATTGAAAATCATTGTGCTAAAATGTGCCATTTGCAATTCGCAATGAGTTTTTTTAACCCAAGCCATGTGAAAATGGGTCTTCCGCCATATGCCCCCATCATAGCTATAGCCTACCCAGCCTGCGCATGTCTCAGTCTGGTCAAGAGATACACAATGAGACCATAACACCTTGATTGAAGTTATAGCGGACAGCATTGGTTCTGACCAGACTGCGCAAACGCCGAAACGCCATAACATCTATGTTCGCATGACCCGGCTATGAACGTGTGATTAAAACGTGTCGAAAAAAATGCGTGCTTATCAAATATTAACAAATGATATATTTCGATGGTGAAGAAATAAACTCATACTGAACCATGCGAGGACATATATGATGTGAACTCCCGTAATATCATTTTTATCTACTTACACTAATGTGTGGATTGACTATAATAACACACATTTCATGCGGTGAATATGCGACTAGCGAGTGAAAAAAAATCAATAGTTAAACTTTAGTTTTCAATTTAATTATTTAGAAACGTACATTTTCACACTTTATCTTTAAGTAAGCATTTACGCCGAATATCTTGTTAAAGATATTTCTTGTTATATTTAGTTGTTTTTTATATTCGGTTTTAGCGATAATAAAGCATTTTTGTAGTTGTCTATAGTATACTTTAGTAATTGGTGAACTCATGTTCAACGTGTAGTAAGTTGAGAACGGTGTATATAAACAAACTTAACAATATACTATTGCGTTGTTATCACCCGTGAAATTCAGAAAACAGGAGTGATCAACGAAGCACTACCAACGAAGTTACACAACAGACGCGCGATAGTGTATTGGACTCTCGATATACTTGTTGATCAGCAATAGTTTTATTTTTGCCATATTTATTAATATCCTCAGATTTTTGAGTGTCCCATATGCTGCGCAAAAATACCACGTGATCAAGACGCAGCAAATAGTGGCCTATTTTAATAATTCAAAAACATTCTCTTCCGCGACACGTTTAATTCAAGAAGTGTGTATTGATTGTTTTCTATACTCGCTTCGTTTAAAAACATATGTCCACATTATGGGTCCATTTGTGAATTAATATAGTGGAAGAACTGAAACCTCTGACATAAATGATTCAATAAATTTGTTTGGTGATCATAACCTAGCTAATGCCGATTTTGATAACGTGGTAGTAACCTTAGTTGTTCGAAAGTGAACAACTAAAATATGTGATTATGATGCCCGACATTGTCTTTAATGTACTGTATTAATTATCGTTTTATATAAGGTGAATGGTAAATCTGTTATTACAAGTCCATCTGTCTGCGGTAAACGCCTACTTCATTGACCGACATCAATCGAAAATAATAGTCGCGAGTTAACAATGCCTTCATTTGCATCAACGTACCAGTCATGGTGTCTCTTATCAGTTGAGTATCAATTACCCAATTGCGCGTTTATGGTGGTTACGCGTACAAGTAGGTTGGCCGACCAGCCCCTGTGACCTTCAAGGAGAGCTGTGTTTCGCGATTTCAACGTTGCACGCAGTGGACTAATTTCACTATGTATAAATGTAATGTAAAGTATACTCTTCCGCGCCGCGAACTATTTCTTGGCGCCGCGAACTCTTTCTCGGCGCGAATGCGGCAGTAATCAGGTGTTTAATACCTACCAAAACTGGCTTGCAATACGTGGTATTAACCTTAGTTGTTCTCAATCGAACAATGAAAAGCCAAGTGCAGTTATATGCAACGTCTGTTCCAGTCATTAACATATTTTACGTTACATAAACATCATCTTTGTCGAGCTTTACGCAATCCATATACTGACACAATATCGATAATTCGAAAATAAATTTGATCGATATAATTTCAGAGACAACACCGTTTTAAAAATATCAGCATCTCAAAAAAACGGAGCTAATGCATTTGAAACTTGCATCCCGCGTAAAGTATCGTCACAGATTAGCTTTTGCAGTCAACACAGGCTTTTCAGGGTCTACACTTTTCGCGTCTATGGTATTTTCATATACGTGTACTGACCTCTCTACTGAAGTGAATATATTAATATACATTGACACACGCAATGGTGACGTGTGCAATTTCCGACGGGAACGTGTGGAAAATATAGTGTCCAAAGGTTATGACGTAATATGACGTACGCAACGGACGTACATAGACGTTAGCCTGTCATTTACTAGTACATGAAATTATACAACTATAAATGAGCTACATGTGCTTACCCAAGACATGACTGCATTCTTTTCGTTTAGTTTGACGTTAGTATATTGACTATTTGTATATATATTTAGGTAGACACGATATTAAACATGATGCAAAGCAAACATAAATGAATACAATCATTAGTTATCTATCTTATGCACTATGTGCAAGGGGTATACGGTAACCTTGCGTTGGTGGCCAATGAATACAGTGGGTCGAACCATCTGGTTTATACGTGGTTCACCGAGGCTATGTGTCGAGTGGTTAATTATAATTGCATGAAACGTAACGATAACAATTTGTATTGGTCGCATTCATAACGCTATACCATGAGTGCGTGACAAAATATAAAGCTGATAACGTATCACCAACAACACTTCGCTTTTAAGTGATGTTGTTATCACGCAATAAAAGGATTAGTGATCCTTTAATACAACTCATGTAATTCAAATATCATTTTAAGTTTCCAGGGGAGAAGTTTACACAACTTGTTATCGGCTAGTCCCTGACACCGAGATGCTTTGTGTAGTCTGACCATACATGAAAAATGGTCCCCTGCCTACAAAGGTCAATATGGCCAATTGCATTGACAGGCCGATGGACACATGTTGCACTGTATTTAGTTTATGTCCTCAGATCCAACTCAATCTATTTTAAGTTCGACCCAGATATAAGGCTAAGGCCTAAATTGAAAATGTCATTTGTTTTGAATAACATCGCCAAACAATTAGGGTCGGTCGGTAAACTTTTTAGGTTGTTATCGTGTTTACAATGTCTCAATTAGGTAAGAGTGTGCAAATACATTTGCACAGATCTTTTAAATCTCCATTTAAGAAACTATTTGATTTTTAAAATTTAATCTTATTTATCAAATGTGATCGAGTGTAGCGAAACTGGTCGCAAATTTAATCTTCATTTACTGAATATGATCGAATTTAGAATAAAAAATGATTGAACACTCAGTGTTAATTTCGGGTTTTCAGGACATAGAAGACACTTTTTATCTAACGTCTTATCTGAAAAGCATAGCGCTTGTGGAATGCCAACTATATTGGTTCGTGGACTTTAAAGGTTGTATGCCCATATCCCAGTCCGCCAGTAATCAGCGAGCCAGTGTCGCAACCAAGTGAATTTCCACACATTTATATACTGCTCTCGTTAAATGTGAAGCAGTTTTTGTATTCAACAATAAATCCTAAAACGGCATCGAATACGTCTAATCCTGATCACAGTTATTTTAATTATTATTTTACATAAAGCTAACAAAGCAAAACGAGCTCTAACAATCTTAACTTACTTGTGTTGATTTTCCGTTTTGCCCTGTTTCCCCTGTGTGCACAGCGCATGCGCACAACCGCACACCCCAATCCGCTTTAGTTCGTTAACAAAATGTTAGTATAGTGAAATCACGTGTGGTGTTTGTAGAATATTATGAAGTCACATTGACAGCAATTCATGTATAATAAGAGTAATGTTTGTATAACAATAAAAAAATTGTTCGTGACACCAAAAACAGCTGACATGCCATATGGGACGAGCCCAATAGGCGATTCCAATGAACATGTTAGCAGATCGGCAATATGTGATAGTTTAAACAGTATGTAGATTCACAGTTTTCTTTAACGATACCTTTGAAGTACAATCGGACATGTACGCTCTTAATATCACGCTTTTCGAATAATGACAGCTAATTGAATGATATAACATTTGTATATAACAACTTTGCATGATTGGTGGACGGAGCCTAGCCGTGCAGAGCGAGCAAAGTTTATCAACATGAATGCCAATATACCACTTGCTTAAAATAGTAATACGCTTAATAAGCTAAAATACCCTCAACAAACTTTTTCTCAATAGGTATTTGTGCTGGTAAATAATACAATGTGGCGGAAAATGTGTGGCAGCAATCACTGCGACGATCTGTGACTATATGTCGATATTGTCTTAAAGTCCTAGCGAAAAACTTAAGAAACTAGGAAGATATGTAGTGCTACAAGGGCAATTATTTAGATGTTCACATACGGCACAAAACGTGATGTCGGTACATGCGGTACAGGCAACTCACCCTGTTTGACTACTTGTATAGATGTCGGTACAGGAAACTCATCCTGCTTGACTACTTGTGTAGATGTCGGTACATGCAACTCACCCTGCTTGACTACTTGTAAAGATGTCGGTTCAGGCAACTCATCCTGCATGACTACTTATGTAGATGTCGGTACATGCAACTCATCCTGCATGACTACTTGTGTAGATGTCGGTACATGCAACTCAACCTGCATGGCTACTTGTGTAGATGTAGGTACATGCAACTCATCCTGCATGACTACTTGTGTAGTTGTCGGTACATGCAACTCACCCTGCATTGCTACATGAGTAGATGTCGGTACAGGCAACTCATCCTGCATGACTATTTGTGAAGATGTCGGAACAGTCAACTCATCCTGAATGACTACTTATGTGGATGTCGGTACACGCAACTGATCTTGCATGACTTCTTGTGTATATGTCAGTACATGCAACTCATCCTGCATGACTTCTTGTGTAGATGTCGGTACATGCAACTCATCCTGCATGACTTCTTGTGTAGATGTCGGTACATGCAACTCATCCTGCATGACAAGATGTCGTTACAGGCAACTCATCCTGCTTGACTACTTGTGTAAATGTCGGTACATGCAACTCACCCTGCTTGACTACTTATGTAGATGTCGGTACATGCAACTCATTCTGCATGGTTACTTGTGTAGATGTCGTTACATGCAAGTCATCCTGCCTGACTTCTTGTGTAGATGTCGGTACATGCAACTCATCCTGCCTGACTGCTTGTGTAGATTTCTGTACAGGCAACTCATCCTGCATGGCTACTAATGAAGATGTCGGTTCAGGCAACTCATCATGCATGACAACTTGTGTAAATGTCGGTACATGCAACTCATCCTGCTTGACTACTTGTGTAGATGTCGGTACAGGCAACTCACCCTGCTTGACTACTTGTGTAGATGTCGGTACAGGCAACTCATCCTGCATGACTACTTGTGTAAATGTCGGTACAGGCAACTCATCCTGCTTGACTACTTATGTAGATGTCGGTACATGCAACTCATCCTGCATGGCTACTTGTGTAGATGTCGGTACATGCAACTCATCCTGCATGACTACTTGTGTAGATGTCGGTACAGGCAACTCATCCTGCTTGACTACTTATGTAGATGTCGGTACAGGCAACTCATCCTGCATGGCTACTTGTGTAGATGTCGGTACATGCAACTCATCCTGCATGACTACTTGTGTAGTCCAAATCCGCACCCCAGCCTTTAGGCCAAGGAAAGAATCTGCCCTGTCTGTAACGTCAAGACTATTTCTCGTCTACTACTGGGACATAGCGGAGGTGACACGATGTTGGTCTTTATTTTGTGTTTGCTGACACTAGCAGCCACAGGTACTGTTCCACTCTTACTGTAATACACGTAATAACGGGTGTTTAATGAGCCACTTATTTTAGCTATATTATGATGATTCGCATTTTGTTTTAGATAGCACCATCACATTTCCATAGACTGGTCAAACGATATGAGCTTTCGTTATCAATTCTGCAAACGAGAAGACATTTACATTAGTTACTGTTCTTAAGTCTGATTTGAATATCTCTTTGCCATACATGCATTTAAATGCAGTGAATATTGGCATTAGGTCTTGATTAAAAGAAAACTAGGTGTGTTACAATTGTAAAGTTTATAGCATATGCTAGTATGTATAGGGTTTTTATTATCTATTTATTTATAAGTAATGATAAACAGTCCCTTGTATAGTCGAAGTTAATTGATTACTCATCTCCATATTGTTAAGGAAATTCGTTCACTAGTGAAACTTGTGGAAGAATTTTACTCTTAGACTGTGAACATTATTCCATGTTGAAGGAACTCTATATGCAACTGATTGCACACTTTATGTTCATTGAAAGGCAATTTTTGTTTGTGTTAATATCAATGTGTTCGCTGTCGCGAATGATCGGGTACGTCTCCTTTCTTCAGGCCAAGCCGCGGATCCGTGTCAGCTTGCGCAACTGATTGACGAGCCGAGGCGCAGCACTAACTATACCTCGGCGTACACAGACTATAATCAACTCTACTGCGATAACACGCTCAAGGTTGGATGGTACAGGTTCAATGGAGGTGAGTATTGCTACATCAATGGATTTTTAAAATTATGTTTCGATTTGAAAAATTAGAGATTGAACATACATGTTTAGTATCTACAATGTCAATGTGTATACACTTTTCTATTGTTATAATGCTGTGGTGCAAAAGAATGACCCATAGTATATTGTACTTACTCACGTGGCAACTGTAGGAAGCAAGCTGGCCACGTCATGTCAGCCGTTCTATCACTGTAACACGCACGTGCCGGTGTGGATGCGGGGGAGCCATCCCACCATCCTCGGACAGCCCGTGTCCGCAGAAGTGTGCGCGCCCGGACAGGCCGGATGTGCGCAGGACGACTGCTTTACAAAGAACACAATTAAAGTACTATTGAACAACTTGTTTACAAACGTAAAAACAAAAATAAAAAGAGTCATGCAGAAGACTTTATTGCTTTCAATGGTTTACTAAAAAAAGAAGCAAAATAACACAATCGATTATTAATTTTAAATACGGTTAATTGTCATTTAACATACAATATAGAGACTGTACATGAGCAGTTTCAAGACCAGAATAATGTAACTGACGCATACTCGTAACTCCGTCGCGGCACGCATTAATGTGTATCCTTCCATAATCGTTACACCGTCAATTCACGCATTACGATGTACCCTTCTATAATCGTAACACTGTAATTTCACGCATTAATGTGTACCCTTCCGTAATCGTTACACTGTCATTTCATGCATTTACGTATACCCTTCCATAATCGTCACATTGTCATTTCACGCATTAACGTGTACCCTTCCATAACCGTTACACTATCTTTTCACGCATCAATGTGAACTCGTCCATAATCGTTACACTGTCATTTCACGCATTAATGTGTACCCTTCCATAATTGTTACACTGTCATTTCACGCATTAATGTGTACCCTTCCATAATCGTTACACTGTCATGTCACGCATTAACGTGTACCCGTCCATTATCATAACACTGTCTTTTCACGCATTAATGTGTACCCTTCCATAATCGTTACACTATCATTTCACGCATTAACGTGTACCCTTCCATAATCATAACACTGTCATTTCTCGCATATATGTGTACCCTTCCATAGTCGTTACACTGTCTTTTCACGCATTAATGTGTACCCTTCCATAATCTTTACACTGTCATTTCTCGCATATATGTGTACCCCTCCATAATCGTTACACTGTCATTTCACGCATTAACGTGTACCCGTCCATTATCGTTACACTGTCATTTCACGCATTAACGTGTACCCTTCCATACTTGTCAGGTGGTGATGTGTCCGAACTTCTATGCATATGAGCTCCAACCAACTCAAGGTTGTACCATGGCCTACTGCGCAGGTATGTTTCCCCATGATGTGTACAAGGGACAAACCACATAGCTTAGCTGAAACTTGCAATTTGATTAGCGTTGTTATTGATAAATATAGTACCATAGACAAAAAACAACTGTAACCAGAAAATTTTAATTATATTTCAATACGAAACTTTACTGAATTATTTTTATAACTTCACGTCAATACAACATATTATAATATAATTCATAATATAATACATTGTATGAAAAGTAATTTAATAACACAATATAATGCATTACATAACACATAAATTCATTTCGATGAAACTCAAACATTCGAACAGTTCGTGTCCAATTTTACAATGGACAAAACAATCGCATGTATGTAACAGTTTCAACAATGTATCATTTTTGTTTAGGCGATGGAACGCCATGTGAAGCCCATCAAACATCACCAACAGGTTTTACTCCTGGATGTGTTGGTGCGTATGTTCTCTTGCTAAAACTTTAACGACGTTTCATGTCTTAGTTCAATATATATGCATGATATTGTTTATAAACGTCTACATGTATTGTTGTAGACAAATATCCATTGATGTTGAACGGCCCACACTTGTCTGACCCAATACTGACGTACGTAAATTCGAGCACCGGAAAACCGACATCGTTCGAGTTCCAGTGTCAGATCAACTTTGATCCGGCTCGCAATGACGTCGGCTTCGATGTCAAGTTTCTATTTGACGGCAAATGGGACATGAAAGTTCCAACCAGGTCGATCTCTGGTGCTCAGCAGCGTACGGTCTCCCTTGATCAAAAATATTTGATTGGACATATGGGTCAAAATGTAAGCCTACGGATTCAGATTAAATTGCATTCTGTTTAATCGATCTCCTTCGTGAGGAGAAATTTCGAATATATACACACATGGTGTATTGTATAAATATAATGAAAGAAATGAATGCTGTAATTGGTGGTTACTGATTGAGGCTGTTTTTGTGCTAGGTGAGTTGCGCTGTCAGTTCGTACTTCAGCGCTCCTGGAGCCATCAAGGGACCCTTCATACCAAGCAACGGGTACTGGGCTGGGATTAAGGTATGCTCATTTGTAAATATGGAATCGTCATGTTTTAAATAAAAATCATTAACATTCAATAGGTGTTCGCGCAGACACGATTTGCTGTTACTTCATTCAATTCGATAATGTTCATATCAAGATAATTATACGATGTATACGATGTATACCTGTAATCAATAAGTAAAAGTCAACTTAGTTTTCCCCTCTGACAAAAAAGTAAACATTGACTCCAGTTTAGACTTATATTATTGTAAATAGATCTGTTCACTGGAATGTGTTCTGTACTGTCGGCCAGGTGGAGCAAAATCGTCTGGAGGTGGGAGAGAAGGACAAGCCCCGCACGCTGGTTATGTACTCCACCGTTCCTGTCGTCTGCCCGCCCCCGCATGACGTCACGTGTCACCTCGACATCGACCTCGACCCTATCAACAATAACAGTAAGTTTTCTTTAATGCGTGATGTCTTCGAGAACACTCATTCTATTGATTGTTTTGTTTGTCAAAGGTTCAGTGGATTTTATCAAATGTTTCCTATGCATACAATCTGCTGTTGACTAAGCCTTATATTCACACGGATTGATAGAGAAGACGCTTAAATATTACTAATACACCCTTTTTATAACCTTTAAGATGACACCTTTAAATTATATATGTACAAGCATGCTTCTGTAGACAGCACTATCAACTATACTTCTACAAGCGTATTTCTATAGTCGCCACATCTATCGCCGATACACGAATGTTTCAATGAACATAACCTTAAATTGATGTAATGCACTTATACTCGTATTAGCGGCACTTAACTTATATGTACGTATATTCATATAAACTAGACTTACTTGGAGCATAGCGCCACGGCAACAGTCCTCCAGCGCACTATGTTCTTGGCTGATTTCTTAAGCTCTTACCATGAAATGTTACAGCTGACATATGTCTTCCTCGCATTATCGCCTCCATGTGTTCTAAGGGCATCTTACTGGGTTTCCATTGTAAGGCCTTCCATGTTATGTCTTCTGGGGTTTTTCGCAAGGTATGACCAATCCACCTCTATTTTCCTCATGCGATCTGCTTTCTGATGGGATCCTGGTTAGCCTCATTCCATAAGTAGGTGTTCTTGACTTTTACCGTCAATCTGATTTTGAAGATTTTTCGGAGGCACCTGTTCATAAAGACTTGGAGCTTGTTGATCAGAGTGTTGGTGACTATCCAGGTCTCAGAGCCGTAGAGGACAGACTAGATTTTGTTGTAGAAAATCCACTGTTTAGTGGATAGATAGGGATGCTGCTTTCCAGACTGGTCTTAGAGTATTTAAGACATATCTGGCTTCCCCTAGTCTGGCCTTGATGTTGCTGACACAACGCTGCCCTGTTAGGTGAAGGAGTCCCCCTCATTGAGCTCTATGTCATCCGGGATGATAGACTTTTGTTGATTCTTGTTCATAGCCATAGTCTATGTCTTTTCTAGGTTTATTTGGAGCCCGGTCATTGCTGTTTCTCATGCACGGTTGTCTGTTTTTTGCTGCATTTGTTGGAAGCATTTGAAAATGAGGCATAAGTCATCCGAAAAGTCCAGGTCAACAAAGGTCTGTGTCAGGGTCCACTGGATTGCGGTCGTACCTGTTTTGGTTAGTCCAAAATGAGCACGAAGATCATCGGTGAAAGCATGCATCCTTGACGAAAGCATGTATTCACCTCAAAATCATTAGTCAATTTGCCATTGTTGACTACCAGGAATGTTGTTGCATCATATAAGTGATGGATCATGTTTAGACATAGTGATATAAAAATCCCTAAATGGTCTCTCTGTCAACCAAGGACTGATCTATTATGACTCTGAGCGTGGTGATCTGGTCCGTGCACGACTTGTTTTTCCTGGAGCAAGCTTATTCTGATCGGTGTCTTCTTTCGACTGCATCTTTAAGTCGTTCCAGTATGATGCGTGTAAGTATTTTGCTTGGCACTGACAGTAGTATGATGGCTCGCACTTTTTTGTCGAGTACAAGGTCTCCTTCCTTTGGAAGATTCACCAGGTGTCCTTTTTAATCTGCTAGGACTTTTCCTTCTACCAAGACTTTCAGCAGTAAGGGCAGCATCATGGTTTCCTAGGTAGAAAAGTCTGTCCTTAGTGCTTCTGGTGTTCTTCAGCACGTTCAATACATTCTGGATCTCAGCCTTTGTTGGAGGGTTGGTATAGACTATAGTTAAAGTGTCTGCAGGAGGAATGTCTGGTCTATCTGAGGTTTGTGGTCGGTTAAAAAACTCCTTGACATGTTGTGTCGCTGACTTTTGCTGGTATGTTTGGGTTAAACGTCTTTGAAGAGAGGTTTGTGATGATCTTATACAGAGTGCTGAGGTATCTTTTTTCAGCTTCCCGTTCTGCTGCTGTTGCCAGGGTGTCTTAGAAGACCGGCTTGTGTGTCTGGAAAATTTTATTGACTTCTTGCTGGTGAATTATTCCTGGAGCACTTTATTTTCATCTTAATTCTTTGTTAATTTTCTGCTTGATGTCTTGCCTTTTATGTAGCAGGTACCAGGTTTTGCCGGAGACATGCTTTATTGTATTGTCTCTTTTTTCATGGACTTCTTGGCACGTGCCCTTCCATGTGTCCCTGAGGCAGCTCCGATGTTCTTTCAGTGGCATTTCTTTTCAGACCATACCTAAGGCCTCAAATCTATATTTATAAGAGACTGAGAAGGTGTCAGTGAAGCCTGTTTCTTTTAGTCGTTGGATGTCTATTTGGTTCCTTGTCATGTCATATGGCAAGATCCAGGTTACTTCGTAGTCTTCGTGTTGATACGAGCTCCCGCCAATGGCTAGGCCATTGAAGGCGCAAAAGTCAGCTCGCCATTTTCGTTCATATCCCCTAGGGCCTAGGTACCCATGATAACAACTTTCTCTGTGTTTTGTTGGCATTCATGTCACTCATCAGTAGCTTGATGGCTGTCTTAGTAAGTTCGTCGACAACTGTTTACAGCCTGCTGTATAAACTTTCCTTTGTGTCTTCAACTGAATTGTTAGTGGAGGAATAGCATTGAATAGTGGTAACATTCCTCCCTTTAGAAAAACATCTGCTATCATAATTCTGGTTGAAACTGGCTGCCACAATATGATTGTTATAGCAGCTGCATGAGACACCAACCGGCTTCATAGGTCCCTCTGTTGGGGAATTTTTATAATCGAGCGCTGGTTTTTATTTACTGTCGCTTCGGTTTCTGTAGCGGGGAGCTTTTACGGGGTGTGGTTGCTAGCATCACGCCAAACCTTTTTTCTTTCGCAAACATGCTTTGGACCGTCTCAGACGAAGTTATGTTCCTAAAGATAACGTTAAATTATTTTCAATCACGCATGTAAATAAAGACTACACGTTTAATTATGCTGATAAAACGTTTATTCCTATAAAAACAATTATGTTCTTACAAAAAGAAGCGTGAAATTATACTGATACACATATGTTTATATAGATGACAATTTAAATTATAGTTATTCACGCGGTAACCTTTAAACGGCACTGAACCTTTACACGGCACTGAACTTATACCTGTCTACTGAAGTTTTTATGCACAAAGGAGGTAATCACGTGACAAACAAGATGGCGATGTTCATTCCGAGACTGGTAATTTTCGACGTTTTTTTACCTTTTATTATTTATATTAATTGTCTAAATGCCGCTAACTTACCAGCCTTATCAGGAAGAAAGTGATTAGCGTTTATTTCGTATTGATATTCGCTCTTTATCTCGAATTTACTCGCTAATATTCTAAGCGGGAGCTGTAATTTTGTGACCCGCTAAGAAATTTCGCACGGCGTAAAGTCGCGATGTAGAGTGAATATTAATAATATATAAACGCTAATTAATCTCTCTTACCGATATGGTATGAAACGTCGAAACCACTTGTCTCGGTATGGACGTCGCCATCTTGTTTGTCACATGATTAACCCTTGTGATATATAACTCTTTAAAATAGAATGATGGGTGTTTATGTTGACATCACGTTAATTATGTGATGAACGCATGGTCTTACAGACGCAACTTTAAACAGAAATCATAAAACTAACCTAGTTAAACTAACCTGATGGATGAACAGTTCCGTAAACGGCACTTGACTTATAACTAATTGCGAATGTTTCTATACACGACGAATTAAATAATAAGGATGCAATTATGTTTCTGAAGACGACACCTTCATTTATTCTGATACGCTTGTTATCCTGTGCACGACACGAGGAATTATATTGATAAACGTATATTTCAACATATTACACTTAAATCTAGAGTATTGCATGTATGATCCTACACAAAGCATTATACATTATCCTGGTGCACGTATGTACCTATAGACGACATCGACTTTGTGAAAGAGTGCCGGGTGACCTTCTACCCGGGGATGTGGAACAGCAGCACGCATAGGGCGGAGACGACGTTCCAGGTGTCGGCGACACGTGACGGCAAGGTGGACAAGGACAAGGAGATATACGTGCACTTTAAGCCAATCTTCACGGGGGATGCCTCACCCGCCTTCAACAACTACCAGGTCCCCTTTGTACAGGTGGGTGCCTCCTAGAACCAATGAAGTGCTATACTATTATCCGATACAATTATCCGAACTCTGAGACATGAAAGCTTTTCATGTCGAAACAGTCCATGTCCAGGCGTATTAAAGTTATGATTATTGTAATGTATGTTTCACTTACTATTTCATTATTTATAAGCACTAAAACAATATCGTGAATACAAAGTATGTCCAGTTGGACGCATCTATCCAATGTGCTGACTGGATCTGATGATATCGCAATGAAGGTTATAGTCAGATAACATTTTGATAAATTCATCGCCTCCAAAGATCTTTGAATATTTTTTTTCACTCGGTAAGGTTTAAGTAAAAAACATACGCACACATACATATTCAACCTGCGATTTAAGTGAAATGTCAACTAATTTTGACCACTTATAGAATGTCGTCAGATCCTAACAGCAATAAATAATTAAGCGACAGTTAGGATTTGATTGACATGAGCTTACAACAATTTTAACAGTAGGTAACAATTAAGTTATGCATATGATCCCTTGAATTTATTATTGTTAAATGTGGCGAAAATACAAAACAAGCAAAACAAATTGTCTCCGAAACAAGTTGAAAAACAAACGGCTATAAAACAACCTCGCTTCGCAATTCGCTGGCGTGCGCTTACAGATCATGTCTATGCTCTTACAGATCATGTCTATGCTTACAGATCATGTCTATACTTACAGATCATGGCAAAAAACACGAACACCGCCACCTGCTGGTGTACGGGTGACCCCCATTGCAAGACGCTCGACATGGACCCGTCCAAGGCTAAGTACGTCCCTACTGATACATTGATATGGTAGCTAAGTTAATAATTTATAAATACATATACACTCGCATTTTATAACCACTGCGTAACAATTTCTGTTTTCTTTAACAGCGTTCTGGACTATTATTTGATTGGGGATTTCGTCATGTATAAGAGCACCAACAGGAATTTTGAGGTAAACTACACTGTCATTCATTAACATTTGTATTTGAGTGCAAACCATTTTCGGTGTTAGCGCAGTTTGTTTACAAGTGCCTGCTTTAGTTCATCATATTATATAATGTTATATGCATGTATTGGATCAAAAGTATTTTTCTGTGTGTATATTTTTGTATAAATTCCATTTTTGTTTTAGCGGTGTAAGTTTGACATATATTTCTTGTTATTTCTACCAATGAAAAGCTTCAACAGTTGTGCGATAATTTACCAGTCGCTTAATAAGCAAAATTAAACGCTCATTCAATTATTCCGACACTGATAATCGGACCATGTGACGGTGATAAACGCTATCTGATCGGTTAATCCGTTAGTTTGCTTGTATTAAAAAAAAAACAAGACAAGTTAATGCATGCATTTCTAAAACACTAGTTTTTTTTAGATCTGCACTGCAGTAATAATATATATTGAAAATTAATTTAATAATTATGATGTTTTAAACATATGCAGTTACAAAAAAAGCCAAGCGAAACTATAAACCTGTATCATGCAAATAACAATGTGATTTTCTGAAAGACAAATATATTGGAAATACATATTCAACTTAGTTGACGTATCTCTATTCCATGTGTTAGTGAATATTGCGCTTTTGTTGACACCTTTCTGTTTTTATTTGACAGTTGTATCTCTTGCATACATTTAAACATCCGGTATTTATAGTTTATTTTTTATTAACTTTATATAATATGTAGTAAAATGTATAAGAGTTATAAGTTCTTTGTCAGTTTATTACTTTCGCACAGAAAATGAAACGTCAAAACATACACAGTGAACGATACATCATATGTATGATAATACCAAACAAGTTTAAAGTAATATAAGAATTGAGTCGCTGTGTGTGGCTTTTATTAAAACACATTTTACAGTTGTGTTGAATCAAAATCTCCAAAGTATTGCTTACTAATCACCTAATACTGCACGGGGGTAGCGGAAAACATATTTGTATGTATTTGATTTTGTATAAATTCACATTTACAATGTGAGACGGTGACTGTCCACTTTGTATAGCGCTGCCTCTACTGTTTCATTATACTGTCATGTAAGGTCATATTGGTATTATTAAATTATGTTGTCAAAATATATGTTTTTCTGTTGGATTGTTTATATAAATATTCAATAAAAACAATGAATCAACGCAACGATTGAATAAGATAAAGTTTTGTATTATTCTTGTTACCAGGTGCAAGTACGGACCTGGTCCTGTGGCGCAGTGTCGTGCAACTGTGCAGTGGCCATGAAAGAGAACAATGACGTGGTGATCCTGGACATGTGCGACATCAAACAGTACGGCAAGTCGTACCCCAAGCTCACTGTCCCGGGCAAGGGGCTCATGTCACACGGCACCGTGATCAGTCAGGACAGGTCGGGCAATGACTATCTGGTATGCGGACAAACTTGCCTTACTGATTATGATAAATTATATTTCATATATAAAAATCAAAATTTGAAGATACGCTGATTTAAATGAAGAGTACATCTTCATATATCAATAGTCCTCTTTTCATGTAGTTGTTTTGAACGGACAGGTGAGCTTCCCGTCTGGAGCACAGGTTCGGATCCATAACGTCGGCGGAGTTGCCTTAGACGTGACCATCACCGCACCGGAGGACGACTTCAAGGGCACGGAGGGTATCTGTGGTTATTTTGACGGCAATCCCGCTAACGATCTGAAGCACTCGGACGGGAAAGTGTCCAATATTCCCAATACCAGATTCCAGGACAATGAGTTCGTTAACAGTTGGAGGTAAATTTAAGAAGGACCAACACACTGATAAATGGCTGCCGTAGAAAAAACATCGGGGTTTTACAAGCATGATTATTCAGATGCATAGATTTTAACTAGAGCTATAACAGAAAATCAACAAGATAACTATTGATGCAAAGCATCAAAGGGCGTCGCGAATTTCAGTGTAAAAGGCACTCAATGAAGTTACGTGGAACCATTTTTTTCGACTGTAAATATTAATATATTGGCCGATAATTTTAAACAAAATAGAAAAAGATACTGGTATAACCATTATCTATGATTTTGTGTTATAACCCCCAAATTACCATTATCTATGATGTTGTGTTGTAACCCTAAAATATTTCATAGTTCATTTTATTTACATTGGTTTCCTTTTTTTACTGGCGTCCGTGTGCAGTTTTCATTAATGGAGCATAACTGTGTAGGTTTTAAAAAATCTGCTTCATCTTGTAAGCGTAATTGCATATTTTTCTCAACTTCAAGAGGAGATGATTCTGAACGTATTCTTACGTTGCTCATTTACGATAGGGGTTGAGTACTCATTGATATAAAAACACTGTAAAAGTTTTAATGTGTTTACGAACCCCCTCCCACTCTCTCACACATATATTTCATGGGCATAATAAAAACAAAAAATGATTACAATAAAACAGAATATTTATTTAAACTAAAATGTCTACATCAAAACAAAAAAATAACATAGAACACAAATAAAATAATTTGATTCTACTGGGGCTCGAATCTTGGGCTTCTCACATGTGAAGCGAGCGTGTAACCACTACACTACGGAACCGCTTGAAAAATCACCTTCTAACTAAGATATTAATAAGTGACTGTAGTGTAACGGTTATCAATAAAGCAGTTTACCGTGTAATCGCTGTCGTCTTGTAAAATTGAAGAAAATACGCGTTAACCAAAACTCGAACAGCACAAGTCTGCGCTATTGTTACAAAAATCACAAAATAAATATATTTTGATTATGTTTTTTTTATACAAACTAGAAAGTTTCACCGGTCCGGGTATTTGCCCAGTCCCTGTGCTATTTTATTATTGCCCAGTCCCTGTGATCAGTTATTAATTAAAAGAATTAGCTTTGCATTATTGGCAATAAATGTTGTAGTAAATGTAATAGGCACACATGCAGTACTCATTTACACTAATTTACACAAAACATCACCACTATGCAAGATATTCTGACAACAAAAATATATACATATTGATCCGTAAAATAACTTCTCCTCCCATAAGCGAAATAAAAACGTATTACATACGAGTCGCCGCACTTCAGTGCGACGCCAATTATACGCATACATACCGTCATGACGCATTTGAATTTTACATCTCTTTCCTCGCGTTACTCGCACAATACAAAGTAACAGTTTCAGTTTCCAGATCAATCAATGTATAGGCAATACAGGGCTCGGAAAAACCAATTTAATTAATAAAAGCATCATTCGGTTGTTGACTGCGACACGCAGTTACGTGAAAGGGATCTTTTCACGGTTTGGTAAATTGACAAAATTGAAAAAAGTTGTTTCAGATTCGCACATTTTCGGTTTAGTTATGATATTTGTGAGAAAACAGTATCACTGAACATTTGCCACGGTCTAATATAGCCATTATATGCATCTTTTGACGATTTAAAAACCTAAAAATTATAAAGCGTTGCAACGCGAAACGATTGAATAATTTGGAGAGTGTTGTTATTGTCGTTTAAGTTTTTGCAACTACGAAGATTGCTTATATAACGTATAAAATACGCATCTTATGTATGCTTGGCAGGACAGCTCTGTTGGCTAATGCGATTTTACTTCGGGATTCCGCGGGTCACTGGTTCGAGCACTTCTGCGGGCTACTTTTTTTTTTCCTTTTTTAAATTTTATTTTTGATTTTTTACTGGAGCTTTTAAAATTTAATGTTTACATTTATCAATATAAAGCATTTAATGACAAACTTCAAAACATGCCAAAATCTGTGAAAAGGCCCCTTTAAGCTTTGTCAATTTTCTATGCCGAAACATGCATTTGACTTATTTTATCTAAATGCGTCCTTGCCCTTTAAGAGAGAAGCATCGATTGTGTAAATGACGCATTGTCAGGTCATGCATAATGGGATAACTATCTCATGATATAATGTAATATAAAATTTTGTCGATTAATTATAAAGCTATGTAACAGAAACAAATACAACAATTTGATACAATGATCTTTAATTATGACAATGATAATTAACTGACACGCAAACACAATGTCGGCTCATTGGGAGTGATACTCGGACATGTTTTTTAATTAATAATTCCACACATTACAAAATTAAATTATCGAAATAAAATGTAATTATTTGAAAAAGAACCATAATTTGTGACTTTGACCATCAGAGTACGAGGGTAGCCATGCACATGACACATCTTTCGCTCATGGGGATTGATGATCTGTATTTATTTTTAAAATGTTCTATTCTCTATCAAGGTATGGACCGGAAACGGAAATAAAAATAAACGAAGCATTTGGCATATGGAATTTAACTCATGAATTCGTTAAAATATAATTATACACAACATGTATAATACATGCAATAGTCTAAAAGGAGACTTATGATAGCCATCTCCATAAGCAGGTAAATACAACTTATGTTAAAAAATGAAGTGCCTTATATATACACCAGTCGATGAAGACAGGTTTGATTCCGCAAATAACCATGTAGCTTTTCATTGTTGTTAATAGTTATCCTGTAGATAAGCGGTTATGTGTGACATTTAATGGTTATATTGACATTGCTAGTCGAAGTATCATGACATAAAACGTCTGTTTTTCGTCAGTTGTAGGGTCTTTGTTAATTGAGTGGAATGTGTTTACCAGGATAAAGCCTGTAGGTAGCTCGTTCTTCGACAAAACTCCTCCACCCAACCCATCCCTGGACCACGACATGTACTTTTGTAAATGCGACAACAAGTCTAAACAGATCGACTGCACTCTAGACGGAAACGTGGCCAAACCAAACGTTCAGGTATAATCATAATATATATCCATGGCTCTGTTCATTAATAGTAAGAACAGCTTTGAATCCAAATTACAAGTGTCTTCATTCTTGCCCTTTCGTTGTTTTCAAACCTTTTCAGCATAATTATCAACACTGTATTCTCAGCAGGTTGTCTTTACTGCTTTTTTTTTCAACGGAACGTCTTCATACAAATACTCAGCTGCACTCAAAAGTGTATCACTTAGCTGAACGTCTGCACTGTATCACTCAACAGTTAGTCTAACCTGCATTACTCAGCCGCACGTCTACACTCAGTGTATTACTCAGCTGCATGCCTATCCTGTATTATTCAGCAATAAGTATAGAATGGTTTAGTCAGTCGCATGTCTACACTGTTTTATACAGCTACATGTCTACACTGTATTAGTCAGCTACATGCCAACACTTTATTACTCAGCTGCACGTCTACACTGTATTACTCAGTTACATGTCTACACTGTAATACGCAGCTACATTGGTCCTCTGTATTACTCAGCTATATGTCTACACTGTATTATTTAGCTTCATGTCTACACTGTATTATTCAGCCGCATGTCAACACTGTATTTCTCAGCTACATGTCTATACTGAATTACTCAGCTACACGTCTACACTGAATTACTCATCTACATGTCTACTCTGTATTACACAGCTACACGTATACACTGTATTTCTCTGTCCATTCTCTATTACTCAGCTGCATGTCTTCACTGTAGTACACATCTATATGTCTACTCTGTATTACTCAGCTAAATGTCTTAACTGTATTACTCAGCTGCATGTGTACATTGTATTACTAATCCATATGTCTACTCTGTATTGCTCAGCTACACGTCTTCGCCGTATTACTAAGCTGCATGTCTACACTGTATTACGCAGCTGCATGTCTACACTGTTTTAGTCAGCTGCATGTATACACTGTATTACTCAGCTACATGTCTACACTGTATTACTCAGCTACATGTCTACATTGTATTACTCATCTACATTTCTACTCTGTATTACTCAGCTACACGTCTACACTTTATTGCTCAGCTACACGTCTACACTGTCTTACTCAGCTTTACGTCTACACTCTATTACTCCGCTACATGTCTACACTGTTTTACGCAACTACATGTCTACACTGTATTACTTAGCTATATGTCTACACTGTATAACTCAGCACCTTGTCTACACGGAATTACTCAACTACACGTATACACTGTATTACTCATCTACAAGTCTTTTCTGTATTACTTAGCTGCACGTCTACACTGTTTACTCATCTGCATGTCTACTCTGTATTGCTCAGTTTCATGTATATACTGTGTTGCTAAGCTTCATGTATACGCTGTATTGCTCAGTTTCATGTATACACTATATTACCCAGCTGCATGTCTACACCGTTTTACTCAGCTGCACGTCTACACTCTATTACGCAGCTGCATGTCTACACTGTATTACTCAACTACATGTCTGCAATGTTTTAGTCAGCTGCATGTCTACACTGTATTACTCAGAAAGGTGTATAAAATGAATTACTCAGCTTCACGTCTGTCCTGTTTTACTCAGCTACATGTCTACATTGTATTAACCAGCTGAACGTACACGCTGTATTACTCAGTTACATGTCTACACTGTATTAGCCAGCTGCACGTCTACACTGTATTACTCAGCTGCATGTCTTCACTGTATTGCTCGCCTACATGCCTACAATGGTTTACTTTTCTGTATGTCCACACTGTTTTAGTCAGCTGCATGTCTACACTGTACTGCTAAAGCTATATGTCTACACTGTATTACTCAGCAACATGTCTACACTAAATTTCCCAGATGCGTATCTAAAGTGTATTACTTAGATGTATGTCTACACTGTATATCTAAGCCATATGTCTACACTGTAGTACTCAGCTGCGCGTGTAAACTATATAACTCAAAAGCCTGTCTTCGCTGTATTACTCAGCTGCATGTCTACACTGCATAAATCAGCCACAAGTCTACACTGTATTACGCAGCTTCAGGTCTAAACTGCATTACTCTGCTGCATGATTACTCTATATTACTCAGCTGCATGTTAACACTCTATGACGCAGCTTCATGTCTACACCGTATTTCTCATCTGCATTTCTACTCTGTATTATTTCTGCTACACGTCTATCCTATATTGCTCAGCTACACGTCTACACTGTATTACTCAGCTTTACGTCTGCACTCTATTACTCTGCTACATGTCTACACAGTATTACTCAGCTATATGTCTAAACTGTATTACTCAGCTACACGTCTAAACTGTATTACTCAGCTACATGTCTATTCTGTATTACTCAGCTGCACGTCTACACTGTATCACATAGCTATATGTCTTTACTGTATTGCTCAGCTACATGTCTTCACTGTTTTGTTCAGCTACACATCTACACTGTATTGCTCAGATACACATTTATACTCTATTACTCAGCTACACGTCTACACTGTATTACTCAACTACATATCTGCACTATTTTACTCAGCTGCACGTCTACACTGTATGGCTTATCTACACGTCTACAATGTATTGCACAGCTTAATGTCTACTCTGTTTACTCAACTCTACGTGTACACTGTACTACTCAGCTTCATGTCTACACTGTATCACTCAGCTACATGTCTGCACTGTATTACTCAGCTACATGTCTACACTCTATTACTCCGCTACATGACTACATTGTATTACGCAGCTGCATATCTGCTCTACATTACGCTGCTGGATGTCTACACTGTATACATCAGCTTCATGTCTACACTGTATTACTCAGCAACGTGTCTACACCGTATCACGCAGCTGCATGTCTACACTGTATTATTCAGGTGCATGTCTACTCTGTACTATTCAGCTGCACGTCTACACTGTATTACTAAGCTATATGACTCCACTGTATTACTCAGCTACATGTCTACACTGTATATTTCAGCTACACATCTACACGGTATTGCTAAGCTACATGTCTACACTGTATTACTCAGCTACACGTCTACACTATTTTACTCAGCTGCACGTCTACACTGTATCACTTAGCTACACGCCTAAACTGAATTACTCAGTTACATGTCTACACTGTATTACTCCTCTACATATTTACAATGTATTACGCAGCTGCATATCTCCTGTATATTACCTCAGCTGGATGTCTACACTGTATACATCAGCTGCATGTCTACACTGTAATACTCAGCTACATGTCTACACAGAATTACGCAGCTACATGTATACACTTTATTACTCAGCTTCACTCCTGAACTATATTACTCGGCTACATGTGTACACTGTATTATTCAGCTGCATGTGTACACTGTATTACTCCGATGCATGCGTACATTGTATTACTCAGATTCATGTTTACACTGTATTACTCAGCTTCATGTTTACACTGTATTACTCAGCTACATGTCTACACTGTATTGCTCAGCTTCATGTCCAAACTGTATTACTCACCTAAATGTCTACATTGTATTGCGCAGCTACATGTCTACACTGTATTACTCATCTGCATGCCTACAGTGTATTACTCAGCTACATGACTTCACTGTATTATTCAGCTACATTTGTACACTGTATTACTCGCTACATATCTACACTGTATTACGCAGCTACATGTCCCCACTGTATTACTCAGATACATGTATACACTGTACTTAGCTATATGTCTAACTCTATTACTCAGCTACATGTCTACACTATATTACCCATCTTCATGTCAACACTGTATTACTCAGCTTCATGTCTACATTGTAATACTCAACTCCATTTCTTCACTGTATTACTCAGCTACATTTCAACACTGTATATCTCAGCTACATTTTTACACTGTTTTACGAAGCTGCTTGCCTACACTGTATTACTCAGTTATATGTCTACACTGTATTACGCATCTGCATGTGTACTCTGTATTACTTTTTTATATTCAATAGAATACATACAATGTACACATGTATATGATAATAAAACAAAGTGATACCACGAAGCAGCAATAATTTTTAAACATGTTATACAAGATATGCTAATATTTACTTTTTTGACCTTGTGCTTTTTTTATTTAAAAAAAGTAACATGTATTTTTTCTTTGGTTGTTTTTAATACTTATTTAAAAAAAACAGAATAATTATGAATAAATTGCATAAAGTGGGTAGAAAGCAAACTAGACTTGTTTATGAAAGTTTAATGTGTTTCCATTTAAGTTCAAATATATTAAGTTTATCGTTGTTGAGGGCTATTTCTTTTTCAATTTGCATCTTTAATTTTAGATAATTGATGAAACAGTTCATGGTGGGTGTTTGTTTTCTGCATTTCATGCTGAATATAAAATATTTCATTAATATAAAAATGTAATTTACAGCGTTATTAATCTCTTGTAGTTTAAAGGTATTTACCCCTAAACTGATGTCTAGGAGAGATAGTTAAACATTTAATTGTTGTTTCTCTAGAAAGTTTGTCAATTGATTCCATAGGGATTTAATATGTTCACACTCCCAGAAAAGGTGTTCTTTTGTTTCAATATGTTCACTACACATATCACATAGATTTGTGTTGGATAGGTTGCACTTAATAAGATATTTATTTGTAGCTATGATTCTCTGGATGTATTTATATTGGAAATTCCTCAATGTGCTATCAGTAGTTGATTTGTACGGAATGACAAATATTTGTTTCCAATTAAATTCTTTTTCTCCAAGAAAGTTTTGCCATTTAGTTTGAGCTTTAGAGGGTTCGGTAGGGTTTTTGATTTGTAGTGTGTAAAATATTTTGTTCGTTTTGTTTTGTGTTGTAATTATGTTTTCTACGAATGTTTTTTTGAGTAGATGGTGTGTTATTTGTATTGGTAACAGCTTTAATATGTATGGGTATACTTTTGATCAATGTGTAGTACATCAGGAAATTACTTGTAGGTATTCCGAATATGTAGCACATTTTATCAAAGGAATATAAATCGTTTATTCTGTAGTCTTACAATTGATCTACATATTTTATGTTTCGTTCAAACCAATATTTATTGAAAAAAGTTGTATTGTTAGTAGTTATGTCTTTATTGTTCCATATAATGGTTTTACTGTTTGGTTTGGTTTCTTTATTATGAGTAACTTTACACCATGCCGATAGAACATTCGAGTTTGTAAGTTTACGATGCTGCTATGATTTTAAACAATTTTTAATTTTTTGTAATTTAGGCAGTATGTATTTTAGAACTGTTTCATTTTCATTGTTTGTAAAGGTTATTCCTAACCTTGTTGCTTCATCTGATGTCCAGTTGAATTTCATTTCTTTTTTAAGATGAATATTACTTTGTTTAAATTTACCTACTCGTAGCACAGTGCATTTACTTTTGTTTAGTTTAAGACCCGATGCCATACCATAAAGGGTTAGCGATTCTATAAGATTGTTGAATGAGTCACTGTCATTTAAAAAGTAATTTGCATTGTCAGCAAATAGAGACTGTTTAATTCCTTCGTCTAGTTCTAGCGATATTCCCTTTAAATGTTTATTTGATAGTATATAGTGTGATAGATACTCGATGCATATAATAAATAGCGAGGATGAAAGTGGACATCCTTGTCTTACCCCTCGTTCGATGTTAAAACTGTTTGAGAAGAAGCCATTGGTAATAATTATGGTGTTAATATCGGTATAAAATAGTTTAACCCATTTTATTAGACTTTAACTCTGTATAACTTAGTTACACGACTTCGCTGTATTACTCAGCTGCATGTCTACACTGTATTCCTCCGCTACATGTCTAAATTGTATTACGCAGCTGCATATCTGCTCTATATTACATAGCTGCATGTCTACACTGTATTACTCAGCTATATGTCTACACTGTATTACTCAGCTACATGTCTACACTGTATTACTCAGCTACATGTGTCCTCTGTATTACTTTGCTACGTCTTCGCTGTATTACGCAGCTGCACGTCTACAATGTATTACTCAGTTGCATGTCTGCACTGTATTACTCAGTTACATGTCTAAACTGTATTACTCAGCTACATGTCTTCATTGTATCATTCAGCTACCTATCTAAATTGTATTACTCCGCTACATGTCTACATTGTATTACTCAGCTTCACGGCTACACTGTATTACTCAGCTACATGTCTTCATTGTATCATTCAGCTACCTATCTACATTGTATTACTAAGCTACATGTCTTCATTGTATTACTCATCTACATGTCTACACTGTATTACTGAGCTACATGTCTACACTGTATTACTGAGCTACTTGTCTTCATTGTATTACTCAGCTACATGTCTACACTGTATTACTCTGCTGCTTGTCTACACTGTATTACTCATCTACATGTCTACACTGTATTACTCAGCTACACGTCTACATTGTATTACTCAGCTACATGTCTACACTGTATTACTGAGCTACTTGTCTTCATTGTATTACTCAGCTACATGTCTACATTGTTTTACTCAGCTAAACGTCTACATTGTATTACTCAGCTACATGTCTACACTGTATTACTCAGCTTCATATCTACACTGTATTACTCAGCTACATATCTACAATGTATTACTCAGCTACATGCCTACATTGTATTACTCCGCTACATGTCTACATTGTATTACTCCGCTACATGTCTACATTGTATTACTCAGCTACACGTCTACACTGTATTACTGAGCTACATGTCTTCATTGTATCATTCAGCTACCTATCTACATTGTATTACTCCGCTACATGTCTACATTGTATTACTCAGCTTCACGGCTACACTGTATTACTGAGCTACATGTCTTCATTGTATCATTCAGCTACCTATCTACATTGTATTACTAAGCTACATGTCTTCATTGTATTACTCATCTACATGTCTACACTGTATTACTCAGCTACACGTCTACATTGTATTACTCAGCTACATGTCTACACTGTATTACTGAGCTACTTGTCTTCATTGTATTACTCAGCTACATGTCTACATTGTTTTACTCAGCTAAACGTCTACATTGTATTACTCAGCTACATGTCTACATTGTATTACTCCGTTACATGTCTACATTGTATTACTCCGCTACATGTCTACATTGTATTACTCAGCTACACGTCTTCACTTTATTACTGAGCTAAATGTCTACAATGTATTACTCTGCTACATGTCTACACTGTATTACTCAGCTACATATCTACAATGTATTACTCAGCTACATGCCTACATTGTATTACTCCGTTACATGTCTACATTGTATTACTCCGCTACATGTCTACATTGTATTACTCAGCTACACGTCTACACTTTATTACTGAGCTACATGTCTACAATGTATTACTCTGCTACATGTCTACACTGTATTACTCTGCTACATGTCTACACTGTATTACTGAGCTACATGTCTACACTGTATTACTGAGCTACTTGTCTTCATTGTATTACTCAGCTACATGTCTACACTGTATTACTCTGCTGCTTGTCTACACTGTATTACTCAGCTACATGTCTACACTGTATAACTGAGCTACATGTCTACACTGTATTACTCTGCTACATGTCTACACTGTATTACTGAGCTACATGTCTACACTGTATTACTCTGCTGCTTGTCTACACTGCGTTGTTCAGCTTTGCTCTCTTCCTAAGGCGCTGCTACCGGGAGCTGCAGTTACTCACCAGATTCAAAACGGCCACCTCACGATTGGTCAGATCACTGCTGGCCGACGCCGACGTGCAGCCAGTTCCATCCTTCCTGACGATTATCCAGCCGGTTATGTTTACGATTATGGTCTAAGTACGTGCGTGAAGCTTATGCATGAAAGATGCATATTTAATGATAAAACTATGTGTTCGGATTTGTTTTCTTATTATGCAGCGGAGTTATCGTTTCTAGAATTCCCGTCCTTTAATATTTATATGCACTCACAATGATTCAGCCTTAATCGGTCATCAAAGATACCTTAATTTTCAAATATATTCAATGACATTGATACACAATTACACACTTTCCAATCATGTTTCCGAGGCTACTAAAACTTCTGCAACAGAGGAAAAAACGGCCTGTTTAAAATGTAAACAATGTTGAAAGTACCGTAAATGCTTATTCCACTAACGAATTATATACGGATCGATTTAGTATTACTTGGATATCAATACCACTTATTGGATGTCATTTACATTTTAAAAATGGAAAACTGTTCGGATAAGTTATGCGTCATTCAGACTTGTGATTTACCAGAAAAAAATAGACTTAAGCATTCTTATTATTGAATTACGTATTTTAAGATGTGAGTAATACTGAAAACATTTTGGAACACGATTGTATAATTGCCCGTTAAGGATCACACATTAAAATCAATGCATACAGTTTTGTTATGTTGATATGTTGTATCTTATCTGAAGCTTTCTGATATTGTTTCTCCTTCGTATGATTTTTAAACCATGGCGAGCATGGACCATGTTGGCCTTATCTTTTTTTGCAAATCCAGTATCACACAATTCTTGAATAACTATCGATAATTATGCATAATTGCAACTAAATGTATGATTATTTATAAAAAAGCACATTAATTCTTTGCAAATGGCGATGCAGGCAAACTACAGGCATACAAGTAAACTACAGGAATTTATCGCCGATTACACAAGACTGAGTCGGAATGTCGTCAGTGTAAAAAAATCGTTTTTCATTCAACGAATATAAAAGTGTATTTCAATCAATATTCCGGAAAGTGCATCCATTTGCAGCCTTCGTGCCCGTTTTGAAGGCAGATTTTCCGAGCGTTCACGGAAAGAGCCGAGCGGAGGCGGATGCTGCGTGTAGCGCCGCGATCGACCAGAACCCAACCGTGCAACAGTGTGTCCAGAAGACCGGCCTGAATTTTGCAACGCAGAAGGAGAACTGTGTCGAGGACTTCAAGGTACTACACTCTCTGAATTACTTGTCAGATTGTACATGTGTTTATCACATTAGCAATTTGTGAACACTGACATTCATTTTTGTGTTATTAACTCGAAAGAGAAAATTTCGTTGACTAAAAATGGTCTTAATGTATTCAATATTTCAGTACTTTGACGACGGTGCTTTTGTACGCAGTCATATGTTGAATGCAATTACGACATGTGTCGATCACGTTTTGAAAAACGAGTCATTTTACGACGCAAATGGAAACCTTCCTGCGTTTATTTCGACTGACTTATGTCCCTCTTACGACTGCAACAAGCACGGGTCCTGCACGCGTGGACGGTGCGTGTGCGACGCGGGCTATATCGGCGACGCGTGTGAAATCCAGGCGACAAGGCCTCCGGTCTTGTATGGAGTTGTTAAGTACGTTAAATATACATTAAGTGGGACTTATATGAAATAGAAACGCTGACATTTAACTAGCACGGATTATTCTAATGGAAACAAAAACAGTTACGGTATATTTTCTTGAAACATACGATGCTTCTGGAAAAGTGGTGTTTTTTTTTTAATGAATCCCGTTATTGCCATCGCCTATGCATGGGTAATTTAAATTTAAAGTCGATACTCGGCAGAACGATGACGATGAGGTGAAATAACGACAAAGACACGATACGACGATGACGGCGTAATCGACATCGTCGCGTTATCGTCACACTACTGTAGCCTCCCTGTCTGAATGCGGGTACGTGCAATAAACACAACGGTCACGTGGCGGAGTTTAGTTTACTCTAGAAAAATGAACAGACGACATGTTCTCTAATTGTTCTTATTTTTTCATAAGAGACCGCTTTAAAACGATATTCGCATTTTAAATTCCCTAATTTAAGTCAGAAGTAAAAAGTTAAACTCGTAGTTAAATGTGTGTAAGTTGTTTCATTCGGCGACCAATTGATAACGAGAGCGCCGATGGCGCTGAAAGCATAGTTGCAAGATACAGGGAAGATGCTGCTGAAGTAAATGTTAAGGTCAAAATATACTAAATAGTTTCCTTATATGTTTCGATATAAAAGCGACAACTTCGAGCGAAAATAAATACAACATTTTGCACATAGAGACCCCCATAACCATACCTTTTCTTGACGGGCATTCTTAGCTTAATCGATTTAAGCAATAAAACAGATATGTCATGTTCAAACAAAAAAAGAATTCGACTCAAATAAAAAAAAATCTAGTGGATTGTAACCTTTTGCAGTGCCATTTTTTACTTTAATCTCCAACTTTATCCTATTTCAGGGATTTAGTAGTGAACACCTATGCTTACCCTCTCAATATCTCCAAACGATAAAACCAGAACAACAGTATAAAGTGTATAACATGCCTTCGATGAAAATATGATGATTTGTTTAGAGAGTACAGCCTTCATGACTCGATTATTGAGTATATTGTAACCTTAACGATTGCTGACATCAAGAGTCGCCCCCCTTGTTACCAATATGTTCTATTTTTAGAAACGGGAATTCCAAGTAGTGACGAATGTGAATGGTTACAAAATGACATAACTATGAAAATAAATACGTAGAATTACATTATTTCACGCATACCATTATGCAACCATCCGTTTTCTTTTCCGACTTGATACATTTACAGATTTCCATTTAATATTTTACAGACACAACACTCGTCCAGAATTCGCGCGAATCCATTAAATCCGATGCCACATTTAAACCGTTAGCACTACTCGTAACGTTAATTTCTGGCTAAAAGTAAGTCATTTTAACTTCAATTAACACATCTCTATTATTTTCAAACTCTACTTCATCAAATCCATAGAAAGGCAGGTCAGAATCCATGTCATAAATCAGAAAACATTTGACCTCTCACAGAACAGTAAACAAAGGAAATAGAAATTAGGTGTGAGGTCACTATCAACAAGAACAGAATTGTTTTACGAACGAAATTTGTTTTAGTTTCTTAGAAGGTTTTTTCACGTAAAACGGTCTTAGAAAAATTCACTAAAAACGGTGTCAGCAATATTCTTGGAAGAAAACGTAAGAAAAACGTTTCAAAAAAAAAAAGAGTAAGAATTACCATAAACTAAATTAAAAAGATATTTCGTCTGATTTTTGATCAGGTAAGGCTTCAAAATGGACAACCATTCGATGTGTGTTTTCAAAATGTCGTATATACCTTAAGCATAGGTGCGTTGCACCTATGCTAAAAACTACACACATAACATATTTACCAACAGCGGCAATGCTTCAAAGATTACGTAAAGACCACGTCGATGTAAATAAATGTTTATATATACATAAGCACCCATGCCCGCTGGCTATACATGTAATTATAAACACGCAGTGACAATAGTGATACTTGCGCTTGAAGTTCCCGCTGTTCTCGTACACGCAACCATATCGCGATCTCTGACTGGTTTCATAAAACTACATACAAAAATTGATTGAACCATGCGGCATCAAACAAACTTGGGTGTTACGCATAAACTGACCGACCTCAGCAACCCTTGACTTTTTGTATATATCCTATACTGAGTTTCGGACTTAAATTCGATCATAATCGCGAAATCACAAACAATAACATGCGCACACAAGTCGCAAAGCTGAAATCTCAATATGTTTACATATAAATGCAGTGCGCACGTAAAGAGTCTTAAGACGCTCAAGTACACACTGAAAGATGCTCGACTGTGAGTGCGAACTTGAACACGATAAAGGGATCAAGTAAATGTGATGCTCGAATGTGCTCTTAAAGGCGTTCACGTGTGCACATTACAAAGTTCACGCGCGCACGTAAATATATGCACGTGCGTGAATGATCACTTTTGTTACATTAAATCTAATGTGGAAATGTTCTCCGTTCATTTATGAGGGTGAAACTACCTCCTATGGAAAAAAAAACAACTTACATGTGCATGGGAACCGAAAAAGCGATCCAACAATGATCATAACGCGACAGTAAGATGAAGATAGCACTACAGCGAAACAGTACGATTACGATTACGCAACAGCAAGACGGTGAAATTGTATATTGTTGTCATCATCGTTCTGTCGTCGCATAGTGTCTTTGCCACCATGGTATATTGTCTCGGTCACCGTACTATCGCGCCGTCGTCCTAATACTGTCGTGATTTTGCGTTATCATCGTCTTGATGCAAAGTATCTACTTTAAAATATATGCATAGGCTGTGACACTAACGGGATTAGAAGTATGTAACATGATGAACATACACTGATACTGTTCCCGTGTTTGCATGTGCAGGACCACGTGGATTGAAGGGTCCGTCCTGTGTGACGTCACGGAGCGCGAGTGCGAGACCGCCTACGTGTTCGGGACCAACGTGTTCGACAACACGAGACTCTCCTGTAGGGTGGAGGTGCTCAAAGTATGACTGAGGCTTTTGTCGTCATCTAGTGCTAGAAACTAAAGCATGCTTAAACGTTCAAGTATAATGATCAAATAACCACTTTATATCATTCCAGTTGAAAACAGTCTATCTGAGTGTCACTGTTTTGTAAATCTTTTTTTCTTGCGTTGTTGTGGTTCTCTAAGGCGATGTAATGATTCTCTTAGGCGATGCTGTGGTTCTCTAAGGCGATCTTGTGGTTCTCTTAGGCATTTCAGATGTATTGCTATCGTGTAAAACTCTTCGAGATTTTCTGTTCAGTTTGACGGTCACTCCTTTGTGCCTACCGGTAGTGAGTTCACCACCGCGGCTATTTATAGATCCATGTATGACGTCGGATGTAAGCTCCCGATGAAATCAACAATCGGAGGTAAGCATTATTTGCAGACGATTCTAAATGCGTTATATGGCATGATCAGATCACAATGCGCACTTCTATTGTGGTCACCGTTTGTCAAGGTCCGCTGAAGAGCGTCGTGTATCGTGCGTCGTCAACTTTATCTCTATATAAATCTATATGAAATATTTGTTCAACCAATATTGACGAAACTTGGTCAGAAGGTTAATCTTGACTATACTACGCCGAGTTTGAATCAGGGTCACGTAAGTTTAACATCTAGACGACTTGTTAACATTTTAGAAAACCAATGGTAACACTCCAGAGGCATCACTGGAGACTAAATCTTGATCAAACTTGATTAGAACGTTTTTCTTGACAATATAGAGGCCAATGTCGAAACTGTGTTACACAGCACATTTTTTTTAGAAATAAAATAACATTATTTCCATTCTAGAGGCCACATTTATTACTCAATAATGATCAAATGTATCAGAATGTTTAGATTTAGAATATCTAAGCCTAGTTTAAATCTGGGTTACGTGCGTCCTAAAATTACGTCACATCTAGAAAAAGCTTACCTCTCTATAAGCCTCATTTAGGGCTCTTTCTCAATAAAGCTTGAAGAGGATGTTTGTCTTGACAATAACTAGACCGAGTTGTAATCTGGGTCTCGTGTCTGATCTAAGAAAACCCGTTTTACCTCTCTAGAAGCCACGATAAGGACTCGTCTAAAAAGTTCAAACGCTCATAATTATACAAAGACAATCCTAGTTATGAACTCAGTATTTATTATTTATCATGCAAAGAACGTCTGCGAAATCCCTGTGCTGTCACATGATGAATTAAACTTGTGTCAAGCGTCTACGTAAAAGCTGTTTATCAATATCACATATAACCATTCAGCAAGCATCTTTCTATTCAACATCGAATGGCAAACGTCGAACATATTCATTAAAAATTCTTACGAATCACCGTTATATGTCACCCAGATATGCATTGTGACTTTTAAATAAATTGGAATAGCATCCGCTAATATACTTATCTATTATATGTTCAAAGTGCTGGGATTTCGTTAATCGTGCGTCTTTAAAGGATGTTTTGAAGTAAATCTTTAATATTAAACTGGCGGTTGTTAGTAAAATATGCAGTGTAGTTTCGCCAAATGATTTCAGGTCTAACAGTGGTTGCGTTCAACATTTCTGTGACGAACGATGCGAGCACGTACAGTAATGAGGTGACGTATGTACGAACGGACGGACGATGCGCGAAATGCGTCAAGACTGGCGAGTCATGCTCGGTGAAGGTAACGCCCCATCCGCTTAAATGTACCAGCATTGTGGTGTAATCTGTCAAGTATAATAACGAACCATTGTTGGAATGTGTCGTTATAACGCACTTAATAAAACATGTAGTCTTAAAGGATAAGGCAACATTACTATGTCCCGATATAGAGTGAGCTGAAGAACGTTTGATGCAATTCCATTTATCTGGTAGTGGGTATTGACTTCCCAAATTCATTTTGTATATTTATTAATTTATTTAAAAGGGGCATATAGACGGTATCAACGCATTAAAACAATTCATCTTACCATTTTTCCACATTTTTTTTAAATTTAACAAACATAATATTTCGAGTATCGTTAAAAAGACCACCAATTATATTGGCGATACACGTTTCAAGAGACCTCACGTCTTAACATGTGCACACAATGACAACTGTTAAAATCTACAGTACCGTTATCAATAGTTTGCATGCGCGTAGAGGTACTTCCTGAGTATTTTTGTTGAAACAATTTTACCACTGCAACGTACTTATCCGGCGCCAGCGAATAGTCCCGTGTACAACTGTTTTACACTTGTATAAAGGAATATTTTTTCCCGAAACAAAGCGTATGATCATTTGATTAAGTTTTCAATCATAAACTTATTTTTGAAAGTTAACTTAATAGCCGCCATTGCGCCCTCTTATAGCAAAGACGAGAAAGTTAAAATCACGGGTTATGGTTACTGTCATACATCTGTACATTAGCGCCAAATATAAATCATTGCATTTGATCTTCAATATAAATTGTGCTGTTTTGCATGTTGCAGTCCCGTTCCTGTCTGATTGAAGGTAACTGTTGGTCCGCCAATGAGACCAACCCCGCCAACCCCCAACAGATCTGCGACCCGACCAGAAACAACATCCAGTGGACAAGTATACAGTCATTAGCAAAACTGTTCACTCATTACTTCTTGAACCTCTTGTTACTACTTCTTTTTTCTGTACTTCGATGATGCTGTTGGTACAAGAACACACTGCTCGTAGTCCGTCAAATGCATGCTACTGTCTTTTCATTGTTTAAACTCTCGATTGCAGGTCCGGTAACTAACAACCCTCTAACAACGGAATCCTCTTACACCGTCACTACCCCTCCCACCGCTGCTCTAGGCGGCGCGTCCCTATCGCGTTTCGACATCTGGACATTGTAAGTGACCTCGTACATAGTTAATTCAGATTTCATTGCGTACGTTTAAACTCTGTAACAGATCATGAACATGTAACTTTTTAGTCATACTCATCAAGGTGCATACTTAATTCAGTACCATACATCAGCTTATCTATAATGGACGTTTGCTATGTTCAAATGTAATACCAAAGTAACTAAAGTACACATGTAATTAGTGTCTTCTGGAATTCAGAAGCATAATCGGTATAATTACTGCGGTCCTGTAACATCATTTACTTAAGATATAAAATATGTACAGTACTACTTTAACGTCGGTTCTACTAAATCTTTAAGTTCGTTGTGTACTTGCATATGGTACCTGGTATTTTGTTATCTTAAGTTCATATTCTATTATTCATATTACCGGTATTCTCTACCCAGCTCCCAGAGCGGCTGTAAGTGTGCACACAACCCCAGTGACTACAGCTGCGCATGCTGTGACGCAGGCGGATGTCAGTGCCAAGCCCCTCACCACAACCAGTGCTCTCAGTGTGGAAAATCCGAAAATTGTGGATCGCGTACGTTCCATGCAAACAACGTTCAAAAGATAAACAATATACATGTAACATGTCTAAATACTCCAGCTTAATGACAATTTATATAATCAGCATATTATTGTTTGTAGGTCATGCCACAGTGTTAGTGTAAGGACTGACATTGTATTGAAACATATGTTAGAGAGAGGACTGACATTGTATTGAAACTTTTGTAAGCGTAAGAACTACTGTCGTATTGAAACATGTGTTAGAGAAAGGGCTGACAGTGTATTGAAACATGTGTTAGAGAAAGGACTGACATTGTATTGAAACTTTTGTAAGCGTAAGGACTGACAGTGTATTGAAACATGTGTTAGAGAAGGGACTGACCGTGTGTTGAAACATGTGTTAGAGTAAGGACTGACAGTGTATTGAAACATGTGTAAGACTCAGGACTTACATTGTATTGATGCATGTGTAAGCGTAAGAATTGACCGTGTATTGAAACATGTGTAAGCTTAAGGACTGAGAGTGGACTGAAACATGTGTTAGAGTCAGGACTGACATTGTATTGAAACATGTGTTAGCGTAAGGACTGACAGTGTGTTGCAACATTAGTAAGAGTCAGAACTGACAGCATATTGCAACATGCGTAAGAGTTAGGACTGACTATGTATTGAAACATGTGTTAGCGTAAGGACTGAAAGTGTATTGAAAAATGAGTAAGAGGAAAGACTGACAGTGTATTGAAACATGAGTTAGAGTCAGGACTGAGAGTGTATTGAAACATGTGTTCATGTCAGGAGTGACAGTGTTTTGAAACAATTGTTAGAGTCAGGACTAATTGTGTATTGACACATGTGTTAGAGCTCGGACTTACAGTGCAGTGAAACCATTGTTAGAGCCATGACTGACATTGTATTAAAACATTTGAACAAGTTAGGTTTAAAATCATATTTAAACATGTAAAGGGTTGGAACTGTCAGTGTATTGAAGCATGTGTACGAGTAAGGGCTGACAGTGTATTGAAACATGTGTTAGAGTTAGGACTAACAGTGTATTAAACAATGTGTAAGCGTACGTAAGGACTGACAGTGTATTGAAGCTATTGTTAGAGTCAGGACTGACAAGTTATTTAACCATGTTTTAAAGTATGGACTTACAGTGTATTGAAACAAGTGTTAAAGAAAGGACTGATCGTGTATTGAATCATGTGTAAGGACTGAGAGTTTATTGGAACATCTGTTAAAGTAAGGACTGACGTTGTATTGAAACATGTATAAGAGAAAGGACTTACAGTTGTTGAAACATGTGTTAGAGTAAGGACTTACTTTGCACTGAAACATGTGTTAGAGTAAGGACTGACAGTGCATTGAAACATGTATTAGAGTTAGGACTGACAGTGTCTTGAAAAATGTGTTAGGACTGTCATTGTATTGAAACATATCCGGACTGACAGTGTATTGAAACAATTTTCAGAGTCAGGACTGACATTGTATTGAAACAATCGTTAGAGTCAGGACTGACAGTGCATTTAAACATGTGTAAACGTACGTAAGGACTGACAGTGTATTGAAACAAGTATAAGGGACTGGACAGACAATGTATTGAAACATGTGTTAGAGTAAGGACTGACGTTGAATTCAAACATGTATTAGAGAAAGGACTGACCGTTGTTGCACTATGTGTTAGAGTAAAGACTGACATTTTATTGAAACATGTGATAGAGAAAGGACTGACAGTGTGTTGAAAAATGTGTTAGAGTAAGGACTGACGTTGTATTGAAACATGTGTTAGAGAAAGGACTTACATTTTATTGAAACATGTGTTAGAGTCAGGATTGACAGTGTGTTGAATAATTTGCTAGAGTTAGGACTGACAGTGTATTGAAACATGTGTAAGAGTTAGCACTGACATTGTATTGAAACATGTGTTAGAGTAAGGACAGACAGTGTATTGAAACATGTGTTAGAGTAAGGACTGACAGTGTCTTGAAACAATTGTTAGAGTCAGGACTGAAATTGTATTAAAACATATGTTAGAGTCAGGACTGACAGTGTATTGAAACAGTTGTTAGAGTTAGGACTGACATTGTATTGAAACAATTGTTAGAGTCAGGACTGACAGTGCATTAAAACATGTGTAAGCGTACGTCAGGACTGATTGTGTATTGAAACAAGAGTTAGGGTCAGGACTGACAGTGTATTGAAACATGTGTTAGAATAAGGACTTACAGTGTATTGAAAGATATGTTAGAGAAAGGACTGACATTGTATTGAAACATGTGTTGTGTGTTTTACAGCCCAGCCAGCACCCGAGAACGGAGTAGACGGCTTCACAAACGTATTTGACGACTGTCCATGCAAGTACGACCCCACCAAGGGGTCGGTCTGCGCCTGCTGTAAAGAAGGTACGTTATAGATGGCTTCTTTAGCGTGTCATATGACTATTGCAATATCGTGTGAAACCATGTGCTTTACATATCAAAACATAAAAATCACTCTGTAAAATGGAGCCATAATGTGTGATGCGTTGTATTTTGTGAAATTGAAAATTAATATAATGCACATGTCTATTCAGGAACTGTATTTACCGATAGTTATTATTTGGTATTAAGTAACTGTTATGTCGATGTATTTTTCTGTTGCAAACTGTTTTAATAATTTGTTTTTTGCACTTTTGTGTAGCAATGCGTACAACACTTTATCACTGCGTACAATAGTATCTGTTAGAGCTACACACATTATTTCATTATTAAATTGTCAATTGTAATATACAGAAAACAGTTTGCAACATCAAGTACACATGTTAATGCACTTTAACATAATAGAAATACAATGCACATTATATAAAGTTTCAGGTTGATAAACAATAAAAAGAGAGACTAGTTCGCGACAAAAGTATACATGTTCAGTTATGTTTGTATCCAAAAATTGCCTTAATTCAAGGCACACAACTCTCAAAGAATATTGCGACGTACACGAAATTGACACCTTGCTTGCTCTTCTACATTGTATAAACATAAATATCTATACTTACAGTGTAATATTGATAAGCAGAAAACTGAGTGACTAGTTCACGACACAAAGTATATATGTACAAAGATCCACATATCCCACTTCTAGGGCACATTACTCTGCAAATAATATCACTTCAAACACGAAGATTGCACCTGTCACTTCTACATATTAGCACACACTAGATTTCTATAAAGTGTCGCGTTGATAGGCAAACAACGGAGTGACTAGTTTTCGACAAAAAGATTTTAATATACCCCTCCCCCAAATTTGCTAAGGTTCAATCGCAAGTTTACGAGCAGAATAATGGGATTGTGTTAATACAATCAAGACAGTAGCGAAGAACATTCCCACTAAAAGCGTGTTATTGCTGTCAGGGTGGTGGTGGGTGGGGAAATAGTTTATCGTACCGTTATAACCCGTTTTTGCTGTGGGTCAGTAGTTACTGACTACAATTACGCGTGTCCCCTTCAGACGTGAACGCGTGCCAGTGCGGCCCGGACCACCGGAACCAGTGTGTGGACTGCAGCCACATGGAGCAGTGCGGCAACAAGCCCTGGATCTTCGGGCCTCCTTTCACCAGACCATAGGCGTTACATGAATGCATCCGGCAACCATACATCTTGTTCTGTACAGTAGCAAATAAATTATGTTGTGTGTGCCCATGCTTCATGTTAATAAGTACACGTTTGATAGGAATTATATATCACAGTTTTATCGTGAAAATGCTATATAAACACGATGCGTGTTGACATAGCACCACAATTTAAGTATTAACGGTCATAGAAAACTGACAGTATATCTAAATGAATACTTTATATTCTTCTTTTTACCCAAAAAAACTTGCTTTGCAATTATTATTTTAAAAAATATAACGTGATATCCAACAAATTATTGTGATAAAACAAACAAACATTCAAACTGCATACGGAATTAAACTTGTAAAATTATTATAGTGTATATCATTATTTGCCAGGTTTAAAACGCGATAGAATGATATAGATGTTGGCCGATGGACAGGCTAAACGGTGTCAAACAGGTGGTTTCCGGTCAATGACTAATTTTCATAGGCTATCTTGATAAAACTGTGCATAGAGCAATTGTTGAGATCCAGCTTGGGACTGCATTTGCGACGGATCGAGTCAATGTCATCAAAATTGACAAAATGTATCCGCTCAACAACTTTTTTTGATTGTATTTCGCATACAGTGTGTAGGTAGCGTAAATTCACGACCTGGCACTGGATTCATTCGGAATCAGTCTGATCTAGGTCAAGTGTGGTGAAACAGCTTTTTTTCAGTTGCATATGTAAATTATTTACGAGACCCTATGGCATTTAATTCAGATGTCGTCGAATGATGAAGACCTCGAAACAATATCGAAAGATTAAAGATAAACATACGGGACTTCAAACTGTGCATTCAAACTGACTTTTCTTCTTTGCTGACAAAATGGACCTTTTCAAAAGGATTCATACTGCTGACTTGCTTTTTCCGCTAATAATCGTTGATATAATATAGTTTAATGACTCCGTACCGAGCATCAAAAGTAACAGTGTGAGTATGTATATTTTAACACCAGCTACCATACGTGATTGCTGTGTTCCATACATAGTGTACTTATGTATATGCAAACGAAAACTGTCCTACGTTATTGCTGTGTTCCGTACATATTCTACGTATGTATATTCAAACACTGACTGTCCTTCATGATGGCTGTGTTCCGTCCATTTTGTACGTATGTATACTCAAGCACTGACGTCCCTACATGATGGCTGTGTTCCGTACATAGTGTACGTATGTATATTCAAACACTGACTGCCCTACATGATGGCTGTGTTCCGTCCATAGAGTACGTATGTATATTCAAACACCGACTGTCCTACATGATGGCTGTGTTTCGTACATAGTGTACGTATGTATATTGAAACACTGACTGTCCTTCATGATTGCTGTGTTCCGTACATAGTGTACATATGTATATTCAAACACCGACTGTCCTACATGATGGCTGTGTTCCGTACATAGTGTACGTATGTATATTCAAACACTGACTATCCTACATGATGGGTGTGTTCCGTACATAGAGTACGTATATATATATTCAAACACTGACTGCTCTACATGATGGGTGTGTTCCGTACATAGTGTACGTATGTATATTCAAACAATGACTGCCCTACATAACGGCTGTGTTCCGTACAATGTGTACGTATGTATATTCAAACACTGACTGTCTTACATGATGGCTTTGTTCCGTACATAGTGTACGTATGTATATTCAAATACTGACTTCCCTGTATGATGGGTGTGTTCCGTACATAGTGTACGTATATATTCAAACAATGACTGTCCTACATGATGGCTGTGTTCCGTACATTGTGTACGTATGTATATTCAAACACTGACTGTCCTACATGATGGCTGTGTTCCGTAGATAGAGTACGTATGTATATTCAATCATTGACTGTCCTACATGATGGCTGTGTTCCGTACATAGTGTACGTATGTTTATTCAAACACTGACTGTCCTACATGATGGCTGTGTTCCGTCCATAGTGCACGTGTGTATAGTCAAACACTGTCCTACATGATGGCTGTGTTCCGTCCATGGTGTACGTATGTATATTCAAAAACTGACTGTCCTACATGATGGCTGTGTTCCGTCCATTGAGTACGTATGTATATTCAAACACTGACTGTCCTATATGATGGCTGTGTTCCGTACATAGTGTACGTATGTATATTCAAACACTGACTGTCGTACATGATGGCTGTGTTCCGTACATTGTGTACGTATGTATATTCAAACACTGACTGTCCTACATGATGGCTGTATTCCGTACTTTGTGTACGTATGTATATTCAAACTCTGACTGTCCTACATGATGGCTGTTTTCCGTACATAATTTACGTATGTATGTTCTAACAATGACTGTCCTACGTGATGGCTGTGTTCCGTCCATAGAGTACGTATGTATATTCAAACACTGACTGTCCTACATGATGGCTGTGTTCCGTCCATAGTGTACGTATGTATATTCAAACACTGACTGCCCTACATAATTTGTGTGTTCCGTCTATAGTGTACGTATGTATATTCAAACACTGATTGCCCTACATGATGGCTGTGTTTCATCCATAGTGTACGTTTGTATATTCAAACACTGACTGTTCTTCATAATGGCTGTCTTCCTTCCATTGAGTACGTATGTATATTCAAACACTAACTCTTCTACATAATGGCTGTGTTCCGTACATAATGTACGTATGTGTATTCAAACACTGACTGTCTTTCATGATAGCTGTGTTCCGTCCATAGAGTACGTATGTATATTCAAACACTGTCGTACATGATGGCTGTGTTCCATTCATAGAGTACGTATGTATATTCAATCATTGACTGTCCTACATGATGGCTGTGTTCCATACATAGTGTACGTATGTATATTCAAACACTGACTGTCCTACATGATGGCTGTGTTCCGTACATAGAGTACGAAGGTATATTCAAACACTGACTGTCCAATATAATGGCTGTGTTCCGTACATAGTGTACGTATGTTTATTCAAACACTGACTGTCCTACATGATGGCTGTGTTCCGCCCATAGTGTATATATGTATATTCAAACACTGACTGTTCTACATGATGGCTGTGTTCCGTACATAGTGTACGTATGCATATTCAAACACTGACTGTTCTACATGATGGCTGTGTTCCGTCCATAGATTACGTATATAAACGGGCAGTACCCGGCTCAAAATAACCACCCGAATATATGTTGTATTCGTCTTTATTATTATACGAATTCCATGTCACTGAAACATATATAAACATGGTATCAGACACTATATTATTATATGCAAAGTAACAAATATATAAAACATATCATGTTTGGCCTTTAACAAGTTACAATGAAATATATATAAAAGATCTGGTAACATGATAAATGGTACATATACAGCATAAACATACAATTACATGAGATCTCAACTCTTTCTCGTTCTCACTTACCATTTGTGGAATGTGTACGGAACTCTCTCTCAATCGTATACAATTCTCTGCGGGTGCTGTGCTACTGCTGCAAATAAGATTATACATGTGAAGAGTATGGGAAACTGTGAATTATAGGAATCGTTAGCACGTTTAGGATGGCAATGCTGCTTTTCTGAATTTAACCTAATTACTTATCAAATATGAGTTATATCAACTCACAACATAAATACAACTCAATGCAAATACAAGAAAGAGTAAATGCAAACAGGTAGAAATAGAACTAACCTTATATTGAAGTAATGGCAACTCTGTACTATAAATGTACATCTTAAAAGTAGACGTGTACAGCTCTGTGTTCAAGTTAGAAGTGACCAGAAGACAAAGGAAAGGGCGGGAAAATAACTGGTCAAGCCTGACTGAACAATTATATAAACTGGACATGTGTAACTCACATGCTTGACTGACTTTAACTCTAAGACTGGCCACAGGAGCACAGCTTAATAAGTAACCCAGGTAAACACAATGCGTTATATGGAAATAATAACATTTAAAACAGAACACATGAACAGAATCCTTGAAATGAATATTTCAACCCTGTTACAGACTTCCCTGGCCCGAAAAATGATGTCCTCATCATAACAAACCAAGAAGAAAACAAAATTGTCATGTCACAGTAAAAACAGTATCGTCCGTCAACAAATAACCTTTCTATACAAAATAGATACAATACCTATCTATCTCACTATACTGTTTATAATAACAGCATTGTACAAGCAAGAACAACATACTTTATCGAAACTACATCCACTAGTTATACTACTGAATAACTGATACATACTTACCTTACATAAATGTATAAATATGATTCTGACTCTTTTCCTCCTGTTCTTCAGAACTGTGTCCTCACATTAAAATAATACATTAAAAAAATCAATTGATACTATATGCAATATCAGCAATTCACATTGTTAATAAGAAAGTTACAAAAATAACATCACGTCACTCGCATGAAAACTCACTGAAATTTATTTCAGAGATAACTCTTTCTGATAATTATTAATCAGAATAATACTGCCCGAACCTTGCAAAAAAAAACAACATCTGATATAAAATACACACAAAATACATACACAATATTGTTTAAAATATGTTAAAACAAATTTTTTAATGAAAATTTCATTGAAAAATACTAGAAACCATACGTCCAGCTGTCTTACTGTCTAATTGATTTAAAACACCTGAGGCAATCAATTTATTTAATGCCTCAAACCTGGCATCTTGTGGTCTTGGTACCACACAAGCATTCATCTGGTAATCCTTATACCGATCTGGAGGTCGTCTCTCTCTGACAGATTGTCTTGGTTTTGGTGTTGGAGCTCTAGTATCCGATGTAGATGTCTCTGTCCTTATCGGTTGTGCTTCATCCATTTCTATAGGGACTTCAATTTCTTCTTGATTATTATTATCTTGATCTTGTATAGGGTATTCAGTAATGTCTGGTTCTTCAGTAATGTCAGCTTCTTGCGACAAATCTACTTGATGAGGTACGTTTTCAGGCATCTCTTCTTCGTTGTTCTCTTCTTCATTCCCTGCTGTAGATTCAGGAACATCTTCAACAACGTCATCTACTCTATCCTCTGCTTGTATTAATTCTTCCCTATCTTCGTTTCGTTGTTCTCCGGGAACTTCACTAGAAATATCATCTCTGTCTTCTATCCTCAATTCTTCTGTAGACATATCTATGTTTTCCGTCCTTGATTCTTCTCTAGACATATCTATGTTTTCCGTCCTTGATTCTTCTCTAGACATATCTATGTCGTCAGCTAGGATATGGGCGTCCCCACCTCTTGAAAAATATACAAGATCTCCTGCATCAGACTCATCCTCATCATCGTCTTCCATCTTTTCTACTTCTTTGGATGCATCCATGGTCTTCTTGTCTGATAATTCTTCTACTTCTTCTTCTGCTACGTCTACAGGTATGCTGTTACCTGAAGTAGTCTCCTGATTATCCCGGAACTCTTCTGCTTCATCCTGATTAACCAACAGGCGCAGATGATTCCTGTGCAGAGTTTTCTCCTTACCTGATTCTGACCTGACACGATAGACTGGTATATGGTCATTTACTTGTTCTAGGACAGTAAAAACTTCCTCTTCAAACTTATCTACCAGTTTGTGTTTTCCTTCAGTATGGGATAGGATTTTTACAAGAACCTTATCCCCTACTTGAACTCTTGCTGCTCGAGCTTTCATGTCATAATACTTCTTTTGCTTACCTTTGGCATTTTCTACATACTGTTCAACTATTTCTCTTGTCCTCTTCATTCTCATCTTTAAATGTTCAATGTAATCTTTGGTTTCTTTGGTCTTGAATTCTGATGTTACTTGTTCAAACTTGGTGTCCATGGGTAATTTTGCTTTACGTCCGAACATTAATTCGAAAGGTGATACTCTTGTCGATTCGTGTGGAGTACAATTGTAGCAAAATACCAGATGCTTAATGTAATCAGTCCAATGTTTCTTCTGATCATTCTCTAATGTTCCAAGCATGCCTAGTAATGTTCTATTAAATCTTTCTGGAGTTCCGTTTCCTTGAGGATGGTAAATAGAAGTATGAGTTTTCTTTGTATTGGTTAATTTGCAGAGCTCTTTGATTATCTGTGATTCGAAATTGGCTCCTTGGTCAGAGTGTAAAGTTGTTGGAATACCATACTGAACAACAAAATTGTTATAAAAGGCTTCGGCGGTTGTTTTCGCTGTCTGGTTCTTTGTCGGAATGGCCATGGCAAATTTGGTATAATGATCCGTTATCACTAGGATGTTACTATGTCCTTTAGATGGTTCAACTGACAGAAAGTCAAAGCACACTAATTCTAATGGATAAGTTGTATTCACATTAATCATTGGTGCCCTTGTATTCACTGTTGTCTTTCTCCTTAAACATCGATTACATCCTGTGACATGTTTCACCACATCTGTTGTAATTCCTGGCCAAAAATAGCGTTCTCTCAGTAATCTTAGTGTCCTATCTCTTCCAGGGTGACCACAGTCGTCATGAAATCCTTCTAGTATTTCTCTCTTATAGCAGTTTGGTATAACGAGTTGTTCAATAATCTCTTCATTCTCATGTAAATTCCTGTACAGAATGCCTCTCTTTATGATAAAGTTTTCAAAGTTCTTTTTCATTATGATATCTCCAGGTAGAGTATTAAATTGGGGTAGGGTCTTGTCTATAGTTGCTATTCTCCACTTTTCAATTAATTGATCTTGTCTCTGTGCTTTCCTAATTTCTCTTAATTCAAGCTGTGCTATAGGTTGCATTGGTGTTTCTGTAGCTTCTATGATGTTGAGTGACAATGCTGGTAGTGTGTCAATGAGTGCTGGTGTTATGTACTTGCAAATTGTTTTCACTGTGCTGTTGTCTATTTTGATGTTTTCATGTTGTTGTTGGTCTATGATTTTGTGGTGAGGATATCTGCTGAGTGCATCTGCATCTGTGTTGTTTCTGCCTGCCCTGTATATGATGTCAAAGTTGTAATTGCCCAAATCTGATGCCCATCTTTGCCCTGTTGCGTCTAATTTCGCTGTAGTGAGAATGTAAGTGAGTGGATTGTTATCTGTGAGTAATGTAAAGTGAGTGTTGGTTAAGTAATCTGAAAACTTTTCGGTGACTGCCCATTTTAATGCCAAAAATTCTAATTTGAAAGCTGCGTAGTTTGATTCTGATTTACTGAGTGACCTGCTTGCATATGCTATGACGTGTTTGGTGTTGTCGTGATGTTGTTGATATAGCACAGCTCCTAAACCCTTACCTGATGCATCCGTGTGTACTTCAAACGGTAAGTTGAAATCTGGATATGCCAGAACTGGAGGTGTAGACAGAATTTCTTTCAGATTAGTAAATATATCTTCTTCAGTGTCTGTCCATTTCCATTCCTTCAGTGGTTTCTTCTGTCCCTTCTTTGCTTTGGTTGGTGGTAACAGATCATTCAACGGTCTCGTAATTTTGCTAAAGTCTTGAATAAATCTTCTGTAATATCCAGCAAATGACAAAACACTTCTCAATTCTTCTGGTGTGCTTGGTGATGGCCAGTTTCTGATCTTGTCTATCTTACTTGGGTCAGTTTCAATTCCTTTACTACTCACAATGTGTCCTAGGAAAGCTATCTTTTCTCTGAAGAATTCACATTTTTCAGGAGCTAGTTTCAAACCAAATTCCCTTAATCTGTCAAAAATGGTGTTTATGTTATGTAGGTGTTCCTCAAAAGTTTTACTAAAGATGATAAGGTCGTCCAAATAAATAACGCAGATCTTCATATTCAAATCTCCTAGCATTTCCTCTGAATTTCTTTGAAATGTTGCTGGGGCATTTGTCAATCCGAATGGCATTTTTCGGAAGTGGTAAAACCCTAGTGCTCCTACTGTAAAGGCTGTTCTTTCCTTATGCTCCTCCTCAATTTCAATTTGATGATAACCTGATTTCATATCCAACGTAGAAAAATACATCGCTCCCTGTAAACAATCAAAAACGTCTTCTATTCTGGGAAGGGCATAGGAGTCTTTAATAGTCTTGGCATTAAGATTTCTAAAGTCTATACACATTCTGAGTGTTCCATTCTTCTTCCTAACAAGAACTACTGGTGATGCCCATGGAGATTTGGATGGTGTTATTATACCGCATGAAAGTAACTGTTCCAGATGTGCTCTAACCTCTTCAACCATGTTAGGTGGTATCCTGCGATGTCTCATTTTAAATGGCGTTTCGTCATGTAGATTTATTCTATGTTTGGTTTTCGTACACGTTCCTATATCTGTGTCAGAAGTTGAAAATAAATCCTTGTGTTTTTGAAGAAGTGTTTTTAATTGTTCTCTTTGTTCAGGTGTTAAAATGTTGTCTTTGTCGATGTCCAAGCTTTCTATCAATGCCTCTTGTCTTCTCTTCAAATCTTCCTCTTCCTTCAGGTGTCTCCTTGTTGTATCATCTTCAATGTCAACTGTCTGTAGCTCTGCAATGATGGCTCTGGGTGCTATTGTAACTGTATTATAGGTGACGTTAGATAACTCCACTACATACTCATTCTTCTTAAAGTCATAATTCACGAGAGCTGGTCCGATGTCAATGAAGTCAGGAAGTGATGAATCTCCTGTCTCTGATATCAATGCATTACATTCACTGTATGGTAGTTTTCTATAAGCTGTCACTGGTATATGTTTGGTTTGATTTGGTCCTATGGTAATCTTCTGTTCAGTAGCACATCTCAGTATAGCCAGACAATTCTTGTTTCTTCTAAGTGCTTTCTCTCTTATTACTAAACATCTAAAGCTTAAAAACCATGGAGTATGTAAATTAGCCTTCTGTAAAAATTGTTCACCAAAATTATCTTTGCAGTCTTGTAGTAATGTTTTCAATATGTTTGTTCCTAGAATTATTGGAGTTCTTGCAGAGTATTTCGTATCTGGTGATATCAAAAAGAGACATTGCTTTGATGTTGCTTTCTCCAATCCATTTTCAATACTAATGGTAGCTTCTATACATCCTAAGTATGGGAGTTGTTGACCATCAGCGCATTCTATGTTGATCATTTCTGTCAGTGGCTCTAATTCAGTATCAGCTAAGTGTTCTTTATAGAATGTTTCAGATATAATACTTACGCATGATCCAGTGTCCAAAAGAGCTGTGGTTGTATTGTTATTAATATTCAGGTTGACTTCATTCACATCTCCAACTAGTTGAGGGTCTTTCTTAGTCTCTGGTGTGCTCCTCTCCGACCCGGCGACTGGAGCACAAACTAGTTTTGGGCACTCCCTAGCAATGTGTCCACGTTGATTGCAGTGGTAACAGGTGGGCATAAACGTGGTTGATGACAGTGGCCTTGATGGTTCCCTTCTTGTTGTTCCTCTGAAACCCCTCTGATCTGGCCGGAAATGTCTATCATAACCGTGTTGTCCACGCCGAGCACCTCTGCTGATAAATGGTGTGTACTGGTTCTCTGACTGACCTGTTACTTTCTCTCTTTCTAATCTATCGATTCTTTCATTCAACCTTTTGAGTTGTGACAGGACCTCAGTCAATTCTGGTGCTGTTGTATTTACCGCAGGGTTGGCTGGCTTTGTTGTCTCTCTTTTCTCCTCTCTATCTTCAGACTCCATCTTTCTTAGATAGATTTTAAAGGCGTCATAATCATGTTCTGTTTCAAACTTGTAAGCTGCCTGCTGCCTGAGTTCCTTCTTCAATCCTTGGTATAAGACCCCTTTAATTATATTGTCATCCTTCTTAATACCCCCCAAAGAAACTGCCTTATCGTACAAGTCTTCAAGCTTAGAAGAAAATGATGCAATGGACTCTGCAGGTTGCTGGGAACAATTGTAAAACTTTCTTAGAATAGTTTCCTTCGTTTCAACATTTCCATATGTACTCTCCAGCTTCCACATAACTTCACTCACTGTAACCTTTGTTCCTAGTCGTCTTAATATGTCAGCCACATCTTCTTTGGCAGCCTTTCTTATTCCAAATAATATTTGCTCTTCTCTGAATATCCTATTAGCCATCAAAGACTGAACTTCAAACTTGAAACTCTCCCAACTGGCTTCTCCTTTTCCACTAACCCCTCCAAAGGTTGATATCCTGGGGTAGCTACTACTATTGAAGGTTCTGTCATCCCCATATCTTCTTTCCTCAAAGGTTCTTCTGTCCTCAAAGTGTCTTCTGTCTTCAAAGTGTCTTCTGTCCTCAACATATCTTAAAGTATCAGCTGACCTATACCTATCTTCAGCCTTTTCCCGACATCTATATGTGGACATAAATTTGATTAAGTCTTCTGTATTTTCAATTTCAGGCTTAACATCAAGCTTCTTAAATGCTTCAAGCAATTTCCTATCTTCCTCTGTAATATCCTGACCTCCTTCTTCTTGAACAGTCTCCATAATCTTCCCTTCACTTGATGCCATGTTCATTTAACTTCAAATTCAACTTTCAATTATCAGTGATTTAATGCAACCTATCAATTAATCAATTAATTAATTCTGTCAAATAATCAATTCATGTCAACTTCAAAGTCAATAGTTTCCGAAGAAATAATGATAACCCTTCCAAGTATATTGTGTTTCAAAGAAACACTAATCTCTTCCAACATACATAGTATAATATAGCTTAGACCAAATAAAGTTCAAAGTCAGTTAAATGCTACCCAAAATTCAAAGTTGCTGCCAATAAAACAACAAACAAACACCTTCCAATTCTAATTATTAATTAAAAAAAAAAATAAAGTTAAGTCAGTATTGCATCAACTCAACCTTAAGTTCAACCAAATAAATCCTCAAAGACTAATTAAGTTGCAATTCAAAGTGAACTTCTATAAAATCAATTCAAAGTATAAGTACAAACAAATGAATCCACTTTAAATCAAATTCAATAAGTGAAAACACCAGTTAAATCACTTTTGCACTGTCTGAAAGTCAATCAATAATCACCAAGTATAATGAATAATAAATAAATCACTTGTGCGCAAACGGATCCTGGACTAAGAATATTATCACAAAGTATAAAAAAAATAAAGTTAAGATACAAGTAAATTAATTGACCCACAATGAACCAATCAATCAAGTATCACAACTAAAACAAAACATCAAATTCAAACTTCAAAGTATGAACAGTGATGCACTTTCACACAATTTCAGCAACGTTCAAACTAATTCGGTCACAAAAGCACAAACCCAAAATTGAATGAACTGAAAAATAGACTCCAAAGTACAAGAACAAGCTAACACACTATTGCGTCAACTTAAGTCACAACTAAACATGCACAACTTCAATCACCTATATCAAACAGAACTTCAACACACTATGTGTAAATGGAATGCAATGTAAATGAAAATAATTAATTATCCAAAATGTCCAAGAATAATTCCAAATAAGATATGAAATGAAATTAACTAAGTATTTCCATCCGTAAACTGTAAGGAAGAACCTAAAAATCAAAGTCCAACTTAGAATAATACAATATAAATAAAACCAAATATTTCAAATCAAACCTAAGTATCAATAATAAATGAAAATATTTCACAAAAAAATAAAGAAGTTTAAATAAGTGTTCAAAATAATTTCAAATTAAATTCAAATGAATAAATTGCACCAAGAATTTAATTCAAATCACTCAACCTACACTGTGTTATAAGTATTAACTTCAGAAATATTAAACGCCAAAATAAAAATGCAATGCCCTGAGACAAATCAAATTAACTAAAATAACAACCAAAGAAGCCGACCACAAATGTGTAAACAGATTTACCTGATATCAGCTCACACGGGAGACATCTGTCCAAAACAGACCTTACCTATATGTACATGTACTACTACACTGTGTTGAGAATTACTACTCTACTACAACCTCCATATAAGGTAAAATAGTAGTCACATGGTCTGTCAGTGAAAAAAATTCAGTCATGTGTCAACCAATGAAAACCAAGGAAGCGATGATATCCAAACTCAGTATGCAAATTAGGGAATTCTATATCCAATCAAAACCAAATCATGTATAATCAAGGTGAACAAGTGTAACCTGATGTACTGTTAGCAATGCATAAACTCAGGAATGCAGCAAATCAAAACAAACACTCACACAGTAATAAAATGGAATACAATGGACTAAATAGAATTAAGGCCAAAATGTAAAAGGGCTGGATAAAGGTATGGACACTGGGAAAGGGATTATATGAGAATTTATAGAATAAAGAGGTTAAAGGGATAGCAATGAGTTGGTTACAAAATTAATGAATTTATAATCACTTTATGAATAAATTCAAAATAGCAGCATTTCAATGTTTTTAGTAACTGTTGATAAAGGATGAAGAATAGATCTTATAAAGATGTAACCGTCACCAAGTAATTAGAGCAATCAATTATATTAGGTAAACAAATAATATATTCTCTCTCTCACTCACATACATATACTCACGGTTACGAAGAAAGGTGAAGAATACACATATGATGAATATAGGCCACAAATGATTAAAAGTCTGAATATGATACACGATAACTATTTAAAGATGTCCACTTCACAATTGTCCACACGGTAGGTACACGATATTGCACTATAAATCCTCGGAAATGTTCTAAATACACGGTTAAACGACTCCCACTTCCGCTACGTCCTCAACGACCCGTCCAATAAGACTCTTCCTACGTACGCTCAGTCCTCAACGACCCTTCCACGACTTCTCCGCTTTCCACGGGCCGCCTTCCTCCTCTCGGGTCCGCAAAACACGTTGGGCGCCAAATATAAACGGGCAGTACCCGGCTCAAAATAACCACCCGAATATATGTTGTATTCGTCTTTATTATTATACGAATTCCATGTCACTGAAACATATATAAACATGGTATCAGACACTATATTATTATATGCAAAGTAACAAATATATAAAACATATCATGTTTGGCCTTTAACAAGTTACAATGAAATATATATAAAAGATCTGGTAACATGATAAATGGTACATAGACAGCATAAACATACAATTACATGAGATCTCAACTCTTTCTCGTTCTCACTTACCATTTGTGGAATGTGTACGGAACTCTCTCTCAATCGTATACAATTCTCTGCGGGTGCTGTGCTACTGCTGCAAATAAGATTATACATGTGAAGAGTATGGGAAACTGTGAATTATAGGAATCGTTAGCACGTTTAGGATGGCAATGCTGCTTTTCTGAATTTAACCTAATTACTTATCAAATATGAGTTATATCAACTCACAACATAAATACAACTCAATGCAAATACAAGAAAGAGTAAATGCAAACAGGTAGAAATAGAACTAACCTTATATTGAAGTAATGGCAACTCTGTACTATAAATGTACATCTTAAAAGTAGACGTGTACAGCTCTGTGTTCAAGTTAGAAGTGACCAGAAGACAAAGGAAAGGGCGGGAAAATAACTGGTCAAGCCTGACTGAACAATTATATAAACTGGACATGTGTAACTCACATGCTTGACTGACTTTAACTCTAAGACTGGCCACAGGAGCACAGCTTAATAAGTAACCCAGGTAAACACAATGCGTTATATGGAAATAATAACATTTAAAACAGAACACATGAACAGAATCCTTGAAATGAATATTTCAACCCTGTTACACGTATGTATATTCAAACACTGACTATCCTACATGATGGTTGTGTTCCGTCCATTTTGAACGTATTTATATTTAAACACTAACTGCCCAACATGATTGCTGTGTTCCGTCCATAGTCAAAGTATGTATATTCAAACACTGACTGTCCTTACATGATGGCTGTGTTCCGTCCATAGCGTACATATGTATATTCAAGCACTGACTGTCGTACATGATGGCTTTGTTCCGTACATAGTGTACATATGCATATCCAAACACTGACTGTCGTACATAATGGCTGTGTTCCGTACATAGTGTACGTACGTATATTCAAAAACTGACTGTCCTACATAACGGCTGTGTTCCGTACATAGTGTACGTATGTATATTCAATTATTTACTGTCCTACATAATGGCTGTGTTCCGTACATATTGTACGTATGTATATTCAAACACTGACTGTTCTACATAATGGCTGTGTTCCGTCCATAGTGTACGTATGTATATTCAAACACACACTGCCCTGCATGATTGCTGTGTAAGAAAAAGGTCCCCGTCCCCTAGTGTCCATGTTTTTCAAAAGACCACAATCGTTTTTCAGACAGAGTAGACAAGAAATATATTTTAACAAATATGATTCGGGGTACATCCTGACCTTGTAATTAAGGTAGAAAAAATACGCTCGTAAAATTATTAAATTATAATCAAATGTTTAAGTTTTGTTGTGTTCCGTTTTCACTTGATAGTCACATATGCAACGCATGAAATGTTTTGTTATGCGGCGAACGTTTATAAAACAACATAATAGCGTTCGTAGATACAAACTTTACTACGTGAGAACACGTCATATGCGTTCTCACATGACTTATTATGAGTTTATGTCTTCGTCATCGAAACATAGGGTATGTCGATATTTGATTAAGACACAGTTTGATCCCCACGCATTAAAAAACACGATTACATCCGCGTCATGCGAAAACTGGTTTGATGACATATGCGGCCAGCGCAGCCCAAGTCAGGCTTGCGCACTTGCGCAGTCTGTTCACGGACTACGCTTTCCTCCATAGAACACACGCAATGTTTCATGGTATCTCCTGAGAATCTTCCTCAGCATGCATATTCTGACAAGACTGCGCGGATGCGCAGACTAGGCTGGAGCTACGCTGGCAGCATATTGCATAATACCATTTTTTGCATGACGACGGTTTAAAAATCTCATTGCGTCATTCAAATGGAACATCAAGCCAAGATACTCTCCGATTGAACATAGAAGAGATCGCGGGGAGAGAAAAAGAGTTAGAGTTGAGTTTGAAAATGGTAGGAGAGGGAGATGGAAAGAATATGAGAGATTAAAACCGTAACCATAAAATGAGGCATATGGAGGTAATTGATGCGGATAGTAGGAGTAAGTGTTGTGATGAGCGAATAATATGACAGAAATCGGGATACCACGACTTGAACAAGTGCTTAGGTAAGTTTTTTGCGGAGGATGATTATGTTGATGTTGTTGTTGTTGTTGATGACGAGGATGAGGATTAGGATGATGATGGCTTCAAAAACATGATCAACAATCCCAATTTCAAATTGTTATGAATTGTATACTGTCATTACTTCAGATTAATATTTTTATGTTTGCAGAAAATCACAAAGTGAAAACACCATTTAAGAATAAAGAACTGTTTCGTTTGAACAAACATGTATGATTACAAAATAGCATCAAATATCCAATCGAAAATCTGTTTGTGAGTAAGGCACGTGCTCTCTTTGCCCCCCCCCCCCCCCCACACACACACGATAAAATTGGACTTGAAGCAATGGGGTGCATAAGAATGAAATCGTGACTCAATACGGAATAATAGGAATAATTTCCATTTATTTTTGAATACAAAACGGTAAGGTTGTTCGCTACCTCGTATCAAGGGGCGCTAACAGGTTGCTAACGCCGATGTTCTCCGAATTTGAACACGTGACATTTTCTGGAATGCTGCTTCCTTTTCCGTCGAGACGAAATTCAGTTCAGACAGACTTTAAAGCTTATGTATAAAATCGCATTTAATCTCAGTCAGCATGAGAGGTAGAGGCGCGCGAAGAAAGACAGGGACGCAGAAGAGGCCGAGGCCGGTAAGCCCGGATGGCAACAGGCTAAACACAGGGGATAAAGGTAAAAAAATAATCGATTTTGATCAACTACTTAGAGAGGCCGAGGACAGGAAAAAGAGATTGCCAAATGGTTCAAGCACCGGTATCGTTACAAGTGAACCCCTTCATGTTCGTGTACCCACTTTTAGTTTGCAGCAACCGAGCCAGTCAACAATGCCCGCCGCGTCGAACGTCACAACAGCGAGCGCGGCCATGCCAAACATCCGGAATGTTTCGGATGACGTAGCGGCCCACATCCCCGATCAGTTAAAACAACAAATCGGGCGGGGTGAATTTGTTTCGCATTATTGTTAAAAGGGTCCGTAGAGCTCCAATGTCATCTGTCAGGGGTAACACTTTCAGTTTCAGCAGACGGCCGCCTGGTGGCGCAACAAAAAGAATGCAAAGACACGATTGGTTCGATCGAGAAATGGTCAGACGCATTCATTATCTTCATGTCTGTGTATTTATCTTTTGATCATAACAAATCAAAAACACAAGAATTGCTGAAATATTTTTGGACTATAAGAGAGGGTTGGTCGGCTTGGCGCATCTATGACGAGCAGTTCAGGCTTCGTCAGGGCATCTCACCCTCACCCTGGTCGGAAATAAATAATGATCTTTGGTGGCGCTGTATGCTTGTGCAACCCGCAAACGCGCGCACATCGGAAACATTTTTTTACGCCTCTCACGCGACCAGTACACGTGTAATTATTTTAACCAGGGAAGTTGCCGCCTGGTAAACTGCCGTTTTCCTCACAATTGCTCACGTTGTCGGGGTAACCATCCAGCAATAAACTGTCAGAGCGTAGCGGAAGCCTCGGGAGTCGCCCAGCGCGCAAACATTCCGAGGTTCGATGCTCCTTTTCGTGGCAGAAATAACCCAAATTCACACAGGTTTGGGCAGCGTCAATTCGGACAAAACCGAGGCAATTTTAGTCGATACACGCAGTAACTGTCAAAACAAAAACATTATAGACATCGCTCCGTCGCCGGACAAATAAGACGCTTTACAAAAATTTCTACGAGGGTATGATAATGCGGAAGCAGAGTTTCTTTTTTTATGGTTTCAAATACGGATTTTCACTTCAATATCAAGGGCCGTGACAAAACACGCGTCGCAAAAAATTAAAATCGGCTTACGAACACCCAGAGGTAATTTCTGGAAAAAAAAGAAAGAATTGTTGGAAGGGCGAGTTGCAGGCCTTTCTCTTCACAACCGTTCAAAGAATTCATAGTATCGCCAATGGGTCTAATTCCAAAAAAAGACCCCGGGGAGTACCGCATGATACATCACCTGTCTTACCCAAAAGGGGAATCCGTCAATGACTACCCATCTATGACATCGGTCATGTACACACGTTTCGATAAAGCTGTTGAGTTAATACAACGTCTGGGTAAAAATTGTTTCTTATTTAAAATGGACATCAAAAATGCTTTCAAGATCATACCAATCAAGCCTGAAGATTTTCAGTTATTAGGGTTCCAATTTAACGGATCGTACTATTTTGATAAAACATTACCTTTCGGTGCATCAATTAGTTGCTACTTTCGAACGTTTTAGTGCTTTTTTTAGAACACTGTGTCGTTTCCCGAGTGAACTCGGGACTGCTTATTCACCATCTTGATGATTTCTTTGGCGTTGATATGTCTCGCTCACTGTGCGGTGATTTGATGTCCGTCTTTTCCAAGGTTATGGTCGAACTAGGTGTCCCAGTGGCAGTTGAAAAAACGGAAGGTCCAACGATGGTTCTAACATTCTTAGGCTTAGAGTTAGATAGCGCAAAAATGCATGTTCGCATACCAATGACAAAGATACATGAATTGACGGAAAATATCAGCCAAATTCTGTCAAAAACAAAAGCAAGGTTGCGCGATATACAGTAGGTTAACTTTTTAATAACTTTTGTTTTCGAGCTATACTAGCAGGAAGACCGTTCTGTCGTCGGTTCATTAATGCGACATGCGGTAACCAAGCCTTTTCATCGATTAAGAATCAGGCGAGATATTAAGCTGGACTTGAGCATGTGGTTGCAGTTTTTTTGCAAATTAAGACGGGATATCAATGTTTCACGATCAGTTTTGGCTGTCTAATGAGGATGTCAATATTTTCACCGATAGCGCGGCGGGGATGAGGCTCGGTTTTGGTATTTATTTTGAGTCGCACTGGTGCGCAGCTAGGTGGCCAGTAGACTGGCATACAGACGGACATACCAGCGACATAACGATCTTAGAGCTTTTCCCGATATTGGTTTCAATTGCAATATGGGGATATATGTTACAAAACAAAAAGATTCAGTTCAACTGCGACAATGCCGCTGTTGTAGGTGTACTTAACTCATGGTCTTCGAAATCGGACAAAGTTATGACGCTGTTGCGTCCCCATACACTCAAATGTTTGGAATTCAATATTTTAATCCGAGCATCCCACGTTCCGGGTACAAAAACACAATGTGACGCACTATCTCGATTTCAGATCGCAAAATTCAGAAACTTGGCACCGGAAGCAGACGAGGAACCACAGAGGGTACCCGAGTACCTCTGGAATATATTCAAGACAGAGCAATCTCTTTAATGAGAAAGTCGATATCACAAAACACTAGCGCAGCATACGAAACCGGTGTTAATGCCTTTACCGCATTTTGCGATCTTTACCCTATATCGCAAATGCAACCAGTACCTGAACAGGTTATCTAATGGTTTATAGCATACTGTTTTGAGAAAGGCTTTGCGACCCGCACGGTCAAAACTAACTTGGCAGGAATTAACTATTGGCAACAAGTACAAGGCTACAAATCGTTTTCCGAAGAATTTAGGCTAAGTAAGGTTATAGAAGGTTATTCGCGATCAATGGGTATAAACAAGGACAGAAGACGCCCTATCACATCCGAAATCCTCTTCAAGTAATACAGCAATTGCCAAACGTATGCTATAACTCGTATAAGGAAACTCTATTTGCTGCGATATTTGCCCTCGCCTATTTTGGGCTATTTCGTACTGTATAAGCGAGCTGGTATCACCTAAACGACCAGAAATGTATAACCAAATCAGAACGTCCGACGTTGAATTGTCGTTAGACCTGTCATACATCTCACCGCATCGCCAAGTCAAAAACTCTTCAACACAACGCGGTGGTCACACTCAAAATTCCAAAATCGGAGGAATCAATATGTCCTGTCCAGAGAATGCGCGACTATCTGGCTATGTCACCGGTAGGTCATGCAGCATTTTGTCATGAGGGGAGTATGTCAGTTACCAGACAGCAGGTTAACGCGGTACTAGCAAAATGCCTCGGCCGCACTGAATTCGGCAACGCTTTCTTTAATACTCATAGCTTTAGAATTTGGCGCGCGAAACTTGGGAGATGGACATCAGACACATACAAAAAGTACATAAGACCATAACCCTTAAGATTTATTTAGGGCACAGAAGCTAACAGCTGTGACGTCACTAGTGATCCATCCCAGACATTCGCGCCCGTAACGAGCTGCCAAAACCAGTATAAAACGCAGAGAGGTAACTCTGAAGTTCACGTTACCGTTTCTGTAATTTGGATTCAGGAATTGGCTCCCTTTCATTTTATTACAAGTGAATGGGGATTCTTATGTTGATTTAATACTATAGTCTCTTATAACTCAATACTTCCGATTGGCAGCTTTAAGTAGTATGCTTATGCTTTATTGTATGTTGTGATCACAGGTGGTTAGCGTGTGGCTATGATATTAATTAGTGAAAACATCATTTTGAATGATAAATAATCATATTATAACGAAAAATTAACTTTTCTGAAAAAAAAAATTTCACTATCGAATATATATATATATATTTGATAGTGATTTTTTTTTATCAGAAAAGTTAATTTTTCGTTATAATATGATTATTTATCATTCAAAATGATGTTTTCACTAATTAATATCATAGCCACACGCTAACCACCTGTGGTTGTGATTGTATATATGCTGACAAGACTGTAATAAAGTAATGAACCTATATTCGCTAAATTGGGCTACAACATTATGATTTACAGTAATATAATTGACACGTAGAAGACTTGTATTCGGATATACATGCTTATATAGTTTTATGCAGTTGCACTATGATACCTTATAAATAACGTATACTAATATGAATAAACAATTGACCTTTGTTTTGCGTACACCCAAAATGTTATTTGCTTTTGACAGAGGTATGGGTTCTTGGGGACAGTATTCCTCAACGGGCAGGAGCAAGAGCCAAAGAACGGGGGGTGGAGAACCTGCGACTGCCCACAAGCATCGCATGGTGGGGAATTGGCGGCCTGACATGGCATCATTATGGAGGTCAATAGAAGCCAATGTGTTACTGTCCACACCGCCAAAGGTATTGGTATTACATCTGGGCGGAAATGATCTGTGCATCGACTCATGTACAAAGGTACGGAATAATATAAAGAGAGAAATGAACTATTTAAGGACAGCTTTCGCAGGCACAGCAATAATCTGGGTGGACACCATTGACCGGATAAATTGGCGCTCTTCCCTCCCCAGGAAAATTATTACGTCCAAACGTCGCCGGGTAAACAGGTTTGGTCGAGTGTGTGTGCAGTGGGCAAGCGGCAGCACCAGTATCACTGTGGACATTTGATGCAAACACCCCGGGTTTTTTCCTCCCGGATCGGGTGCACTTGTCACCAGTGGGGCTGGAGTTCTATCTGGACACCCTGCTGCGATGCCATTATGCAATTTTTATAACCCACAATATATAGGGCATAATCATTTGTAAACATTGCAATTTGTATCGACCAAATAACTAGTACTGGTGTGCTATCAGAATTTTGGGGAATAAATTGTTTCAATTTATTTGTGGCGTAAAATTCTGTGAGTACAGGTTGTTGAATTTCTCAGTTCCACTCATTTTGGTTAATCAGTATTAATTAATAAATAAACAAGTATATTCTAGGGATTTTGAGCTCTCCGCTGCCATTGTTTGGGGCTCCTTCGGGACAACACCTCTATGACGAAGTGGGCTCATAACCCATCTCTTAACGTAAACATTATAGCAAAAGGCTAACTGCACGGGGCGAGGTTTGGTTGGTTGCATGGTTGATTGGTTACCCAGACTTGCAGGGGTCAGGTAGATTAGATCTTCCCGGCACTACACCCTGTTGGTAAAGTTTGGTGGTTACTGGCACCGCAGTAGGAGCCAGCGTGTAATTGTGTTTACCGGCTTGTGGTATCATGGTTACTGGCAAATGGTATAACTGGTGAGATATTGGGTTACCGGTAAAGGTTGGTGTATGCCAGAGGGTTATATAGTGTGGCTGCCAGAGGGTTATATAGTGGGTCACTGGCACAGGTATACATACGCGGTTACGCTCCGTGCAAGTCCAAATTAGTAACCATCACGTCTAGGAAATTATTATTCAACACACCAAGTGCTCACAGGGTTTTGCGCCACATACTGCGGCCTTTACGCCAATATTTATCCCATGCTTTTGATAACTTTGACATACAATGATTAATTGAATGTATGGTTAATTTCAACATAAAAATAAACACAATCCACGTATATTCTGGCTATTTATTGTATATCATAAAATAAAACTGCAAAATGCAGAAGATAATTTTAACGTGAATGTAATTTAAATACATATTAAACAAACATTTTAATCCAGATACCATAAATGTAGTAAAGTTGTTAATGTACTGCGATGCCTTAACATTTATATTGATTCAACGAAACTTAACTGAAAAATATAAAAATATACTATAAAACGTTACTAAACAACAGAGACGTGTGCGCTACTCAGAGCGCAGTCCGCTATGCGGATTTTTCCACTCTGTCCAATCGACGGAGTAACCCGGGCTCTATGAGCCCACCATCATCTGGTACTGGTCGTGGTAGCCCGATGTCTTTCTTATTCTTTTGTTTCACACCACTTTTCCTCCTGCTAACAGCCTGACTTACCTCTACATGCCTCATTTGATATGTTTCTAACACTCTTCTTGTTCCTTTCTCCCTATCCTAACACTATCAATCTCTACTCTAACTATTCTCCTCTTCCCTCTATCTCTGCTCTAAATTTACTTTTTCGGTGAATTCGCAGAATTCTCACGCACACTTTAACTTCTTGACCTCACTGGCATAACATAATTCCTTTTTGCATCTACTATCACTCTAACCTGTATTTTTTTCTAACTCCGCCCTGTCTTTACTCTCTTTTCATTATCTTTACTTTACCTCCTACATCAATCTTTAAACTTTGTCTACATCATCTCCCTTCTAACACTTCTTAATTTCTTTAACAATTGCATTAACGGCCTTCTTTCTCCCCATCCATCCAATCTCATTCTGCCAGCGAAAAAGGTATTCCCTATTCTAAATAGTGCGTATTCAACTGTATAAGTCATAGCAATTAACACTTACAGATCGTGTTTAAATACAAAAATGCACGGGACTCGCAAACTGTATATATCGGCGTATTAGTTGGTTATTTATATCAAAGACCTCTTTACTAACAGGATTATTTATATATCCTTGTTTTAAATAAGGGTGTTGAAATGTATGATTGTTTAAATGACATTGTACATTTGTAATGCAAAAACAGAAGATATTGAAGCGATTCCTGTGATTCGAACCGGTGCTGATTGACTTGATTTTGAACTCAATGTACTCGATCAAAAGTATTAATACAACTTTTGCCTCTACGTCAATCAAAAATCCATCTGCCACCGCCTGGCTGAGACTATAACATTTTGACGTTATTTTAAGTAAACCGACAAGAACTTAATTGTGTACTCGTTCACTTTACACGACAAATACCTGACGTTGTTTATTCAGCATATCGTTCGCGCGCTTTTATAGCTTTGGACAAAACTCATTTGTATTGCAATTAAATATTGAAATGATGATGTTTAATGATCGGTATTTATAGTAACTGAAAGATGAACGTTTTACAAATAACTGTAAAATGCAGGAGATTTGTTAAAAACGTATCATTTGAAGGCATATTTAACATACATTTTGATCAAGATATCATAATTGTGGTGAAATAGTTAGTTTGCCTTAATAAAATTCACAATTATGTTAAGACAACAAAACTTAATCGATCGAAGAATATAGAAAAATGCTATATAAAAAAGTTACCAAACAGACAAGCGTATGCTACTGATAGCTCAATCAGCTATGCGGATTTTTCAACTCTGTCCAATAGACGGAGTTACCCGGGCTTTAATAGCCCATACTTATCGGGTACTGGTCGTGGTATCCCGATTTCTTTCATATTATTCGCTCATCACAACACTTACTCCTTCTATCCGCAGCAATTACCTCTATATGCCTCATTTTATGGTTACGTTTTCTATCTCTCATATTATTTTCATCTCCCTCTCCTACCATTTTCAAACTCAACTCTAACTCTTTCTCTCTCTGTTCAATCGGAGAGTATCTTGGCTTGATGTTCCATTAGAATGACGCAATGAGATTTTTAAACCGTCATCATGCACAAAATGGTATTATGCAATATGCTGCCAGCGTAGCTCCAGCCCAGTCTGCGCATCCGCGCAGTCTTGTCAGAATATGCATGCTCAGGAGGATTCTCATGAGATACCATGAAACATTGCGTGTGTTTTATAGAGGAAAGCGTAGCCCGTGAACAGACTGCGCAAGTGCGCAAGCATGACTTGGGCTGCGCTGGCCGCATATGCCATCAAACCAATTTTCGCATGACGCGGATGTAATCGTGTTTTTTAATGTGTGTGGATGAAACTGCGTCTTAATCAAATATCGACATATCATATGTTTCGATGACGAAGAAATAAACTCATAATAAGTCATGTGAGAATGCATATGACGTGATCTCACGTAGTAAAGTTTGTATCTACGAACGCCATTATGTTGTTTTATAAACGTGCACCGCATAACAAACATTTCATGCGTTGGATATATATCAAGTGAAAACAGAACACAACAATACTTAAACCTTTGTTTTTTTATTGAATAATTTTAGGAGCGTATTTTTTCTACCTTATTACAAGGTCAGGATGTACCCCGAATATTTATAACAAAAAAGATATTTCTTGTCTACTCTTTCTCGAAAACGATTGTGTTCTTTTGAAAAACATGAACACTAGGGGACGGGGACCTTTTTGACGATGCTGGAACAGAATCAAAAAATTCTTCACAATGGCGACCTATGTAAAAGACCGAGCCAGTCCGATTAAGATAACTCGATTTTTCAGTTACTTCCCTTGGGCATTCGATTCTCCTAGCAGAGTTATCGTTCGTGTTTCAACATTCAACAATGGCCGCCCCCATGTGAGTCTCGATTTAAAACTTTCTTACGGCATAAATTGGCTTGTTTCGCTATTTAGAAGCTGTCATTTATGATATATGAATTATTTTTTCACTAAATCTCCGCTTATAACAACAATGGATGGAATTCGAAGGATATATTCGATGTGAATGGATCACTTTCTACAACAATGGCTTCGCCCATGAGAGACTTTATAACACTCGTGTCAAAACTTTCTTACAGCTTAAATCGGCTTGTTTCGCTATTTAGTAATGCAACAATAAATGGAATTCGAAGGATATATTCAATGTGAATGAAGCACTTTCTGGATCTCGACAGCTTGACAAGGCAAAACTGGCATACTGATGATACTGGTAATTTTAGTAATCAATTTAAGTAACATTTTGCTTTATAAATTTTGTTTTAGCATTTTGCGACTTATTAAATGGCTATGATACCCGAAATTAACATGTCGTATGGGATTTGCATATCACCAAGCTGTCCTGAAATACAACATTTAATACAAACTCTTTACTCAAATTACTGGTTTGTATGAATTCTTTCTTCTTTCTATTTAATGTTGTTGTTATTATTATAATCCAAATAATTAGACGTAATTTACCGTTTAATCCATGTATATCGACCTCATATTTATAGGAGTAGATATTAATTATGTTAAAGGGGCCTTTTCACAGATTTTGACATGTTTTGAAGTTAGTCATTATATGCTGTATATTGATAAATGTAAACACTGGATCTTAAAAGCTCCAGTTAAAAATTCAGAATAAAATTCTTAAAAAAAAAGTAGTCCGCAGCAGGGCTCGAACCAGTGACCCCCTTAGTCCTGGAGTAAAAACGCATTAGCCTGCTCAACTATTCTGCCAAGTATAAATGGTTGACGTATTTTATACCTTAAATAAGCAATCTTTGTAGTTTCACACAATTAAACAACAACAACATAACTCTCCAAATTATTCAATCGTTTCGCGTTGCAACGCTTTATAATTTTTAAATCGTTAAAAGATGCATATAATGGCTATATTAGACCATGGTAAATGTTCAGTAATACTGTTTCCTAAAAATAACATAACTAAAACGAAAATTTGCGAATCCGATACCCTGTATCCCAGTAAAAGAGACATTAAGGCGATTGTGGCCAGTTTAAATCCAGTTCAGCCTGCAGTTGCTTTAAAGCTGTTTGCTTAAGAGCGGTTTTCTGACAATGACAAATAGTTTAATTGGATACTGATTAGGCTGCCATTTTCCTGTGACCTGGCTAATAAAATTCAGAAGCCTGGTAACAGTTTAACGTTAACTTCTACTTCGTTCTTCCTACAGTCAATTGCTGACTATTACAGGAAGACCTATTATAGGCAGATGTGGACATTGTCGAGTCCGTTTCCTGGGAAGAACCAGTACTTGGGTTCTGTGGAGGAGATAATGAGATTGCTCCCCCGAGTAGGGAGCGAACCCACGAACTCCCGATCGCTAGGCGGACACCTCATCCACTACACCACCGCGACCTTAATGTTACCAATTTTTCAGACCAGGGCCTGGATTTTGAAATGGTCAGAAGATGACATTTAAGACTATACATTTTTTTCAAACACATACAAATGCATACAAATATAAATAGTAAAATGCACTAAGTCAGAAGGCATTTGACTTCGGCTGCTGCCTTGGCACACCAGGTGTTTCGGTTGCAATAGTTTGATGGACTCACTACTTGGATGTGTAGTTACATTATTTACAGTATATCAAACAGTATTTAGCATGAACCAATGGTTTTTTTCAAACAAAAATAATTGATGTAAATTGCTTGAAGGAATAATATTTAAGGTTTAAGAAGGCATTTTTTTTGTTTTAAAGGATATCTTTGAAAATTATATTTTTTATGAATTTTTTGGCAACAAGGGGTAACGCATTTTTAAAAAATGTAATTAATTTTCTGACAAAAAACTGGTACCATGAGTAGCATGAAACAATATTTTTTTTAAACATTTGTAATTGATGAAAATGATTGCAAAAATAATATCTAGGGTCGAATTAAGCTTTTTTTTATTTTATTTTAGTAGGTTACTCTGAAAATTATATTTTTCAAGATTTTTTTTTGCAACAAGGGGTTATGAAATTTAAAAAATGTTACTGGATTTTTAGACCAAAACTGGTGCTATGATAATACTATGATGCACTTCGCCAAAACATTTATAATTATATTGTTTATTCTTGAAAATGTATTTCCCCTATTCACTAAAAATAACACTTTTGATCAGAAAATTCATATATAATGATGTATACTTTTATTTTCAAGAAGCATAATGCCTTTTTTTAGTTGTATTCAGCCACAAGTTCTTGTCAGCCACTTAAGTGTTATATGTTGCCTTTCTTTTACTAAATGCAAAATAATTCTACATTTTGAGACATTCATAAAATATTTTATGTCTTTCAAAAACACCGACAGGCTAATAAATTTATATATCAAGTACTTCCATACTAACAGGACCATTCTAGGCGGGCAACCTAGCAACCATAATTTGTTCATATCTTCTTATCAATCTGTTATATGTGTTATGAATCATTTGTTCGAAGAACATTTAATGTTTGTTATAACTTTTAAATAATTCAATGTTCAAAGTGATATTGTTATTGACCGATAAACCAACATACTGATTAAAAGGGAATATTTTATTAATTATTTGCATTTTATCTTACATAAGAAATATTTGCTGCCTAAATGTTTTTCAAACTATAGAGAAATCTATATACAATTAATAATTGACGTTTATAAAAAAAAACATTTATGAAATGGAAGTTTAAAGATAAAAATAAATAATGCAAGTTTTATCAGATAATTGTAATAATTTCCAATATAATTGAGTGTCTGAGCAATGCGGATGAATGCATATATCGGATAAAACGAACACTTGTCTACACTTGAATTATGATTTATTTTTCAATATTTTATGCACTTAAGTTTAGCCTTAATGCGTTTTTATAAGCATTTATAGACAGTGTCCCTCCCCAAAATCAAGGAATTATTACTTGTCATTTATTTGTGTTATGGTATACAATAGTTTTGTGGTAGAATATTTGAGAAAAACATTAGAAACGAAACTTGTCAGTGATGAAATTTTCCATATGGTTACGGAAATTACCGATCGTCGGTTTCCGAAAAACAATACCTTACGGTTTCCAAAATTATGATGGTTGTGCACAAAGATTTTGGTGTTAATGAACATTACTAGTTTATATTTTAATAATTTCGATTCTCATTTGATTAATAGGTAATTTCAAGGCTGATAAACTTGAAATATGCAAGCTATTCTTTCGTTTTGCATATGTCTGTCGATACATCTGTTGTGATTTATGGGTTTGGTAGAATGTAACCGTGAGCGATTATTACGGGTGGGTAATATTGCAGCACAAAAATCCGGGAATCAGTCTCTTTCTGGCTGGGATTCGAGGAGATAAGACGTTCGTTAACACATTTCTTGATTACTATAGTTTGCGGCAGCACTCATCTTGTTTCTATTGACGTTAATTGTTACCAGTTCATAGTTTACTGTTATTAACACTTAGTTACTAGCAATCTCTAAGGAATAGAAGCTAAGAAATCACTTTATTGGCGACGAGAAAACAAAAGAACTTAAAAAGAAGAAATTCGTGTTAATTTTTAATCAGGTTAGGACATTTTTTTTCGTCGAATCCCGGACACGTGGCTGGTTTATTCAGCCGGTAAACGAACTTTGCAACCTGTGAAAGTGCTGTTGTTCAGGGCTTCCTTGCTCGACAACTGTGTTCTCATTACTGTGGGCTTCCTTGTTCCAAGAACTTGACAACATCCAATTGACACAGGCTGAATCTGGTAGAAGCTGAAGTCAGCAACATCTCAACAGAAAAGGTTGCAATGTTTGTTTGGGTTACACTGTAAAGTATAGATTGAACCGTTCAATGGGAGTTTGAGGCTCTTGGGTAGGATAAAATTGGGGTCACGAGTTACTGACGGGTGAGGGTGCGGAATGTGCACAGGTCACGGGTCAGGTGATTTCTAATTTTGAGGCGTGTCAAGACCTAAACACATTGATTGGGGAGAAAGAGTGGTCTTATGCGAATATTTACAGTGGGTTTGCATACAGTAAAGTTAGGGTATTTTTCACAGCAAAGTTAAATGCTTGATTTTACTTGTGCGGGTAATATTACTTCTCATTAATTTTAAATTTTTGAGTTTAATGTTGGGATTGTTCGTTTGATGGCATCTGAACTTGTCATTAACGGACGGAAAAGGAACAGTGACGTTCATTTCATTGGAGCGCAACAGCGTGTTGTGCTAATTGATTTGATTTTCAGGCGCTGTGGTAGGTAAGACTGTTTATTGTTTACCTGTTCTGTTTGCGGTTTTGCAATCAGGGTTTTCTGTGCATTTGGTTCATTAATGCACAGGAAGGGTCTAAACGCCCTTGTTAAGTAGTTGTGGGTTTGGGGTAAGACAAACCCGCATTACTGGTTTTGTTGGCGTGATAAATCGTGCTTTCAAGTTTTAACGTGCATGCTTACTAACAATTTAATTTAATTGCATGGTTATTGAAATTTAAAGTTTTCAGGTACATCTGTTAACTTGTTCTAATTGTTAACCATTGTTGTTGACATTTGCACTGGTTACTATGGTGGGCTGTTAGTGTCTAAACTCATGTAAACAATTCTATGTGGTACCAATAGTGTAATATTGGGGAATCTATGGTGGGCAATAATGTCATATTTTATGTGTACATGTTAATGGTGTCCATAGGGGTCATATTGACTGGGTTATTTTGTATGGTGGGCTATGAGGGTCATACATACTGTGTTCCTTTGTACAGTGGGTCATATGGGTCATAGATATCGTTACCTGTTTTTGTCATTTAAATTAAAATCAAGGGTAGCGTTGAAGGGGGTAATAATTAGAGTGATTAAATAGGTATTGAGTGGGATTGATGAGTGTATTATAAATCTTATTTAATACCAGGTATTCCTAACATGTCAGTACGTGTAAAATATGCTGAGGTAAAAGGATTGATGTCTTTGCCGGGGGTGTCTGAACAGCGGGCACTGAACATTGTTCGGAAAAAGCAAATGCATGGTTATCTCGACATGAATATGTTTAGTGAAGACAAGGCTGATGGCGAAGGGGCCATGGCAGCGGAGACAAAAGGTCTGGAAGTTGTATATGGAAATGTACAACAAGACGGTGAGGAAAGGATTGCGGGCTTCACTTTGTCCCATCCATTCCAGGAAAGCGACATCTTGGAGCAGGGTGAGGGTCTACCGGAGCTGCCCATTAAATTGATCGAGAGGGTTCGAAAGAGCAGTAGGAACCCATCTGCTGCCAAAAAGCAGGGTTTCGGTAGAAGCGAAGACACCAAAATAGGGAAAAATGCGGTATCCAGACATTATTACGATGTCAGGGATAGAGAAGTTGCTTGCGCCGTTCAAGAGATAGAGGTGCGGGCCACGATAGTCGAGGAAGGCGTCAATACTCCCGAGACAGGAGCTACTCCCCAAGAAAGTCGTACGGGTCTCCATCTAGAGGACGAGATGGAAAACATGAATACAATTACCGGAATAGGGGTAGTTCGCACGATCGCTCGCCAGAACACTACCGGAGGAGGTCATCCGATGGAAGACGTCGACATGGGTCGCGAAACATAGAGAGTGACAGGGATCACTACAGACGGCGCCATGATCATCATAGTGGTCACCATCGCAGGTCCAAGTTTTATTACTCGGATAGTGACGCGGAGTCCGATGAAGAGTATCGGACACTGAGGGGAAGAGAAGAGAAAAGGGGAAATCCAGATAAGCTCCCCAAGAACTTAAGGTATGACGGAAAGTCTTATTGGCTTTCTTTCAAACAGAAGTTTGACAGCTACAGAAGTGTCAACTCATGGACTGATAGTGAGTCCAGAGACTACCTCAATTGGTGAAGGAAAAGCACTCGATTTCTTCACTATCACGACACAGATGGGTGAGAAGTTTTCCTTTTCCGAAATCATGAGGAAAATGGAGGGTCGTTTTGGTGCCAAAGAACTGCCGGATACCAGAAGGGTCAAGTTCCAGCAGGCCACACAGAATTCCGGAGAGTCACCGGAGGATTGGGCTGATAGAGTGCTAACCTTGGCAATACCTGCTTTCCGAAACCTGCCAGAAAAGTATAGCATGCAGGAGGCAATTTCAAAGTTTTGCCAGGGCTGTGTGGACAAGGAGGCTAGGAAGCATGCTTGCTTTGGGCGTCCTCATTCAATGCAAAAGGCCATAGACCTTGTACGACATCATCAATATGTTACACAGGCGGTTGATGGTACCAGAATGTCCGATTCGTATGCAGTGAAGGCATGAAGGCAGTGTCAGGGGAAGAAGACAGGTTACAACGACTGGAGAGGATGGTCGAATGTTTAACATCAACAGTGCTGACATGTTCGCAGCCAAGTCGACCTGGGTCAGACAAAAGGTCTTACAAATGCGGTAAGGTTGGCCATTTTCGGAAGGATTGTCAAACGCAACAAGATGATAAGATAAAGAAGGGGCGAGAGTCAGGAAAAGGCCAGAGTCCTTTAAACTCAAGAAGGGCAGATGACATTGATCGAACCAGTCCGCCCAAGAAAGTAATGGGTCAACACACCAGCGTATACTCTGTTTGTAGGGTTTCTCCAGTGTCGATGAGCAATCATAAGGAAGAATGTCTTGAGGTAGTGGCTTATAGTCCTCCTCAAGTGCATTCGGTTCCTGAGTTTAGTTTTCTAATCCAGTTCCGGATGTGTGTGGCCCTTCTCCAGAGGTGATTGGCAATCATAAGGAAGAATGTCTTGAGGTAGGGGCTTATAGTCCTCCTCAAGTGCATTTGGTTCTCTAGTTCTCTAATCCAGTTCCGGATGTGGGTTTCTCTTCTCCAGTGTTGATTGGAAATAATAATGAAAAATGTCTTGAGGAAGGGGCTTATTGCTCTCCTCAAGTGCATTCGGGTCCTGAGATTTCTATTGAAGTTCTGGCAGACAATAAAAAGGAAGAATCTCTCGAAGAAGTGGCTTATTTCTTTCCTCAAGTGAATTTTGTTCCTGAGATTTCTAGTCCAGTTCTGGATGTCAAACAGAAACTTTCAAAGAAAGATGGTTAAAGTTGTGAACAGGCTACTGATGTTATATGTTCTACAATCAGTGAAGGTGAATTGCGTCGTTACCAGTTTGACAGCGAAAATGTGGAGATAGCTATCACTTTACAGGAAGAGTATTTACAGTCAATTGTGGGTATGAATGACGAACAGTGTGATTTTCAGGATGATTGTACCCAGGATGAGCATTACCTTGGAAATTTCTCTGACATTGAACACTCAATTTACACAGGAAGTGCCAAACCAGTTAAGCCCAGGATTCGAAGCACTCCTGCTTGCTTGGCTGGGGAAAAAGTGCACCTGAAAAGAATACTAGATGCTGGTGTTGTAACAGAGTCGACAAGTGAATGGGCGTAAGAACCAGTTCTGATAAGGAAGCGCGAGGGTACAGACCGCTGGTGTATTGACTGTTGTGCGTTGAACAATGTGACTGTGAAGGATACCTTTCCACTACCCATTGCGGAGGATTGTTGGTATATGCTGTCAGGGAACGTTCAAAGTGGCGATAGGCTGCACTCAGGTGCGTTTACCTTACTCCCCGAGTTGGACCATTGCTCTGGAGGGTTTCCTTTACTCCCAGAGTCCAAGGATGCATCAGGTGGGTTTCCTTTACTCCCTGATGGCAGTAGATGTCCATTATCCATGGATGTCAACTTTGTCTGGGATCCTGGAGGGAAACAAGCAATGGGACCATCAACGTAGTCTGGTCAGACAAAAGGGCTTTTTTGTTCGGTCTGCCATACTCTAGGTCATGGTGATACCAGTTGGAAAAGAGGGCTTACTTGCCCCGGACAACTAGATCACAACAGAGTGTAAACTGTCAAAGTGGAGGGTCCATTGAAAAATGGACCCTAGTTTAAGTGGTTCACTCGTTTGTGAAGACGCTGGAGCATGTTCTGTGTTTGTGTCAGATGTAACAGACAGTGGCAAGTCGCAGTGCTGGGGTTTCTCCTATGAAGAGTTGGAAAAGGCACAAGAGGAAGATGGAGGGCAGTTGTTGATTGCAAGTCCAGAGGTGAAGTTTTCTGGATCTACAACGAATGTTTTAGGCTGGTGTACGCGTTCAAGTCGAAGGAGGGCTCAGGTGATTAGGAATTGGTTAATCCGGGGATCCTTAAAGCGACGGTTATTGAACTCCATCATGTCATTCCTTCATCGGGTCACCTGGTATCATGGTTCTTGTGTGAATGTTTCACCGACTGACGCACTGGACATAGACAAGTACAGATGCACTTTGTATAGGCAGAATATCTTATGCTGTTAATTTTATCTGTTTTATGGCTTCTTTGCTCAATGAGAGGAAAATTATTCAGCTAATGCAGGAGCATTTGTATGGGCTTCATTGTCCAACAAATAACATTGGTGCATTGGAGGGAGCAAGAATTTGTTGGGCTTCTTTGTTCAACTAAAAGTTGCTCCAGAGACGAATTAGTTGGGCTTCTTTGTTCACTAATGAAAAATATGTTTCCCGGAAAGATTCATGACATTTGTTAGGGCTTTGTTGCTCAACAAACTATGAAAAGGCTATTAGTCACCCTACCCCACCTCTGGCTGGAAACTTTTTAGTTAAAGTGGGGAGGAGTGTTGTGATTTATGGGTTTGGTAGAATGTAACCGTGAGCGATTATTACGGGTGGGTAATATTGCAGCACAAAAATCCGGGAATCTGTCTCATTCTGGCTGGGATTCGAGGAGATAAGACGTTCATTAACACAGTTCTTGATTACTATAGTTTGCGGGAGCACTCATCTTGTTTCTATTCACGTTAATTGTTACCAGTTCATAGTTTACTGTTATTAACACTTAGTTACTAGCAATCTCTAAGGAATAGAAGCTAAGAAATCACTTTACATCTGTACAATCGGAAATTTCCATAACCACTCGTTAAATTGTAGCAGACACAAAATAAAATTTAAAAAAATATGGTTTACACTAATATTCTACCTCTTTCTTGCTAAAAACTAATGCATGAATGATTTAAAAGTAATATTGCATCGTTTTCAGCCAGGAACACTGTCTATGACCGCGAAAAAAAACATAACAAACTTTTTGATTTACCATATTTACTTTAAAAATAGCTTGCATGCGGCATGGCATTGCATGTTCCGCAAGATAAATATCTCGACTTTATTTATTGGATGATTTCGGACTGTTTCATCCAATCAGAAAATAGCTTTTAAACGTAATTTAGAGCCATGTTTAGCGAGATAATTAAGTACCACTTTTTTATACACTGCCAAATTGTGACATAACAAGTTGCCTCCCTTGTTGGTTCATGCTACTGTATTATTATGCCCCCCTTCGAAGAAGAGAGGGTATATTGTTTTGCACATGTCGATCCGTATGTCCGTCCACCAGATGGTTTCCTGATGATAACTCAAGAACACTTATGCCTAGGATCATGAAACTTCATGTGTACATTGATCATGACTCGCAGATGACCACTATTGATTTTGAGGTCAATAGGACAAAGGTCAAGGTGACCCGAAATAGTAAAACGGTTTCCGGATGATAAAACTCAAGAACGCTTATGCCTAGGATCATGAAACTTCATAGGTTCATTGATCGTGACTCGCAGATGAACCCTATTGATTTTCAGGTCACAAGGTCAGAGGTCAAGGTCACGGTGACCCGAAATAGTAAAATGATTTCCGGATGATAACTAAAGAACGCTTATGCCTAGGATCATGCAACTTCATAGATACATTGATCATGACTCACAGATGACCCCTTTTGAGGTCACTAGGTCAAAGTCACGGTGACCCGAAATAGTTAAATGGTTTCCGGATGATAACTCAAGAACGCTTATGCCTAGGATCTTGAAACTTCATAGATACATTGATCATGACTCGCAGATGATCCCTATTGAATTTCAGGTCACTAGGTCATAGGTTATGGTCACGGTGACCCGAAATTGTAAAATGGTTTCCAGATGATAACTCAACAACATTTATGCCTAGGATCATGAAACTTCATAGGTACATTGACCATGACTAGCAGATGACCCCTAATGATTTTCAATTCACTAGGTCAAAGGTTAAGGTCACAGTGACTCAACTTTGAAAAATGGTTTCCGGATGATAACTCAAGAATGCTTACGCCTATGATCATGAAATTTCTTTGGTACATTGATCCGGCCTCGCAGATGACCCCTATTGACTTTCAGGTAACTAGGTCAAAGGTCAAGGTCACGGTGACTTGACACAGTAAAATGGTTTCCGGATGATAACACAAGAAAGCTTACGCCTAGGATCATGAAACTTCATAGGTACATTGACTCGCAGATGACCCCTATTGATTTTCAGGTCACTAGGTCAAAGGTCAAGGTCTAAGTGCCAAAAAACGTATTCACACAATGGCAGCCACTACAACTGACAGCCCATATGGGGGGCATGCATGTTTTACAAACAGCCCTTGTTTCAAAAATGTTTTCATGTAGTATACTTATATTGATATTTACAAAATTGATGCATATGAATCATTTTAATCATGACAGTGAATTAATACTGATAATTATTTAATATATTTTGCTTGATACAATCATGTACATCTGTATAAAATGAGATCATACTGTAACTTCAGTGATGAATTTCAGTGAATTAAATTAAATCCAAAATATAAGTAACTCCTATATCTCTCCCGCAGCGCGCACACTTAAACATCCTGCTGTGTACCTATCCAGATCCAGATAAAAAGATATGATACATAATTATGTATCATCATGTTGTTCAGAGGGGATGATTTTACCTCTGTTATATCAATGTATTGTTTTACTTCTTTAATCAGTGTGTTTAAAGATATATAAACATAGCTCCAGGGTCTTTGCTTCAGGCAATGAATATTTCATATCCTGATCTCTTTTTCTAATGGATATTTTAACTAGTTCCTACATTCAATACAGTCAAATAAATGTTAAGTAGTATCTTTACACATTGGTAGATTAAATTTGTACATCAAATATTATTTTTGAATTATTTTAAAAAGATATATTTCAAATGTTCATACTAGATTAATTTAGAACCTTAGTCATGTCACGGAGATCTAGAGTCCGTGGTCATGTGGTAATTAAACATTTTTAAATATAACCACTTTTATATGGAGTCCTGACCAGATCTCAAATGCATATCCCTTTTCTCTGTCACCCTGGTCATCTCTTATCAAAATGGCAAATTATATGCAGAACCGTTCTTTATACACAATGGTTGAATGAAAACATTGACATCCTTTTCACATGGAAATTTCACTTTGACAGTCATGGAAAAAGAGCCTGCACAACACAGATCAAAAATACTTTATATTTGTGGATAATCCCATATCTTGAAACTCTTATGTGCATAAATATCTCAAGTCTTCATGAAATCAGGACAACAAAAATGTTTTTTAAGTCCGTAAAGCGAGATTATACGATTTTTATATGTGTTGAATTGTAATATATTGATACAAATATGTTATAATAACACACAATATGCAAAAAAATGATACATTTCAGACGAATTTCATAAAATGCAGCAAATACAAATTAGCGCCACGAGCCGATTGTGACGAAGATAATTCGTTCATATTTTCCTACAATAACCGATGCATTCGTCTTTTAAGTAAGTGTTCGTGTGTCGTATGAATCGATTGCTGCAGGAATTTCAAATAAACCGTTAGACTAAATTTAGATTCACATCGTACATGCATGATATACATGCTAGCGAATTCGGCTGTACAGCCTTTTTCGATTTCAGAATTAAATATCTGGCTTATTTAGCACATTTCGACACATGTTCTTCTTAACTTTTATTTTAGTTTATATTGAAATATATGTATAATCAGTTTTTTTTTACACATTTTATATTAATTAATAAATATTTGACAAGATCGTATATACCCGCTTTAATTGACCTGGCTATAGTAATCAGATTATAATACGCTCAATTATGTCATATGCTTTGTGTATTGTAAACATACACATAATATTGCAGGTACATGATAGCAATAAATAATAACAAAACCATCCATACTATAAAGGTCAGTGAGAAAAATTTGAACGCATTGAGTGTAATCAACGTGCTCATGGTGAGCTTTTGTGATCGCTTTATGGCCGTCGTGAGCTGTCAACATTTGCCTTGTTAACTCTGTGGATGCCACGTTTATATTCCAATCTTCATACAATTTGGCCAGAATATAATTAAGTCTCAATGATATCTTGGATCAGTTCGAAAATGGTTACAATTGGTTGAAAAATATGGCTGCCAGGGGGTGGGACATTTTTCCTTATATTGCTATAGTAAAACATTGTTAACACTCGAGAGGTCACATTTATTTTCCTATCTTCATGAATTTTGGTCACAATATTTGTCCCAATAATATCTTGTTATCTCAGGTGAACGACTTTGGGCCTTTCAGGCCCTCTTGTTTGTTCATCTTACCATTTGAAGAAAAGATATCATTGCACAGATGTCTTTTACTTTAAGAATGTGTTATGCTGCATTTTCATGTGGCTTGTTCGGGGTATATTGTTTAGCACATGTCGGTCAGTCCGTCAGTCGGTCCGTCCACCAGATGGTTTCTGGATAATAACGCAAGAACACTTAGGCCTAGGATCATGAAACTTCATAGGTACATTGATCATGACTGGCAGATGAACCCTATTGATTTTCAGGTCACTAGATACAAGGGTAAGGTCACAGTGACTAAAATGCTTAGGCCTAGGATCATGAAACTACATAGGTACATTGATCATGACTGGCATATGACCCGTATTGATGTTCAGGTCATTAGGTCAAATGTCAAGGTCACAGTGAGTCAAAACAGTTTAATGATTTCCGGATGATAACTCAAGAATGCTTACGTCTAGAATCATGAAACTTCATAGGTACATTTATCATGACTTGCAGATTACCCCTATTGATGTTTAGGTTTGATCATGACTTGCAGATTACCCCTTTTAATGTTTAGGTCACTAGGTCAAAGGTCAAGGTCAAAGTGACTCAAAACAGTAAAAAAAAGTATCCGGATGATAACTCAAAAATGCTTACGCCTAGGACCATTAAACTTCATAGGTACATTGATCATGACTGGTATATAACGCTTATTGATTTTCAGGCCACTTGGTGAAAGGTCAAGGTCACAGTGACTCATAACAGTAAAAAGGTTTCCTGATGATAACTCAAGAATAGTAAGGCCTAGGATTATGAAACTTCATAAGTAAATTGATCATGACTGTCAGATGATTCCTATTGGTTTTCAGGTCACTAGATCAAAGGTCAAGTTCACAGTGACAAAAAATGTATTCACACAATGGCTACCACTACAACTGACAGCCCATATGGGGGGCATGCATGTTTTACAAACAGCACTTGTTTGTCTTATGTTGGTAAATGTTCATCTCGGTCAATTCTAGGTTAAGTTTGAAAGTAGGTCATATGTGGTATAAACTAGGTCAACAAACCAAATCACAGAAAAGGTTAGTGAACACTCCAGAAGTCACATTTTCTTCCAGATCTTCATGAAAATTGGACAGAATGTTATCTCGATGAAATAAAGTTTCAGTTTGAAAGTTGGTAGTTTGTCAAAAATGAGTTCATTAGGTCAAAATCTAGAAAACTTCCTTTACCTTTCTACAGGTCACATTATCTTCCTGATTTTCATGAAAATTGCTTACAATGTCCATCTTTATCAAATCAAAAGCTGAATTTGCAAGTTGGTCATGTGCAGGCTAAAGCTAGGTTACAACTTAGTCAAATCATACACAAGTTTTTGACACTAAAGAAGGAGTTTTGGGTCAGCAATACAGGGCTATCTTGTTTTAAAACAGCCTGTAGTAAGAAAGGGAAGGTATTGTATTTGTTTCAAAAGTAACATTTTATTGTTATTGGAAGTAACTGAGCAATTTTATGATGTCATAGTTTTAGTTATTTTGCTCACTTGTTATGATGTGACAAGGTGAGCTTTTGTTATCACTCTTTGTCTGTTGTATTTTATCCAAAGTTTATTGTGAACACATAAGATATCATTTTACAATGTTTAAATTTGGGTGTCACCTCTTTGCCAGATTCTTATGAAACTAATCACTTCTATGACATTTTGGGTTTCATATTCTATAAAAAATTAGGGCACTAGGTCAAATATAAGAAAAGGTCTGTTAATACTTTAGTGGTCACATTCTCTCTTTGATCCACTTGTAAATTGGTTAGAACATTATTTTAAATGATTTCAAAGTCAAGCTTGAAAGTAGCATATTCAACATTTAGGTCACAAGGTCTAGTCTCAGTGATTAACAGGTCACGTTCCAAAGTGGGTGATGTGCTTCCAAGCATTTGATCAATTACTAAAATCATTAAAATCTATGTTAACACTTACATTTTTTACCTGATCTTCATGGCAGTTGTTCAGAATGTTCAAATAAATAAAAGGAGGAACTCGGTAACAAGGCAAAACTAGATCGGATGGACGCAATTAGTTTGTTCATACTCACAATGCCTTTTTTCTAGATCTTCGTGAAAAATTAGTTAACACCTCTAGGAAACAATCAGTTTCAGGTGAGCCACATTGTGCTGTTAAAGCTATCTATGTATAGTATAGATTGTTACAAAACCTTGTTAATCAATAACAATAAATGAAAAAAATGGCTTTCTAAAAGTTGTAGTCTTGGATGATATATTCCTCAACTTATAATCTACGACAATCTTTTGAGAAGAAAAACAAAATTTGACTATTATTATACCCCAACATACTGTGATTGGGGGCTAGCACAGGAATTCTCAATTATGTTCCTCGAAAAATAATGGGTTAGCATATTGTTGCTGTTTTATCCAGTTGTCTGGACCATTACTCCCAAAAGAATTGTAAGTTCAAATATTAGATATTTAGGTAAATAAATCTCATTGAAGGGAGTGCAGTGTCCAAGAACGAAAACGATTGCACCACAACCATTAACTATTGACCTGCGGATAAATGACAAGCAATAAAAATTACACAATTGCGGTGATGTAAATTAACTTAAATGGATGCTTATTTATTTTATGCTTTCCGGTGATTTATACAGAAATATCAGTGAAATAAACTGGTATTTCACTGTTTTAAACAGTGAAAAATAACAGTGAAAATATCGATATTTTCGCTGTTTTCCTGGGAAAATCGATATTCCACCGAATCCAACAAATATCCTCTATATATCCATCCTCTTCAAAAGCATCGTCAAACCAGTACTTTCAGTACTTTGATTCTTAAACAGCTTAGGTATATATACATAAAAAGAAACTCAAAAACACACATTCTAATATCAAAACCTGCAAAATAACAATTTCAAATGAACGTAATCTAAAATTAAATATAATGTGAAAATAAAAAGTGATCCTTGGCAAATTTTGAGTAGTATATATATATATATATATATATATATATTATATGTTACATTTATTTCCAATCTCCATGAAAACTTGTTCAGCACGTGCTCTCTTTGCCCCCCCCCCCCTCCCCCCCCCCCCCACACACACGGTAAAATTGGACTTGAAGCAATGGGTGCATAAGAATGAAATCGTGACTCAATACGGATAGAGAACAGATTTTCCCTAGAATGACATCCATATATACACCATCGGGTAAGGCAAATCATAAAACAAGGACCAGAATGGCCTTAATTCGCTCATGTGAGGAGTGGTTTTCGAGATATTTTATACTGATTTTACTTAATTAGTATTTATTAACTTATTTACCCGCACGTGTAATATAGTGTCTGTAAATGTTTTAAACACTTATTTAGTTAATAGTTTTATTTTATAAAGAATTATAATAATAAGTCTAAGGAAAAAGAATTATTTCGTTACTATATCCCGTGTTACGTGTGGTGAAGGTTCATTGCGGCCCCGAACCTGCTACCCAAGGTGCTGCGACGCCAGTGCTCTACCACTAGACCACGAAATCCCTGTATTACTAGAGGACAGACACAAGCATATTTAACCTTACCGTAAACAGGGCCTTTCACACCTTATCATGCTTACTAAAGCTTCTGTTGTTCGCGAATCTATAGCCTAAATAATCGGTATTTATAGTTACTGAAACATAACAAGATGAACTGTTTAATAATAAAACATATTATTCATTTCTATAAGGAATATTTCCATTTATATTTGAATACAAAACGGGTAAGGTTTTTCGCTACCTCGTATCAAGGGGCGCTATCAGGTTGCTAACGCCGATGTTCTCCGAATTTGAACACGTGACATTTTCTGGAATGCTGCTTCCTTTTCTGTCGAGACGAAATTCAGTTCAGACAGACTTTAAAGATTTTGTATAAAATCGCATTTAATCTCAGTCAGCATGAGAGGTAGAGGCGCGCGAAGAAAGACAGGGACGCAGAAGAGGCCGAGGCCGGTAAGCCCGGATGGCAACAGGCTAAACGAAGGGGATAAAGGTAAAAAATATCGATTTTGATCAACTACTTAGAGAGGCCGAGAACAGGAAAAAGAGAGTGTCAAATGGTTCAAGCACCGGTATCGTTACAAGTGAACCCCTTCATGTTCGTGTACCCACTTTTAGTTTGCAGCAACCGAGCCAGTCAACAATGCCCGCCGCGTCGAACGTCACAACAGCGAGCGCGGCCATGCCAAACATTCGGATAGTTTCGATGACGTAGCGGCCCACATCCCCGATCAGTTAAAACAAAAAATCGGGCGGGGTGAATTTGTCAATTTCGCATTATTGTTAAAAGGGTCCGTATAGCTCCAATGTCATCTGTCAGGGGTAACACTTTCAGTTTCAGCGGACGGCCGCCTGGTGGCGCAACAAAAAGAATGCAAAGACACGATTGGTTCGATCGAGAAATGGTCAGACGCATTCATTATCTTCATGTCTGTGTATTTATATTTTGATCATAACAAATAAAAAACACAAGAATTGCTGAAATAATTTTGGACTATAAGAGAGGCCGCGTACCGCCAGGGTGGGTCGGCTTGGCGCATCTATGTCGAGCAGTTCAGGCTCCGTCAGGGCATCTCACCCTCACCCAGGTCGGAAATAAATAATGATCTTTGGTGGCGCTGTATGCTTGTGCAACTTGCAAACGCGCGCACATCGGGAACGTTTTTTACGCCCCTCACGCGACCAGTACACGTGTAATTATTTTAACCAGGGAAGTTGCCGCCTGGTAAACTGCCGTTTTCCTCACAATTGCTCACGTTGTCGGGGTAACCATCCAGCAATAAAGTGTCAGAGCGTAGCGGACGCCTCGGGAGTCGCCCAGCGCGCAAACATTTCGAGATTCGATGCTCTCTTTCGTGGCAGAAATAACCCAAATTCACACAGGTTCGGGCAGCGTCAATTCGGACAAAACCGAGGCAATTTTAGTCGATACACGCAGTAACTGTCAAAACAAAAGCATTATAGACATCGCTCCGTCGCCGGTTAAATTAGACGCTTTACAAAAAATTCTACGAGGGTATGATCATGCGGAAGCAGAGTTTCTTTTTTATGGTTTCAAATACGGATTTTCACTTCAATATCACGGGCCGTGACAAAACACGCGTCGCAAAAAATTAAAATCGGCTTACGAACACCAAGAGGTAATTTCTGAAAAAAGAAATCGAAAGAATTGTTGGAGGGGCGAGTTGCAGGCCCCTTCTCTTCACAACCGTTCAAAGAATTCATAGTATCGCCAATGGGTCTAGTTCCAAAAAAGGACCCCGGGGAGTACCGCATCATACATCACCTGTCTTACCCAGTAGCGGAATCCGTCAATGACTTTATAGACCCATCTATGACATCGATCCTGTACACACGTTTCGATAAAGCTGTTGAGTTAATACAACGTCTGGGTAAAAATTGTTTCTTATTTAAAATGGACATTAAAAATGCTTTCAAGATCATACCAATCAAGCCTGAAGATTTTCAGTTATTAGGGTTCCAATTTAACGGATCGTACTATTTTGATAAAACATTACCTTTCGGTGCATCAATTAGTTGCTACTTTCGAACGTTTTAGTACTTTTTTTAGAACACTGTGTCGTTTCCCGAAAGAACTCGGGACTGCTAATTCACTATCTTGATGATTTCTTTGGCGTTGATATGTCTCGCTCACTGTGCGGTGATTTGATGTCCGTCTTTTCCAAGGTTATGGTCGAACTAGGTGTCCCAGTGGCAGTTGAAAAAACGGAAGGTCCAACGATGGTTCTAACAGTCTTACGCTTAGAGTTAGATAGCGCATACCAATGACAAAGATACATGAATTGACGGAAAATATCAGCCAAATTCTGTCAAAAACAAAAGCAAGGTTGCGCGATAAACATTCTCTCATAGGTTCCCTTTTTAATAACTTGTTTTCGGGCTATACCAGCAGGTAGACCGTTCTGTCGTCGGCTCATTAATGCGACATGCGGTTTAACCAAGCCTTTTCATCGATTAAGAATCAGGCGAGATATTAAGCTGGACTTGCGCATGTGGTTGCAGTTTTTTGCAAATTAAAACGGGATATCAATGTTTCACGATCAGTTTTGGCTGTCTAATGAGGATGTCAATATTTTCACCGATAGCGCGGCGGGGGTGAGGCTCGGTTTTGGTATTTATTTTGAGTCGCATTGGTGCGCAGCTAGGTGGCCATTAGACTGGCATACAGACGGACATACCAGCGACATAACGATCTTAGAGCTTTTCCCGATATTGGTTTCAATTGCAATATGGGGATATATGTTACAAAACAAAAAGATTCAGTTCAACTGCGACAATGCCGCTGTTGTAGGTGTACTTAACTCATGGTCTTCGAAATCGGACAAAGTTATGACGCTGTTGCGTCCCCATACACTCAAATGTTTGGAATTCAATATTTTAATCCGAGCATCCTACGTTCCGGGTACAAAAACATAATGTGACGCACTATCTCGATTTCAGATCGCAAAATTCAGAAACTTGGCACCGGAAGCAGACGAGGAACCACAGAGGGTACCCGAGTACCTCTGTAATATATTCAAGACAGAGCAATCTCTTTAATGAGAAAGTCGATATCACAAAACACTAGCGCAGCATACGAAACCGGTGTTAATGCCTTTACCGCATTTTGCGATCTTTACCCTATATCCCAAATGCAACCAGTACCTGAACAGGTTATCTTATGGTTCATAGCATACTGTTTTGAGAAAGGCTTTGCGACCCGCACGGTCAAAACTTACTTGGCAGGAATAAACTATTGGCAACAAGTACAAGGCCACACATCGTTTTCCGAAGAATTTAGGCTAAGTAAGGTTATAGAAGATTATTCGCGATCAATGGGTATAAACAAGGACAGAAGACGCCCGATCACATCCGAAATCGTCTTCAAAGTAATACAGCAATTGCCAAACGTATGCTATAACTCGTATGAGGAAACTCTATTTGCTGCGATATTTTTCCCTCGCCTATTTTGGGCTATTTCGTACTGTATAAGCGAGTTGGTATCACCTAAACGACCAGAAATGTATAACCAAATCAGAACGTCCGACGTTGAATTGTCGTTAGACCTGTCATACATCTCAATCCGCATCGCCAAGTCAAAAACTCTTCAACACAACGCGGTGGTCACGCTCAAAATTCCCAAATCGGAGGAATCAATATGTCCTGTCCAGAGAATGCGCGACTATCTGGCTATGTCACCGGTAGGTCATGCAGCATTTTGTCATAAGGAGGGTATGCCAGTTACCAGACAGCAGGTTAACGCGGTACTAGCAAAATGCCTCGGCCGCACTGAATTCGGCAACGCTTTCTTTAACACTCATAGCTTTAAAATTTGGCGCGCAACGGATCTGTCAAGGAAAGGAGTTCCTTCCGAAGTCATCGCGAAACTTGGGAGATGGACATCAGACACATACAAAAAGTACATTAGACCATAACCCTTAAGATTTATTTAGGGCACAGCAGCTAACAGCTGTGACGTCACTAGTGATCCATCCCAGATGGTCGCGCCCATAACGAGCTGTCAAAACCAGTATAAAACGCAGAGAGGTAACTCTGAAGTTCACGTTACCGTTTCTGTAATTTGGATTCAGGGATCGGCTCCCTTTCATTTTATTATAAGCGAATGGTGATTCTTATGTTGATTTAATACTATAGTCTCTTATAACTCAATACTTCCGATTGGCAGCTTTAAGTAGTATGCTTATGCTTTATTGTATGTTGTGATTGTATATATGCTGACAAGACTGTAATAAAGTAATGAACCTATATTCGCTAAATTGGGCTACAGCATTATGATTTACAGTAATATAATTGACACGTAGAAGACTTGTGTTCGGATATACGAGCTTATATAGTTTTATGCAGTTGCACTATGATACCTTATAAATAACGTATACTAATACGAATAATTAATTGACCTTTGTTTTGCGTACACCCAAAATGTTATTTGCTATTGACAGAGGTATGGGTTCTTGGGGACAGTATTCCTCAACGGGCAGGAGCAAGAGCCAAAGAACGGGGGATGGAGAACCTGCGACTGCCCACAAGCATCGCATGGTGGGGAATTGGCGGTCTGACATGGTCATCATTACGGAGGTCAATAGAAGCCAATGTGTTACTGCCCACACCGCCAAAGGTATTGGTATTACATCTGGGCGGAAATGATCTGTGCATCGACTCATGTACAAAGGAACGGAATAATATAAAGAGAGAAATGAAATATTTAAGGACAGCTTTCGCAGGCACAGCAATAATCTGGGTGGACATCATTGACCGGATAAATTGGCGCTCTTCCCTCCCCAGGAAAATTATTACGTCCAAACGTCGCCGGGTGAACAGGTTTGGTCGAGTGTGTGTGCAGTGGGCAAGCCGCAGTACCAGTATCACTGTGGACATTGATGCAAACAACCCGGGTTTTTTCCTCCCGGATCGGGTGCACTTGTCACCAGTGGGGATGGAGTTCTATCTGGACACCCTGCGGGATGCCATTATGCATTTTTTATAACCCCCAGTATATAGGGCATAATCATTTGTAAACATTGCAATTTGTATCGACCAAGTGGCTAGTACTGGTGTGCTATCGGAATTTTGGGGAATAAATTGTTTCAATTTATTTGTGGCGTAAAAATCTGTGATTACAGGTTGTTGAATTTCTCAGTTCATTTTGGTTAATCAGTATTAATTAATAAATAAACAAGTATATTCTAGGGATTTTGAGCTCTCCGCTGCCATTGTTTGGGGCTCCTTCGGGACAACACCTCTATGACGAAGTGGGCTCATAACCCATCTCTTAACGTAAACATTATAGCAAAAGGCTAACTGCACGGGGCGAGGTTTGGTTGGTTGGTTGCTTGCATGGTTGATTGGTTACCCAGACTTGTACGGGTCAGGTAGATTGGATCTTCCCGGCACTACACCCTGTTGGTAAAGTTTGGTGGTTACTGGCACCGCAATAGGAGCCAGCGTGTAATTGTGTTTACTGGCGTGTGGTGTCATGGTTACTGGCAAATGGTATAACTAGTGAGATATATGGGTTACCGGTAAAGGTTGGTGTATGCCAGAGGGTTATATAGTGTGGCTGCCAGAGGGTTATATAGTGGGTCACTGGCACAGGTATACATACGCGGTTACGCTCCATGCAAGTCCAAATTAGTAACCATCACGTCTAGGAAATTATTATTCAACACACCACGTGCTTACAGGGTTTTGCGCCACATGCTGTGGCCTTAACGCCAATATTTATCCCATGCTTTTGATAACGTTGACATACAATGATTAATTGAATGTATGGTTAGTTTCAACATAAAAATAAACACAATCCACGTATATTCTGGCTATTTATTGTATATCATAAAATAAAACTGCAAAATGCAGATGATAATTTTAACGTGAATGTAATTTAAATACATATTAAACAAACATTTTAATCCAGATACCATAAATGTAGTAAAGTTGTTAATGTACTGCGATGCCTTAATTAAATTCAACATTTATATTGAGACAACGAAACTTAACTGAAGAATATAAAAATATACTATAAAACGTTACTAAACAACAGAGACGTGTGCGCTACTCAGAGCGCAGTCCGCTATGCGGACTTTTCAACTCTGTCCAATCGACGGAGTAACCCGGGCTCTATGAGCCCACCATCATCTGGTACTGGTCGTGGTAGCCCGATGTCTTTCTTATTCTTTTGTTTCACACCACTTTTCCTCCTGCTAACAGCCTCACTTACCTCTACATGCCTCATTTGATATGTTTCTAACACTCTTCTAGTTCCTTTCTCCCTATTCTTACACTATAAATCTCTACTCTAACTATTCTCTCTCTTCCCTCTATATCTCTGTTCTAAATCTACTTTTTCTGTGAATTCGCAGAATTCTCACGCACACTTTAACATCTTGACCTCACTGGCATAACATAATTCCTTTTTGCATCTTCTATCACTTCAACCAGTATTTTTTTCTAACTCCGCCCTGTCTTTACTCTCTTTTCATTATCTTTATTTTACCTCCTACATCAATCTTTAAACTTTGTCTACATCATCTCCCTCTAACACTTCTTAATTTCTTCAACAATTGAATTAACGGCCTTCTATCTCCCCATCTATCCAATCTCATCCTTTTCTCTCTGCCAGCGAAAAAGGTATTCCCTATTCTAAATAGTGCGTATTCAACAGTATAAGTCATAGCAAGTGTTAATTGCGATGACTTAACCAGTACAAATATCGCGTGTCGCTTCGTGTATCGCGCAAAATATCGAGTTTCGCTTCGTGTGTCGTGTGTCACGATCTGAAATTAGACCGCGATACACGAGATTCGGATAATACGGGCGATATTTGAATAATAAAATATCGTGTTTCGCTTAGTGTGTCGCGCAAAATATCGTGTGTCGCACGATATATCGCTTTTGGGCTACCTGCACACGGGCGATATTTCGTGGTACAATCTCGCGCGTCGCTTCGTGTATCGCGAAAATATCGCGTGTCGCTGCGTGTGTCGGGCAAAATATCGTGTATCGCTTCATGTGTCGCCCTTGATGAAAGAAAGGCGAGATTATAGATGGTACTATCCGGATTCCGTACTTTACGGCATATACAGTGCATAAGCTTTTGGGTCAGTCTGGGGAAGGGGGGAGGGGTGGGCACGTGTAGCATTGCATTTAAACGCTGCAACTTCAATCATCGTAGAAATCTGTAAATCCTTAATATCAGGTAACAATTGGAATTCAAAGTCAACACAATGTAGATCACAAATTAAATGAAAGTTAATGACCAACAAAGGTATTCATATTTGGACATTTTGATTTTTTTGAAGATTCGGAATGTAAACTAGTGACCTCAAAATCTTTCGGGGTCATCTGCCAGCCATTATCAATCTACCTACGAAGTTTCATTATCCTAGGCATAAGCGTTCTTGAGTTATCATCCGGAAACCATTTTACTATTTCGGATCACTGTGACCTTTGACCTAGTGACCTGAAAATCAATAGGGGTCATCTGCGAGTCATGATCAATCTACCTATCAAGTTTCATTATCCTAGGCCTACGCGTTCTTGAGTTATCATCCGGAAACCATTTTACTATTTCGGATCACTGTGACCTTGACCTTTGACCTAGTGACCTGAAAATCAATAGGGGTCAACTGCGAGTCATGATCAATCTACCTATCAAGTTTCATGATCCTAGGCCTAAGCGTTCTTGAGTTATCATCCGGAAACCATTTTACTATTTCGGGTCACCGTGACCTTGACCTAGTGACCTCAAAATCAATAGGGGTCATCTGCGAGTGATGATCAATGTACCTGTGAAGTTGCATGATCCTAGGCCCAAGGGTTCTTGAGTTATCATCCGGAACCACCTGGTGGACGGACCGACCTACATGTGCAAAGCAATATACCCCCTCTTCTTCGAAGGAGGGTATAATAACAATGGATGTGGTTCTGGGTCGTGTTTCGAAAATCGGTATGCTGGGTACTACCGTTCACCAAATAACACTCAACCCTTATCCGCACCGAAAGAGTTCACGATGTGGAAGATGAAACTGTACATAACAATTTTGCGTAATGAAAATAGTCCACTGCGTGCAAGGATCTATAAATAAACATGTTTATTTATAGATCTTTGATGCGTGTAACGTTATAATCGCGGTAGCACAGCTCTCATTAAAGGTCATAGGGGCATGTCAGCCAATAGATGCATTCGCGACGACGCAGCGGGACTTCTAAATGAACTCTGAAATACACACATACACGTGCGCAGATGCGGCTATCAATCTTAGTAACAGCCGATTCTTTATCGAATCAACGGGACCAACACGGACCCCCCCCATATTATTTTACTATGTAATCAAAAGAACCATTATTTCATCGTGTAAAGCAAAAAAAAAAACAAGAAAAAAAGAAAGAACAAGAGATGTGTTTGTCAAAAACACAATGCCACATTTTGCGCCGCTTTGAAGCCATGTATTTGACCTTCGACCTTGAATGATGACCTTGACCTTTCACCACTCAAAATGTGCAGCTCCATGAGATACACATGCATGCCAAATATCAAGTTGCTATCTTCAATATTGCAAGTTATGGGCAATGTTGAAGTTTTCGGACGGACGGACAGACTGACTGACGGACAGACAGACGGACTAACGGACAGATCAAAAACTATATGCCATCCTTCGGGGGCATAAAAAAATGTACTATTTTAATATGTATATTAATTCCATTTAATTATTGTTTCATGATGATAAGTAAAACGCTGTTAATTGAGCAAATTCGTGACAATAGGATATAATGTATCCATATTTGCTAAAACAAAACAACAAAAGGTTGGTTTTGATCATTTCCGATACTATTGTTTGATATATGTTTAAATAATACTTGGCATCTTGACTCGGTCACTAAATTGTTCGGGGAAGGCGTAATGGACTATCGATAAACGTTGATAACACAGTATTGCTTTCAAGATGAGGAAACATGAAAACAACCGACATAAAAGTGACATTTTTAGACGGAAATCGTTTCATTAGTAAACCACAAATGTTTGCCGTTCTCGTTCAGTCGATATGGAAATCGTTCTTGAAAGACTGAACAGGCTACCGAAATTTGTCAGTTTGCTATAAATAACACAGTTTGACTTTAATTTTCTATTGTGCTAAAATGTTTCATTTATAACAAACAAAGGTATTTTTAAAGAACCGCGTCATGCGAAAATGGGTCTTATGTCATACATCTCGCAGTAGGTCAGAAGATACCTCATGAGACCTTGTATTTAATTAAATTATATAAAACGTATTTTTTCTAACTTTATGTCAACGTCAGGATATTATATTTTAGCGTTTCCGATCGCCAAAATCGCCAATGGCGATTGAATCTTTCAGCTGGCGATCAAAGTTGAAAATGTTAAATGGGCCATGTTGAAGTTTTCGGACGGACGGACAGACTGACTGACGGACAGACAGACGGACTAACGGACAGATCAAAAACTATATGCCACCCTTCGGGGGCATAAAAAAATGTACTATTTTAATATGTATATTAATTCCATTTAATTATTGTTTCATGATGATAAGTAAAACGCTGTTAATTGAGCAAATTCGTGACAATAGGATATAATGTATCCATATTTGCTAAAACAAAACAGAAAACAACAAAAGGTTGGTTTAGATCATTTCCGATACTATTGTTTGATATATGTTTAAATAATACTTGGCATCTTGACTCGGTCACTAAATTGTTCGGGGAAGGCATAATGGACTATCGATAAACGTTGATAACACAGTATTGCTTTCAAGATGAGGAAACATGAAAACAACCGACATAAAAGTGACATTTTTAGACGGAAATCGTTTCATTAGTAAACAACAAATGTTTGCCGTTCTCGTTCAGTCGATATGGAATCGTTCTTGAAAGATTGAAAAGGCTACCGAAATTTGTCAGTTTGCTATAAATAACACAGTTTGACTTTAATTTTCTATTGTGCTAAAATGTTTCATTTATAACAAACAAAGGTATTTTTAAAGAACCGCGTCATGCGAAAATGGGTCTTATGGCATACATCTCGCAGTAGGTCAGAAGATACCTCATGAGACCTTGTATTTAATTAAATTATTTAAAACATATTTTTTCTAACTTTATGTCAACGTCAGGATATTATATTTTAGCGTTTCCGATCGCCAAAATCGCCATTCGATTGAATCTTTCAGCTGGCGATCAAAGTTGAAAATGTTAAAGAAAAGGACGATTGTAAAAAAAGGGTTACTCAATAAATGTATCGGTATTCCATAGTTTAAAAGAGCTCAGTCAGCAGCTGGAGCGTGCACGTAGTGATCGGGACGAGAGTCACCTGCCCGCAGAAGATTAACCGTAAGACTTTTCCGAAGAATCGACAAACAGAATGGTAATTGTCCGTAGGTGGATATAGTGCTTTCACAAGATCGTCTGAGGAAGGTCGGATTCTGATGGCGGCTCTGTTAATCCAGCGAAGAAAATCGCCGGGAGGCAGCGAAGGAAGCGTAGAGGAAGGACAGGAGGACCTTGGGAAGAGATGCAGACCATTATTCCGAGGTGGTGGCCCAATGAAGATAATTGAAGTGCCCCAGAACGGCGGTACTCAGTCCGCTATACGTGCTGGATAAAAACCGTTCTTGGGTTCGGGTTGATGGCTTGTGACGTTTAGAAAGGCAGCGCTCGAGGAGCGGGAAGGTCTTTTTTTAATTGTCAGCACTCCGTTTGCGGAGAAACATTGTCCTTTTAATGACAACCAGACATGAATTGGTCTATCAGTGCACATAAAGGTCTCATTTGTCACCGTGATCAAAATTATGGTTGGCGAATAGCCGGGCAGCCGAAGAAAGTTTGACCTACTTTGGTTCAGAACTAATATTTTCCCCTGAAAGGTCACATGGGCAAGTCTGCACATAATGTAGCCGTGAAGACTCCGCGCTAACCAAATCTGTAGCATACATACATTATTACAACTTTGCTCTAAAACCAACCAATGTTTGTGCTTCTCATGAGATAAATTGTTTTTTATTACCCAATAGTTCACATTTTGAACAAGGTGTAATAAAACAGCAGTAACATTTTTTAGACTCGCCTTGCAATAATATTTCTAATGGAAACAACACCAAATCCTGTTAAAATCACAGGTCTTTGATAATCACTCACAGATTGGTGAATGACTGCTTTTGACCTCATCATTACACATTATCATCGTGAACCAACATCCTCATTACAACTTGAGTTTCAACAAGGTTTTACTATAGCCATATAAGAAAAAAGGCCCACCCCATTGCGGCTATGTTTATACAAGAGCACCGCCTTGCGGGTGCAGACTGCTCATCTATTTTACTTTTTAAAGGTGAAGGGACCTATCTCAATTCCAATCACAAAGGAGGGAGGGGTGGAGTGGAGATGTGGGGGTATAGTGTGGGGTGTGGTCACTGATTACATTATCTTCCAAAAATTCAAAAAAAAAAAAATTTTTTTTTGGGGGGGGGGGGGGGGCGGGGATTCTTGGGATGATTGGACGGTATATCAAAAATAAAATAATAACAAGGGCTGTTTGTAAAACATGCATGCCCCCCATATGGGCTGTCCGTTGTAGTGGCTGCCATTGTGTGAATACGATTGTCACTGTGACCTTGACCTAGTGACCTGAAAATCAATAGGGGTCATCTGCGGGTCACGATCAATGTACCTATGAAGTGTCATGATCCTAGGCAAAAGCGTTCTTGTGTTATCATCTGAAAATCATTTTACTATTTCGGGTCACCATGACCATGGACCTTGTGACCTCAAAATCAATAGGGGTCATCTGCAAGTCATGATCAATCTACCTATGAAGTTTCATGATCCTAGGCGTATGCGTTCTTGAGTTATCATCCGGAAACCATTTTACTATTTCGGGTCACCGTGACCTTTGACCTAGTGACCTCAAAATCAATAGGGGTCATCTGCAAATCATGATCAATCTACCCATGAAGTTTCATGATCCTAGGCGTATGCGTTCTTGAGTTATCATCCGGAAACCATTTTACTATTTCGGGTCACCGTGACCTTTGACCTAGTGACCTCAAAATCAATAGGGGTCATCTGCAAGTCATGATCAATCTACCCATGAAGTTTCATGATCCTAGGCATATGCGTTCTTGAGTTATCATTCAAAAACCATTTTACTATTTCTGGCCACCGTGACCTTTGACCTAGTGACCTCAAAATCAAAAGGGGTCATCTGCGAGTCATGATCAATGTACCTATGAAGTTTCATGATCCTAGGCCCCAGCGTTCTTGAGTTATCGTCTGACAACCACCTGGTGGATGAACCGACGGACCGACCGACATGAGCAAAGCAATATACCCCCTCTTCTTCGAAGGGGGGCATAAAAATAAATATTTGTGTTTTTTAACCATGTTTAAACAAAAAAAAAAAAATTTTTTTTTTTGGGGGGGGGGGGTATAGTGTAAAGGGTGTGGTAGTCATTTATTAGATGATCTTTAAAAAAAAATTGGGGGGGGATTCGGGGGGCGTGGGGATGGTTTGGGTGGAGTCTATTGTGGTATGTCAGGTAAGAGTTGTTTTGTCAAAGTATCAATCAAATCTACTCATAAATAAAGAAGTTATGGCAATTTTAGCAAAATTTAATAATTTGACATTGAGTCAAGGTCATTCAAAGGCAAGGTAAAATTCAACTTGCCAGGTACAGTACCCTCATGATAGCATGAAAGTATTTGAAGTTTGAAAGCAATAGCATTGATACTTTAGAAGTAAAGTTGATCTACCCACAAAATTTAACCATATATTCAAAGTTACTAAGTCAAAAAAGGGCCATAATTCCGTAAAAATGACAACCAGAGTTATGCAACTTGACCTTTACTGTCCCCTTATGAGTGTTATGCGAGTGTTCCAAGTATGAAAGCAATATCTATGATACTTTAGGGGTAAAGTGGACCAAAACACAAAACTTTTAACCAAATTTTCAATTTTCTAAGTATAAAGGGCCCATAATTCCGTCAAAATGTATGTCAGGGTTACATAACTTTGCCTGCACAGTCCCCTTATGAAAGTTAGTAAGTGTTGCAAGTATGAAAGCAATAGCTTTGATACTTTAGGAATAAAGTGGACCTAAACACAAAACTTAACCCTTTGCATGCTGGGAAATTTGTCGTCTGCTAAAATGTTGTCTGCTAAATTTCAAAAATTAGCATTTTCTTCATTTTTTTCAAAGAATACTATCAGAATAGCAAACAGTTTGGATCCTGATGAGACGCCACGTTTTGTGGCGTCTCATCTGGATCCAAACTGTTTGCACAGGCCTTCAAAATTCGGTTCCCGCGGTGAAAGGGTTAACCAAATTTTCAATTTTCTAAGTATAACAAGAGTGCCAAACTGTCACAAGATACGCCCGTTTGAAGGTTTTGGACAACTTGATAACTTTACCATGACACATATTTGAACTTGACCTACATATCATCTAGACACAACTTCTGACCAAATTTGGTGAAGATCAGATGAAAACTACTTCAACAAGAAAATTCGTTGAATTGATATCCCCCGCCAATATACTTCTGGACACAAAAGTGTTATATTTGAAACTCAAATAAAAATATTGCATAAAAATATTGCATGTGTTAATCGGTTGCATGTCTCCAATCAGACCTGACTGATATATAATCTATATACTACCTCTGACCAAGTTTGGTGAATTCAACTTGAACTAGAGCTTTGTCACTGAATGTGACTTATACCCCCATACCACTTTGACGCAGGATAAAAAGTTGTTTAAAAGTTTCGGATGAATACAATTTGAATTAGAGTCCGGACAAAGTGGCGCCGTTGAAAATGCACTAATTGACCCTATGACCTAGTTCTTGACCCGACATGACCCATATTCGAACTTGACCTAGATATCAACTAGATGCAACTACTGACCAAGTTTGGTAAAGATCGGATGAATACAATTTGAAAAAGAGTCCGGACAAAGTGGCGCTGTTGAAAATGGACTAATTGACCCTATGACCTAGTTTTTTTACCTGGCATGACCCATATTCGAACTTGGCCTAGATATCAACTAGATGCAACTACTGACCAAGTTTGGTGAAGATAAGATTTATACAATTTGAATTAGAGTCCGGACAAAGTAAAATGCACTAATTGACCCTTTGACCTAGTTTTTGACCCAGCATGACCCATATTCGGACTTGACCTAGATATCAACTAGATGCAACTACTGACCAAGTTTGGTGAAGATCGGATGAATACAATTTGAATTAGAGTCCGGACAAAGTGGCGCCGTTGAAAATGCACTAATTGACCCTATGACCTAGTTTTTGACCCGGCATGACCCATATTCGAACTTGGCCTATATATCAACTAGATGCAACTGCTGACCAAGTTTGGTGAAGATCGGATGAATACAATTTGAAATAGAGTCCGGACAAAGTGGCCCCTTTGAAAATGCACTTATTGACCCTATGACCTAGTTTTTGACCCGGCATGACCCATATTCGAACTTGGCCTAGATATCAACTAGATGCAACTGCTGACCAAGTTTGGTGAAGATCGGATGAATACAATTTGAATTAGAGTCCGGACAAAGTGATGCCTTCCGCCCGCCGCCCGCCCGCCAAGGGGTTTCACATAATACGTCCCGTATTTTATACGGGCGTATAAAAAGGGCACATAATTCTGTCAAAATGCCAGAGTTACACAACTTTGCCTGCACAGTCCCCTTATGATAGTAAGTGTTGCAAGTATGAAAGCAATAGCTTTGATACTTAGGAATAAAATGGACCTAAACTCAAAACTTAACCAAAGATTTTATAGGTTTAAAAAGGGCACATAATTCTGTCAAAATGCACGCCAGAGTTATCTAACTTTGCCTGCCCAGTCCCCTCATGATAGTAAGTGTACCAAGTTTGAATGCAATAGCATTGATACTTTATGAGAAAAGTGGACCTAAACACAAAACTTACCTGGACGCCGACGCCAAGGTGATGACGACAATAGCTCATAATTATTTTTTTTTCAAAAAATAGATGAGCTAAAAAGGACCACAACCATTTTCAAATTGAGCTAAGCAATCATAAGAACAAATGTTCTGACAGAGTTTCATGAAGATTGGACTATATTTGTGACTTCTAGTGTTCACAAGGTTTCACTATAGCCATATAAGGAAAACTGCCCCACCCCCTTGTGGTCATGTTTTTTAACGGACCGCAACCATTTTCGAACTCAGCTGAGATATTATAGGGACATATTTTCTAATCATGTTTCATGAAGTTTGGACTATAAATGCGATTTTTAGTGTTAACAAGGTTTTAATATAGCCATGCAAGGAAAACTTCCCCAGCCCCTGGCTTCTATGTTTTTCAACAGACTGCAACCATTTTTGAACTCATCTAAGATATCATTAGAATTAATGTTCTGATCAAGTTTCATTAAGTTTGTACAATAAATGTGACTTCTAGTGTTAACAAGGTTTTACTTTAGCCATTTAAGAAACTGCCCCGCCTCCTGTCGGCATGTTTTTCAACCAAACGGAAGAATTTTCGATCTTGTCCAAGATATAATTGGGGGCTTATGTTCTCACCAAGTTACATGAAGATTGGGCTAAAAATGTCTAGTGTTTACTCATACTATAGCCATATTAGGAAACATGCCCCGCCCCCTTGTTTTTCAACAGACCAGAACCATTTTCGAACTTGTTCAAGATAGTATTAGGTCACATGTTCTGCCAAACTTTCACGAAGAATGAACAATAAATGTGGCCTCTAGAGTGTTAACAATGTAAATGTTGACGATAGACAAAAGGCAATCGCAAAAGCTTACCATGAGCACGTTGTGCTCAGTTGAGCTAAAAAATACGTGAATTTAAGCATTTAATCTCATTTTTTGATGTGGTTTAATTGAGTATTTAATACAATGCTCGTTGATATCAATACATTTATTATAATTTTCATGTTGTGGTTCATTCTTTGTTAGACTCGTAGACTTTTCCTTAGCGCCAACTAAGATATATGTTGAAGATCTTTTTTCATCTGTGTAATCATAAGTGGAGTTTTTGTGAATCTTGTATAAAAAGATTGTTAATTTATGTCATTTTCCTCCTTGATTTTTTGTGTGTGCAAAATCTCACCACTAAACAATTAGAAGTAAATTACATTGGGAGTTGAACTTCGTGTCATATGACTGTAAGTCATATTAAATATATTCAAAGAGGGAACAACTACAGTGCCTTCAGCGATTTGATATAGTATGCGCTTGTCTTTAGACCTTTAAGCGTCCGAATATGCTAATGTATATCAACTTGTGTAGCATAACCAAAAAAACAAGAAACCGTCGGAGACAGGTGATGCTCCCCAAAGGTTTTTTGTCACAATATTGCACTATATATTCAGATAAAAGGAAACGTCTTGAGGGTACAGTAGTTGGGGGGACAAGATTTTTTTATAGAAAATTTCAAAGGGCCATTAGTCTGTGAAAAATCATCCGACCAAAACCCGCTGATGATATGCACATCTCCTCTTGGTAGTGAAGCTTCCCATAAAGTTTCATTGAATTCCGGTCATTAGTTGCTGAGAAATAGCCCAGACAAAAATTGTGCACGGACGGACGCACACACGCACGGACAGATGAGGCGGCGAATTTATGCTCCCCCCAAAATAAATTTTGGGGGGAGCATAAAAACGGGTTATTTTCGAGATTGGAATTACTTGCCATAATGCATCATTTAGTGTAAAGATAAAGAAGCTTTATTTAACGCCGCATATAATCAACAAGTAACATTAGCTTTACAGTTATTGTGCGACAAACAAAGTATCCGCTAACGAATACTTCCCTGGCTGTTTCGATTTATTCTTCAAAAATTATTGATATTGCTTTCCAAAACAATAGTGGATGATGCTTATGAAAATAGAACTGAATGTACTAAACAACCAACTATGTAGCCCCTGCTTCTTTTTAATAAGTCAAACATTTTTGTATCAGTATTTTATATTGCGGAAAGCGAGATTACAGGTACTCCAAATGTACAAACATAGAGTTCGTTTAAACAATTTGGAAACTTTCACCTACCAAACATGTTTTATTACATAATATTTTCATGAATATGATAATCTCACAAGAACCAGGCATTCACTTATCAAGTATGGCAAAATTATCTGAATAAATATACGACACACAATATTTTCTCCGTTTTTCTGTTGATTAATGGGGTTATGGGCTTTCTGTCTGATTTCAGTTGATACCACCCTCCTGTATAAAAAATTGCTATTTCATCCGACAAATTCTTCATTAAAAATATCTTTTTTAATTATCAAAATTGAAGATTTTGTTACAAGAAATGGAGAACATTATAATTACTGCATTATTTGTTACAAAATTGACACTAATAACATCTGAATATTTTGTTCTTAAGTTTTCCATTTTGGATACATTAAGTGAATAAAAATATTAAACAATGATGTTTGGAAAAGATTTTTTCAATCCTCATGGATTTGAGTCTGGACTCACAGAAATTAATAGCAAAGAGCCCTGGTGGGTGCAAAGTTCCCACAATTAATTTATATTCGTACACTATAAACTTTAACTGTGCAAGAATGATTTACACTAAGTACATTTTTGCCAGATAGATTCATTCCACAAATAAAGTCAATTCATAAACCATATGCCAAATACGTTATGTTGTTTAAATAAGCTATGGACAAGTCCAATTAATTGGACAAACCTCAAACAGATTACTACATCATATACTAAAGGATTTAGCCACATGCTACACTTGCCTGTGAATCATCTGCTGACAACAGCTGTTGTCTAAGTTATTCTTGTCTTTAATTGATAAACAAACCGCAACTGCTAAAAGAACAAGTTAAGATAACTCAAGGGACATCACTTTACAAATAATGATTAAATATTTAAATAATTATCAAAGTAAGCCTAGATTTTTGAAGAAGAACTATAAACCAGGAACATTCAACCTTTAAGCATATCATCACAGAATACATAGAAATGTTGCTTCATTAAAGCCAAACGATCACCTTACATTTACTACGGATATAAAATGTCCATCAATGTCCATCAGGTATGGAAAAAGTACAAATATTTCTGAGTTATGTGTATAAATATGTTTATTTGTATGAGTTTCATTAATAATCGACAGGAAAAGAAAACAAACAAGATATTTACAGTTTTCAATCCTATCAGGGGCTGAAGGCTACAAATAAAAATTTCACATAAGGTACTGTTATTGCACTACTTAGACACATACATTGATTAAGTCAATATAACTTAGCATTATTGTATACATGCAAAATACTGATTCTATCTTATAACTCTTATACAGTGTCCACTTTTTCATTATAAGCCCCATGTGTTAACAGTCAAACACTGCTTGCAAAATGTGCTATTTACAAGTGCAATTTGACTCTTCGGTTGTATTTGAGCAGACAGCTGAGGTCCCTGTAATAAACAAGGATCGCATGTTGATATCTGCAGCATTGTTGTTTAATGTAGTCCATATCTCCGTAGCAATTCATGAAGTGAAAAAACTGAAACAGAAATACAAAAATCATGATTTAAATGGAAAATTTGTCCTAAATTTGACAGTGACATGCTGGTTTCATATATATGAATTCTTCCTGCAAGCTTTAAGTTTGTTATTTATGATTTAAATGACAACATTTTATTTCTTCAAGCTGAGACCAGCAGATGAATATGAATATGTCCAGTCAAACAAGGGTTTGACAGTTTTGAATGCAATACAGTTCTCCACTATAAGTTAGTACAAGAGCTTGTCACAGTAGTGCCGAATCCCTGCCAAAATGTGTTTGCTTGTATGACAACATTTGTTATAAGGAGTAGAATAATATTTGTAAAACATGGCACCTGTGTCGTCTATTTATATTTCAAGGATCAATTAATTATATAGTGTTGGAATTTTGCTGTAGAGAATTAAATATATGGACATTTTTCGAAAGGGAGATAATTAAACAAGAGCACCACATAACGGGTGCCAGCTCGGCTGCAGGTGCATTTTTGAAGATTTTAAGAGGTCACAGTGACCTTGACCTTTGACCTAGTTACCCAAAGATGATTGTGGCGTGTAGAACTCATCAAGATGCAGCTACATATGAAGTTTCAAAGTTGTAGGTGGAAGCACTTTGATTTTAGAACCAATGTTCAAAACCTTAAAAAAATGTTTTGCGGACGCCGGACACGACACGACGAGCTGGCTATGACAATACCTCTGGTTTTCTCCAAAAACAGCCGAGCTAAAAAGAAGACTATAAACAGTTACTGTTCTTGATCACTGTATTTTTCCTTAAACTCATCTATTCATTTTACAGTGAATACTTCAGTGTTCAAATTAAAATATTATTGTAATATTAGATAAAGGGATATATTAAAATTTAAAAGCTAAAATATATACTATGAAATTAAATTAAAGATCATTTAAAATAATAAATAAAAAAAATAAAAAAATAATAATACAAATAAAACAAGAAACTGTTGGAGACGGGTGATGCTCCCCAAAGTTTTTTTTGTCACAATATTGCACTATATATTCAGATTAAAGGAAACGTCTTGAGGGGCATAACTTTGGACAAAATAATACGATGGATGGTTTAGCAAGTTAAAAATTTCAAAGGGCCATAACTCATCTAACCAGAACCCACTAATAACATGCGCATCTCCTCAAGGTTGTTAAGCTTCCCATAAAGCTTCATTTAAGTCCAGTCAGTAGTTGGGGAGAAATAGCCCGCACAAGAATTGCACTATATGTACAGTTTATAGAAAATTTCAAAGGGCCATAACTCTGTGAACAAGAGCAACGCCTTGCGGGTGCAGACCGCTCATCTATTTTTCTTTTTAAAGGTGTAGGGACCTATCTCAATTTCTATCACAAAGGATGGAGGGGTGGAATGGTCATTTATTACATTATCTTCCAGACATGCAAACAAATTTTTTTTTTGGGGGGGGGGGGATTGTTGGGTGGGATGGTTGGGCGCTATTTCAAAAATAAAATAATAAAAATAAATATTGGTGGTTTTTAACCATGTTTGAAAAAAACAAGAGATGTGTTTGTCAGAAACACAATGCCCCTTATTGCACCGCTTTGAATAAAAAACAACAACTTTTTTTACCTTTGACCTTGAAGGATGACCTTGACCTTCCACCACTCAAAATGTGAAGCTATGAGACGGCTGCTTTGAAATATTAATTATTTGACCTTTGACCTTGAAGGATGACCTTGACCTTGAAGGATAACCTTGAACTTCCACCACTCAAAATGTGCAGCTTCATGATAACGCCGCTTTGAAATTATTATTTTTTTGACCTTTGACCTTGAAGGATGACCTTGACCTTGAATGACCTTGATCTTGAACTTTCACTACTCAAAATGTGCAGCTTCATGAGAACGCCGCTTAGAATTTTATTAACTTTTTTACCTTTGACCTTGAAGGATGACATTGAACTTCCACCACTCAAAATGTGCAGCTTCATGAGAACGCCGCTTTGATTTATTTTTATTTTTTTACCTTGAAGGATGACCTTGATCTTCCACCACTCAAAATGTGCAGCTTCATGATAACGCCGCTTTGAATTTTTAAAATTTTTGTTTGACCTTTGACCTTGAAGGATGAGCTTGACCTTGAAGGATGAGCTTGACCTTGAACCTACACCACTCAACATGTGCAGCTTCATGATAACACCGCTTTGAATTTTTTTTGACCTTTGACCTTGAAGGATGACCTTGACCTTCCACCACTCAAAATGTGCAGCTTCATGATAATGCCGCTTTAAAATTTAGTATTTGTTTTTTGACCTTTGACCTTGAACTTCCACCACTCAAAATGTGCAGCTTCATGAGAACGCCGCTTTGAATTATTTTTTTTTTACCTTGAAGGATGACCTTTACTTTCCACCACTCAAAATGTGCAGCTTCATGAGATACACATGCATGCCAAATATCAAGTTGCTATCTTCAATATTAAAAAAGTTATGGCCAATGTTAAAGTTTTCAGACGGACAGATGCCATATATTTGACATTTGACCTTGAAGGATGACCTTCACCTTCACCTTTCACCACTCAAAATGTTCAGCTCCATGAGATACATATGCATGCCAAATATCAAGTTGCTATCTTCAATATTGAACAAGATGCGTTTGTGAAACACAATGTCCCCCTATATGACGTTTGACTTTGAAGGATGACCTTGAACTTGTGAAGGATGACCTTGACCTTTCACCACTCAAAATGTGCAGCTCCATGAGATACACATGCATGCCAAATATCAAGTTGCTATATTCAATATTGCAAAAGTATTCATAAAATAAGTGATTTGGGCCACATATATTTGACCTCTGACCTTGAAGGATGACCTTGACCTTGACATTTCACCACTCAAAATGTGCAGCTCCATGAGATGCATGTGCATGCCAAATATCAAGTGGCTATCTTCAATATTGCAAAAGTATTCATAAAATAAGCGATTTGGGCCACATATATTTGACCTCTGACCTTGAAGGATGACCTTGACCTTCACCTTTCACCACTCAAAATGTGCAGCTCCATGAGATACACATGCATGCCAAATATCAAGTTGCTATCTTCAATATTGCAAGTTATCATAAAATGAGCGATTTTGGCCATATATATTTGACCTCTGACCTTGAAGGACGACCTTGACCTTTCACCACTCAAAATGTGCAGCTTCATAAGATACACATGCATGCCAAATATGAAGTTGCTATCTTCAATATAGCAAAAGTTATTGCAAAATGTTAAAGTTGGCGCAAACAGACAGACAGACCAACAGACCAGGCAAAAACAATATGTCCCCCACTACTATAGTGGGGGACATAAAAAGTTATGGCCAATTTTAAAGTTTTCGGACGGACAGACACCATAAATTTGACATTTGACCTTGAAGGATGACCTTGACCTTTCACCACTCAAAATGTGCTCCATGAGATACACATGCTTCCAAATATCAAGTTGCTATCTTAAAAAGTGAAAAAGTTATGGCCAATGTTTTTTTTCGGACCGACAGACAGACTGACGGACAGTTCAACTGCTATATGCCACCCTACTGGGGGCATAAAAAATTTTTTGGGGTGGGGGAAGGGGGGGTATAGTGTGAGGGTGTGGTGGTCATTTATTAGATGATCTTTAATTAAAAAAAAAAATGGGGGCATTGGGGGGGGGGGGGGGTGGGGGTGGAATGGTTTGGACGGCGTCAATTGTGGTATGTCAGGTAAGTGTTGTTTTGTCAAAGTATCAATCCAATCTAATTATAAATAAAGAAGTTATGGCAATTTATGCTTTAGGGGTAAAGTGGACCAAAACACAAAACTTAACCAAATTTTCAAGTATAAAAGGCCCACAATTCTGTCAAAATGTCAGTCAGAGTTACATAACTTTGCCTGCACAGTCCCCTTACGATAGTTAGTAAGTGTTGCAAGTATAAACAGTAATGGCTTTGATACTTTAGGTAAAAATAGACCTAAACACAAAACTTAACCAAATTTTCAATTTTCTTAGTATAAAAAGGGCACATAATTCCGTCAAAATTCCAGTCAGAGTTACATAACTTTGCCTGCACAGTCTCCTTACGATAGTTAGTAAGTGTTGCAAGTATGAAAGCAATGGCTTTGATAATTTAGGAACAAAGTACACCTAAACACAAAACTTAACCAAAATTTTCAATTTTCTAATTATAAAAAGGGCACATAATTCTGTCAAAATGCAAGCCAGAACTATCTTACTTTGCCTGCACAGTCCCCTCATGATAGTAACTAAGTGTACCAAGTTTGAATGCAATAGCATTGATACTTTATGAGAAAAGTGTACCTAAACGCAAAACTTAACCGGACGCCGACGCCAAGGTGATGACAATAGCTCATTTTTTTCCAAAAAATAGATGAGCTTAAAATCATCCGACCATAACCGGCTGATAATATGCACATCTCCTGTTGGTAGTGAAGCTCCCAATAAAGTTTCATTGAATGTCCGTGATAAGTTGCTGAGAAATAGCTCGGACAAGAATTGCACTATATGAACAAAGGAAAATTTTAAAGGGCCATAACTCTGTGAAAAATCATCAGACCATAACCGGCTGATAATATGCACATCTCCTGTTGGTAGTGAAGCTTCCCATAAAGTTTCATTGAATTCCCGTAATAAGTTGCTGAGATATAGCCCGGACAAGAATTGCACTATATGTACAATGGAAAATTTCAAAGGGCCATAACTCTGTGAAAAATCATTCAACCAGAACCGGCTGATAATATGCACATCTCCTCTTGGTAGTGGCGCTTCCCATAAAGTTTCATTGAATTCCAGTCATTAGTTGCTGAGAAATAGCCCGGACAAGAATTGCACTATATGTACAGTTAATGGAAAATTTCAAAGAGCCATAACTCTGTGAAAAATCATCCGACCATTACCAGCTGATAATATGCACATCTCCTCTTGGTAGTGAAGCTTCCCATTAAGTTTAATTGATTTCCGGTCATAAGTTGCTGAGAAATAGCCTGGACAAGAATTGCACAATATGTACAGTTAATGGAAAATTTCAAAGGGCCATAACTCTGTAAAAAATCATCCGATCAGATTCCGCTGATAATATGCACATCTCCTCTTGGTCGTGAAGCTTCCCATAAAGTTTAATTGAATTCCGGTCATTAGTTGCTGAGATATAGCCCGGACAAGAATTGCACTATATGTACAGTTAATGGAAAATTTCAATGGGCCATAACTCTGTGAAAAATCATCCGACCAGAACCGGCTGATAATATGCACATCTCCTCTTGGTAATGAAGCTTCCCATAAAGTTTAATTGAGTTCTGGTCATTAGTTGCTGAGAAATAGCCCGGACATATTGTGCACGGATGGACAGACACATGAACGGACAGACAAAGCGTCGACTATATGCTCCCCCCCAACAAAATTTTTGGGGGAGCATAAAAAAATAAATTTATAAAGGGAGATAATTCAAAAATTATGGCCAAAAGAGTTATGGTTCTTAGTCACTGCACTTTACTACTTGCCATCTGTTTCAAGTAAATCCCTACAGTAGATTTAGAGTTATGCTCCAGACAAAAATTGACTTGGATATTATATAAAAGGGGAGATAATTAAAAAACTAAGATAGATAGAGTTATGGTTCTTGGTCACTGCACTTCTCCTAGTTGCCATCTGTTAATATTTTAAGTTTCAAGTAAATCCTTCAGTAGATTTAGAGTTATGCTCCAAACAAATTTACTTTGAAATTTTATAAAAGGGAAGATAATTCAAAAACTAAGGTAGATAGAGTTAAAGTTCTTGGTCACTGCACTTTTCCTAGTTGCCATCTATTTATATTTTAAGTTTCAAGTTAATCCCGCAGAAGATTAAGAGTTATGCCCCGGACAAAAATTTACTATGAAATTATATAAAAGGGGAGATAATTAAAAAACTAAGGTAGATGGAGTTAAGGTTCTTGGTCACTGCACTTCTAGTTGCCATCTGTTTATATTTTAAGTTTCAAGTAAATCCCTTCAGTAGATTTAGAGTTATGCTCCGAACAAATTTACACTGAATTTATAAAAGGGGAGATAATTCAAAAACTAAGGTAGATAGTTATGGTTCTTGGTCACTGCACTTTTCCTAGTTGCCAACTATTAATATTTTAAGTTTTAAGTAAATCCCTTCAGTAGATTTAGAGTTATGCTCCGAACAAAAATTTACTATGAAATTTATATAAAAGGGGAGATAATTCAAAAACTAAGGTAGAAAGAGTTATGGTTCTTGGTCACTGCACTATTAGTTGCCATCTGTTTATATTCTTAGTTTAATGTAAATCCATTGAATAGATTGGAGGTATGCTTTGGACAAAGTTTCGGACGGAAGGACGGACGCACAGACGGACGGAGACTATTACTTTATCCCCTCCGAATTTTTTCGGCGGGGATAACAAGAGCACTGCATAGTGGGTGTCAACGCTCGGCTGTGGGTGCACTTTTGAATAAATGAAAGCTTGTCAGAAGAATATTAGAGGCCACAGTGACCTTGACCTTTGACTTAGTGACCCAAAAATGGGTGTGGGGTGTAGAACTCATCTAGCTGCAGCTACATATAAAGTCTCAATGTAATAGGTGGAAGCACTTAGATTAAAGAGCCAATGTAAGAGCCACGGCGGACGACGAGCTAGCTATGACAATACCTTGGGTTTTCTCTAAAAACAGCCGAGCTGAAAAACACAATTAACAAGATGCCTGACGGCGACATATCCAGTCCTTTGTCAACTAGAGCTTTGTCACATACGTGACATATACCCCCACGTGTTGCATTGACAGACTATTTTGCATGCTGTCTTCACAAAACAAGGGAATCTAATTTATGACGAATTTTAAGAATTATTATGCCATGATCATGTATAGCCATTTTGACCTTTGAACTCTTGAATTCTTTCACATGACACGCTGTCCAATGACTGTGAACAAAATTAATGTACAGTCATTTTAAAATCTCACAATGAATGACCTACCGGTAGTTATGGCCCAGACAAGATCATTTATTGCCATTTTTGACCTTTGGACTAAAAGTGTGACCTTGACCTTGGAGAATTTGAAGTAATTCTTTCGCGCGACACACCGTCCAATGATGTTGAACATATGTACCAAATGATTTTAAAATCTCACAATAAATGACAAAGTTATGGCCCGGCAAGCATTTGACCTTTGAACTCCAAGTATGACCTTGACCATTGAGATATCGACATACTTCTTTCACATGACACACCGTGAACAAATGTATCAAGTCATGTTAAAATCTAACAATACATGACATAGTTATGGTCCGGACAAACTTTCAGTTTAAAACACACTAAGTGACCCGTGACCTAGTTTTTGACCTTGCATGACCCATATTCAAACTTGACCTAGACATCTTCTAGATACAACTTCTGACCAAGTTTGGTGAAGATTGGATGAAATTTCCTGACAAACCAACAGACCTTTTGGTAATGGGGGTATAATAATGCATTTAATTATTTATGAAGCTGAAGCACGCACATTCAATCTTTGACCAAAGTGGGACACACTTTATCCATGGTTAACAATTTTGGTAATTATTTTAATAAACTGGTAGTTTTACAAATTATGTAATTCCAGTCTGGAAAGCCTTATAAATCTTTGCAGAACAGATACTGTGGTTAAACATGACACAGTCTCAATATGGTATTTGTGGTTAATATGTTTTTCAATTGCATGATGAATGATGTTACAGTCTAAGCAATTTAATAGCAACTTAAGCCTTTGATCTAGTTTACCATGACCATTTAGGAGGGAGATGATGTTTTAAAATTGCATGGTTAATTACAACATAAAGCTGTTTTGTGGACAATAACAGGGATTTTTTTGGCCAAATATTCGGCTCTGTTCCCAATCCCAAAAAGTATACTTCTTTCCCAAAATGTGGGAAAAAATTCCCAATTAAAAAAAAAAAATGAGATTTTTTTTTTTTTTTTTAGAAAGAAGTGTCTCAGGCGTATTTTATCTCAATTTTAATTTAATTACATATAACAAAGTATTATATGATTCTGTTCTTTTAATTTGAATGATTATAAAGAGTTATATGAAATTTAGTATTTCACTAATCAGTGGACTTTTGGTGTGAAAAAAAGGCTAATGAATTTATTTTCCCAATTTCATGAAAATGCAGATAAAATTCCCAATTCCAAAGCCATGGGCTATCTTCCCAAAAAGTGGAGAAAAAAAACCCCTGAATAATGAGATTTGTCTTTCAAGTGTGACCTTGATCTTTGAGATTTGGGTGTAACTGTAACACTCAGATGATTATCATTTGTATACGTGTCAGGTGTAACAGTTACACGTCCTGAAACATATACGTGTCAGGTGTAATAGTTACACGTCCTGAAACATATTATACTATCATAAATAAAGAAGTTATAGCAATTTAAGCAAAATGTTCAATTATCTATGTGTAAAAGGGGCCATTATTATGTAAAAATGCTTGATACAGTGGTCTTCTCTTGTTTATAGGTTGGGGTCATGTTGGTAAACAAGTATGAAAATATAAAAGCAATATGTCAAAGGATATAGATAATATTTGGGGTAGTACGCAAACTTTAACAGAGATTTATCCATAATATGCATATTATAAGTATAAAAGGGGCAATAATTATGACAAAATGCTTGATAGAGTTGTCTGCTTTTGTTTATAGGGGTTGGGGTGATGTTGGTAAACAAGTTGAAGTATGCAAAATATGAAAGCAATATGTCAAGGAACAATGAAAATAAATGGGGTAGTACGAAAACTTTAACATTTGCTGTATATTTTAAGTGGAAAACGGGCCATAATTATGACAAAATGCTTGATAGAGTTGTCTGCTCTTGTTTATAGGCTGGGTTCATGTTGGTAAACAAGTTTGCAAAATATGAAAGCAATATGTCAAGGGACAATGAAAATAAATGGGGTAGTACGAAAACTTTAACATTTGCACGCTAACGGCATGGCACGGAACGCCGACGCCGGGGTGAGTAGGATAGCTCCACTACATATATTTCATATATTATAGTCGAGCTAAAATTTGCATGATAAATGACAAAGTTTTAATCAAAACAAAGTATTCGGTGTAAATGTCTACCCTTTGACCGTTAAAGAGTGATCAGGACTGCACATGCACAACTTCATATCATTAGGAACCATGCCGTCATGTTTTATGATGCACCTTGAAAAGTATAGACAACATCCCAAGACAATTTTGTGTTGATGTACATTAAAAAATATATTCAGTATACCCCCTTTACTTTATTGCCTTAAGATTCCCTAGCAGCTTCACTAAGCAAATTGTGCAAGAGCACTTACATGTGTAGTCTATGCCTTCTCCTCTGTCACTAGACACTTGATGAAGTACATCGTCACCCCCATACCACTCTCGTCCCACTTGCCAATGATTGGGGCACACTTAAACTCAGATGCATCAAAGTTTTCAGCTACAAAAGAGAGAACACAGACCTATTACATACAACAAATGATTAAGGCTCTTTTTTCAAAGCTGATAATGGACCCAAAATGTGTCAAAAGGAAATTTGGCCTCTGCTAAATTTCACTAGAGTTTGCAAAAATAAATTTTTAAATAATGTCAAAATTTCAAACAGCATGTTTGTACTAGTTTTTAATGTATAACTTTTTTAAACATGAGGTATATTTCGTATGTGTGACATTGACCTTAAAGCAAACACACCGATGTCTATTGGTGCATAGTGTCTATCGAGGTCGCCGTGGCATAATAGATATGGTGTCCCCATTGGGACTGGGAGGTAATGGGTTCGATCCCCACTCGGGGAGCGTTCTTCAGATCTTCCCCAAAGACACCAAGCACTGGTTCTAGGCCCAGGAAATGGACTCGAGAGCGTTTCAATAAGCCTTAGCTTTCGATGTAATCGAGCTTAAATAAATAGGTTGGTGCATACAATATAGATCGTCTTGAAATGATGAAGAATTTAGCCAATGCACTATAAAGAAATAGAAATAGTGAACCAGTGTTTTGTTTTGTTCAAATTTTGGTCCCATAGGGAGACCCATTCCTGATGGAAACGAGATGTGTTTGTCAGAAACACAATGCCCCCTCATGCGCCGCCTTTTTTAAAACCTTTGACCTTGAAGGATGACCTTGACCTTTCACCACTCAAAATGTGCAGCTCCATGAGATACACATGCATGCCAACTATAAAGTTGCCATGTTCAATATTTCAAAAGTTATTGCAAAACTTTAATGTAAGGTTAAAGTGTTTTTTTTACCTTTGACCTTGAAGGATGACCTTGACCTTTCACCACTCAAAATGTGCAGCTCCATGAGATACACATGCATGCCAAATATCAAGTTGTTATGTTCAATATTTCAAAAGTTTTGCAAAACTTTAATGTAAGGTTGTTTTTTTTGTGTTTTTTTAACCTTTGACCTTGACCTTTAACACTCAAAAGGTGCAGCTCCATGAGATACACATGCATGCCAAATATCAAGTTGCTATGTTCAATATTTCAAAAGTTATTGCAAAACTTTAATGTAAGGTTAAAGTTTAGATGACAGAATGACAGACAGACAGGCCAAAAACAATATACCCCCGATCTTTCGATCCGGGGGCATAAAAAAGTATATATATATTTGTTCCAAGTGGGACCTAAAAATTCCCAATCTAAGGTTTCCAAAAAAAAAAGAATATTTTTTTAAATCAGTCTAAACATGCAGGACCTTTTTTCCTTCGTAGAGATTGGCCTTGGGAAGCCATTTCTAAATTTGGACCTGGACATTTCACAAATCTAACAAGGCCACAATTCTTGACAAATTGGCCATTTTTAACTGTGAAAATTGGACATTTTGGACTTAAAACGGTCAAAAATGGCCATTTCACAATTAAAATAATATTGCTGATCTAAATGAAAGTGTCATTTGTTGAAAGAAAGTGTCAAGACAAAAAAATGTGATTTTAATGCATTATTTAAAGACCTTATCATATGATGCAGGTATCAAACGTGCTTAATTCTTAACCAACTGAATTTCAAAATTTTACTAGCTTGCGACTCGTTTTTTCACAATTTTCAAAAGTTTGCGAATCATTTTTTCAAAATTTTGAAATGTTTGTGACTTATTTGTATTTTTTACAAAGTGATGGGGCCAGGGCCGCTTCACAAAATCAGGAAAAAAAACCTGACATGTAAAGTATCTCCAATATTGAAATCACTTTAATTATCACTTTCAAAGTATTTGTAAGCATAAAATCAACAAAATTAATGTCCCAAATTAAGTCAAAAGAACGCGATATTTCTCAATTTAAAGGGACCGGCCCCATTCCCAAAATGATGAAGAAAACACACACACCGAGAACTGACAGTCAAGTGATTATCTACTACCATTTATACCATATTATTACTGCCGTAATTATTCTAAGGTTTCGGACATCCACAAATTATTAATATGTTTCGTGTCCAAAAATTTAGATACTAAAATGTTTAAAACAAGAGATGTGTTTATCAGAAACACACTGCCCCCTACTGCGCCGCTTTGAAGCCATATATTTGACCTTTGACCTTGAAGGATGACCTTGACCTTTCACCATTCAAAATGTGCAGCTCCATGAGATACATATGCATGCCAAATATCAAGTTGCTATCTTCAATATTGCAAAAGTTATGGGCAATGTTCAAGTTTTAAGACGGACACACAGACTTACGGACAGTTAAACTGTTATATGCCACCCTACCGTGGCATAAAAATTTAGGAGTCTAAAAATTTTGAGACACTCTAAATTATTAAATATTGCATAGACGATGGAATACGGGTTTGCAATATATATAACGTCCATTGTATTCACATCTAATATCACACCACGCCATATACACGGGTAAAAGTAGGAAATTCCCAAAATACTGAAAATAAAATCTGGGGGCCTGGGACCGATAGGGCCCCCGGTGGGTCCAGGGCAAGTGCCCTGGCTAGGGGTCCGGAGGCCCCCGGAAGCTCCTGCATTTTAGCTTATTTGAAACAAAGAAATCACTTCTCCTTAGCTTAAAGACACCTGTATTTTTAAGTGATTCAAAACAGAAAAAAACAGTTAGTTTGACTAGAATATATCACAATCTATTTCTTTAACATTTCATGTAGATCAAATGTGATGGGCAAAATCTTTAAGATAACACTAAACTTTCTCAACTATATACAAATATTTACAGTATAATATAGATCAATGAAGATGTTATAGCAATACATTTTCTGTCTTGTATTTTTAAGTAATTTGTTTTTATATCTTATCTAGTTATTTACTAATGATTTGATTTACACGTCCGGTAATTCTTCACATGCGTAACATCCTCGGCGTGAGACTTGAACGCCTTTTTCCCATTCATTGGTACTTGATCGTTTTGAAACAGATATCACAATATAATATGCGCTACCTGGAATGATTTTTTGTTTGTTTGTTAAACCAATCTCCCCATTTCTCTCCACTAGAGTCTCTTTCATGGAGCCATTCCCATCGCCACTTGTTTTTCACATCACTTTCATGTTCTTTTGTGTCGAACCCCGGAAGTAAATACATGATTTGGTCGTGTTTTTTTGGTTCCGGAAGTTATTTTGACTTGTCCGCCATATTTTTTTGAGAGATAAGACCGTTTCATAATGTCGATTTCCATTGATTGACCGATTTACGTAAACCAATCAAAATGCTTTTTTGGAAACCAAGTCAGATTCCCGATTAACTTCGAGTTATTCTGTGCGGTAAACCATTTCATAGACAAAGGAATCGTAAATTATCGGCAGATTTCGTCAGAATATTCTAATGAGGTGACGCCATGATGCCTTCTGCATGCGCGGAGGGTCTTGCGGGAGACATGTTATTTCGGGCGAATAGTGCCCAGAGGGATAGAACTATTCGCAAGGCTATAGAAAATGATAGAGCAATACGCCCAGGGGGATAGACTTATAGAGAAGCAATGGCCGCGTCGAATCTATAATTAGATATGGGATAACAGAACAGTGGCAAACCAATTTATCACGTCTGGAATCGAGCATTTTTTGTTTATTTTGTTTGTCGGCATTGCTGGACACATGGCCTACCCCCCCCCCCCAACAAAATCTCAATCGGATTTACATGATTCACGAAAACGACCTCTGAGAAGCCAAAAAATACGAAATTCCGTAATAATACGGAACACTTTCACCCATGCATATAGAAGAAATAATTTGTATATATTTGCACTTTAATCTAAATAATTTCACATGCTGTATTTTTGTACAAAAAGTTACTCCAAGGCTCTTTTTATAGACCAACGGGTTCAAAGGCGAGTATTAATTTTTTCCAATACTTTATTTGAATTTGTTTTCCTCTTGTAAATAATAAAAAATCCACCCTACTTTTCCAAGAGAGAATATGCTAAATTTCCCAATTGGTTTCCTGAAAAAAAATCCAAAAAATAAAGTTGCAGCCCTTTCATTCCAAAATCTGAACGTTCGGATAGCAAACAAATAAAATCAGTGTTGTGTAACCTAATGCTCCATTATATCTGGTTTTACAACGCATAAAAAGGGCCAATTCCATTCCTGGTGTATTTTTCCATCAAATTTAGTTCTCGTTTTTTTTTACCTGATTGTTGTTGTTGTTACTGAATTGAGTCATTATAAAAACAACTAATTTCACATTGCAAATTTCCCAATTTGAGGATCTCAACACTTATTTCAGGATTTAACGTGCTACATTTTCTCAATCAAACTGGTAGCAGTACTTTTCCCAATGGGACAAACAATCGCTGTAAAAGAACAATGGGCCATAGGGCACTCATCTGAGACCCGAAGTAACAAACTATTCTCAGAAGCCCAAGTCGAAAATAATGAATGTACTTAAAGTGATATTATCCGCATCTAACAGTATATGCTATGTTTATAGGTTTCTATTGCAAACGTTGTTTATTTTTGGTGTTTTCACTTCATATAAAAAATGTACACTTATATTTGTTAATGCAGCATCAACATACTAAAATAATATCACGGAAATCAAAAATTAATGCATTTGAATATCAACCGTTTGACAACTGATCATGCATGTACAATGTGAATCTAAATTTTGTTTTACAGATCCTTTTATTTTCCTGCAACGATATCTCTTCATACGACACACGAACACTAACTCCGATCCTAATAAAAAGACAGTTCCGCTCGGCTTAGAGGACTGAGACAGTCATGTAAAATATGGAATATAATATTTATTTTTTATAAACAACTGGTAGCAAGATGAGTTGGCAATTTGCAGATAATTGGTTAGTAACCACATTTTAACTAACTCTTTTGACCTGTTAATTCTTTTCAGCTTAATTCAACAGTGAAAAATGCGCATAATATCACTTTAATGAAACGTAAATATTTAACTAGAAACATTTTTTCCCCCAACTCGGCTCAGATATCCTTAAAACTAATGTTCAATCCAAGTTAAGGATGACTTTAAATGTGACTTCAGTGTCAACAAGCTTATTCTTTAATTTGACCTACATGTAATTACCTAGGTTTTTATCCCACATGACCAAGTTTCAAACACAACAACATGACCAATTTCAAGCACAACCACATTACCAAGTTTCAAACTCCGCAAGATATCAAAAGTTCAGAAAATTTTATCTAGAAAATGTGGAGCGTTAGAAAGGCTTCACCATAACAATACAAGGAAAACTACCCACCCCATGGCAGCCAAATTTTTCAACTTGCCTGAGCCATTTTCAACCAGGTCTTGTCAAATGAGTGTTATCAAGGTTTCGGTATAGCCATATATTAAAAACCGCCCCACCACAGATGGCATTTGTTTTCAAACTTTTGGATCCTCATTTTCAAAAGCTTCAAAAGAGCCCCCAAGTAGACCCCCTTCAATTAAAATTCTCCTCATCAAAATCCTGACATCAGTATTTTGACAATAATTAAGACCAGCTTACAAAAGTAAACCGATGAGTCGTCCTCCATAAGGTCTGTGAATTTCTTGATATTGGCCGACAGGTCTTTCTTGATGGTTTCAATTTTGTCTTTTGACGCTTCAGCTGTCTCTAAGTGCTTAATCAAACTGAAAAAAAAATACATGAAATTAAATTTCTTTTTGTTTGTTTTATATTTTCATTGTAGAAGACCCTTTCCTTATGGTAAAAAGTGTTCCACGGTCGGAGACATGCCCCCCCCAAACAGGGCTTTGACCTAGAGACCCCAATTTCAATAGGGGTCATCTACTGTCCAAGGCCAATGCACATGTGAAGAATCAAGCCAATCGGTCAATTTGTTGACGAGTTATTGATCTTAAACAATTTTCGCACTTATGTTGACAGTGACCTTGATCTTTGATCTGGTGACCCCAATATCCATAGGGGCCATCTACTGTCAAAGGCCAATGCACATGGGAAGTTTCAAGCCAATTGGTTGATTCATTGAAGAGTTATATATCAAAAACGATTTTCCCACTTATTGTGATATTGACCATGACATTTGACCTAGTGACCCCAATTTCAACAAGACTATTGTCAAGCAATATGGCCCCCTACCGGTGAAACACCACCATTGTCAGATTTTTATTTTTTTTATTTTTTTATTTGTTGCCATAGCAACCAGAATTTTTGACGTAGGAACAAAATGAAATGACGTGCATAATCTCCATATTGCCATCTATCCATGTTTCAAGTTTCATGAAAAAATATTAAGAACTTTTAAAGTTATCGCAGGATCCATAAAAGAGTGACAAACTGACTGACATACTGACGGACACACAGAGTGCAAACCATAAGTCCCCTTCGGTTTCGCAAGTAGGGGACAATAAGGGTCATGCATCTACTGTCCAAGGCCAATGAACATGCGAACATGTGAAGTATCAAGCCAATCAGCCAATTCGTTGATCAGTTATTGATTGGAAACGATTTTCACACTTATGTTTGTTGAGTTATTGATCGGAAACGAACTGGTAACCAAACTTTACTCAAGAACCAAGAGTATCAAAATGTAATGACCCTAGATGCGCCTTTTTTGGTTATATTATTGAAGGGAATTCTTTTGATTTTAATGGCAAAGTGTTCAAAATAAATACTAATATGTCATATCATGTGATATACAAAATGTAATTTAGGTATTTGTATGCAATGGATGCAAAAAATATTATAGGCCAAACTGGCGATAAACTTAGAAATAGGCAATCTGTCCATAAAAAACAAATGCGAGACCCCTAAACAAGACAGATGCCTTTAAGTAAACATTTAGATGAATGTTCACATTATGAACCAAAATTTAAAATATTTCCATTTTATAAGCTATTTTTGAACAGTATTTCAGCTAGGTTAGCTAACACGAGCTGTAAGAGGACAGCGCGCTTTACTATTCGAGTGCTTGACAGCATAGCGTAAGCCATCATGGGGAAATTGTTCACATTCAATAATCTTTTATTTATTTTTTTTTTTGGGGGGGGGGGGGGGGGGGTTGAGAGGGGGTATAATGTGGGGTGTGGTCATTTATTAGACGATCTTTCAAAAATAAAAAAAAGGAAAAACAAGATGCGTTTGTGAAACACAATGTCCCCCTATGACGTTTGACCTTGGAGGATGACCTTGACCTTGTGAAGGATGACCTTGACCTTTTACCACTCAAAATGTGCAGCTCCATGAGATACACATGCATGCCAAATATCAAGTTGCTATCTTCAAAATTGCAAAAGTATTCATAAAACAAGAGCACCGCCTTGCGTGTGCAGACCGCTCATCTATTTTTCTTTTTAAATGTGAAGGAACTCTCATTTTCAATCACAAAGAAGGGAGGGGTGGAGTGAAGAGGGGTGTATAGTGTGGGGGTGTGGACATTTATTACATTATCTTCCAAAAATGCGAAAAAAATGCAAAAAAATTCGGGGGAGGGGGGGGGTGTGGGGGGTGGGGAGGGATTGTGCGATGGTTGGACGGTATTTCAAACATAAACTAATAAAAATAAATATTTGTGTTTTTTTAACCGTTTCCAAAAAAAATAAAATTTGGGGGGGGGGTGGGGGTGGGGGGGGGGGGTATATAGTGTGAGGGTGTGGTGGTAATTTGCAAGACGATCTTAAAAAAAAAAAAAAAAATTGGGGGGGGGGGGGATTCGGGTGGGGGGAGGGGTGGGGGGAGGGGGAGGAGTGGGGGGGGGGGGGATTCTTGGGTGTGATGGTTGGACAGTATTTCAAACATAAAATAATAAAAATAAATATTTGTGTTTTTTAACCGTTTCCAGAAAAAAAAATGGGGGGTGGGGGGGGATATAGTGTGAGGGTGTGGTGGTCATCGTGAGAATTAGGGGGGGGATTCGGGGGGGGGGGGGGGCACGGGGGATGGTTTGAGTGGAGTCTATTGTGGTATGTCAGGTAAGAGTAGTTTTGTCAAAGTATCAATCAAATCTAATCATAAATAAAGAAGTTATGGCAATTTTAGCAAAATTTAATAATTTGACCTTGAGAGTCAAGGTCATTCAAAGGTCAAGGTAAAATTCAACTTGCCAGGTGCAGTAACCTCATGATAGCATGAAAGTATTTGAAGTTTGAAAGCAATAGCCTTGATACTTAAGAAGTAAAGTGGATCAAAACACAAAATTTAACCATATATTCAAAGTTACTAAGTAAAAAAAGGGCCATAATTCCGTAAAAATGACAACCAGAGTTATGCAACTTGTCCTTTTACTGTACCCTTATGATAGGTTGTGAGTGTTCCAAGTATGAAAGCAATATCTATGATACTTTGGGGGTAAAGTGGACCAAAACACAAAACTTAACCAAATTTTCAATTTTCTAAGTATAAAGGGCCCATAATTCCGTCCAAATGCCAGTCAGAGTTACCGTACATAACTTTGCCTGCACAGTCCCCTTATTATAGTTAATAAGTGTTGCAAGTATGAAAGCAATAGCTTTGATACTGTAGGAATAAAGTGGACCTAAACACAAAACTTAACCAAATTTTCAATTTTCTAAGTATAAAAAGGGCACATAATTCTGTCCAAATTCCAGTCAGAGTTACATTACTTTGCCTGCACAGTCCCCTTATGATAGTTAGTAAGTGTTGCAAGTATGAAAGCAATAGCTTTGATACTTACGGAATAAAATGGACCTAAACACAAAACTTAACCAAAATTTTCAATTTTCTAAGTATAAAAAGGGCACATAATTCTGTCAAACTGCACGCCAGAGTTATCTAACTTTGCCTGCCCAGTCCCCTCATGATAGTAAGTCAGTGTACCAAGTTTGAATGCAATAGCATTGATACTTTCTGAGAAAAGTGGACCTAAACGCAAAACTTAACCAAAATTTTCAATTTTCTAAGTATAATAAGGGCACATAATTCTGTCAAAATGCATGCCAGAGTTATCATACTTTGCCTGCCCAGTCCTCTCATGATAGTAAGTAAGTGTACCAAGTTTGAATGCAATAGCATTGATACTTTCTGAGAAAAGTGGACCTAAACGCAAAACTTAACCGGACGCCGACGCAGACGCCAAGGTGATGACAATAGCTCATAATTTTTTTTCAAAAAATAGATGAGCTAATAAGCGATTTGGGCCACATATATTTGACCTCTGACCTTGAAGGATGACCTTTACCTTGACCTTTCACCACTAAAAATGTGCAGCTCCATGAGATACACATGCATGCCAAATATCAAGTTGCTATCTTCAATATTGCAAAAGTATTCATAAAATGAGCGATTTTGGCCACATATATTTGACCTCTGACCTTGAAGGATGACCTTGACCTTGACCTTTCACCACTCAAAATGTGCAGCTTCATGAGATACACATGCATGCCAAATATGAAGTTGCTATCTTCAGTATAGCAAAAGTTATTGCAAAATGTTAAAGTTGGGCCAAACAGACAGACAGGGCAAAAACAATATGTCCCCCACTACTATAGTCAGGGGTTTTTTATTGAAAAAGGGGAAGACGCTGGGTAAAAGGGGAAAATCGAGCGCGAAAGAGACATATTTGGGGAAAAAATAAAAACTGTTCAGTTCAATGTCTATAACTCACCTACAAACTTCAGGTTTTTTTTTTAGAAAAAGAGGCATGTCTCTAACCTTTTTGTTCTTAAACACATGAGCAAGTATGATATTAAAGTCAAAGTCCTAAATAAAGTTGCAGGTGTAGATCTTATAATGGGAAATGTTTTCAACTGGGGCCGGGGAACGATGTCAATATTATGATTTCAATTTCATGATGAATGGTTTGACGATCTAGATCTGCTACAGTATTGGAAGGGAAAGGTGCGGCAGCTGCCGATAATCTACTTTCACTTTCACAATAATCCGACAGTATTAATCGATGTTGATTACATGTACCTCTGAATCCTGCTGGGTTTCAACGGTTTTTGATGATTCATTCTTAAAAAATGCGTCAACGCAAATAATACTTTCCGAGTCCGAACGTTTTATTTTGTTCGTGTATGAACGCCAATTGTGAGACTTTTTTCTGTTTTAACGTTTATATCTTGGCTTTCACATAACCCGGATGAAAATTCGACTGGTTTCCGGTAATTAATTGACGAAACACCCTTCTCTCGCAAGACCAGAATCCAGTAAAATAGTCACATGATTAATACATGTACGATTAGTTGCCCGGTTTCCATGACGTAATTTAAGAGCTATATATAGAATCACTGGGATTCCCAGATTTGAGTGTTCGTCGGGAGAGAGAGAGAGCGAGATCGTTATACAGGGTACAAATTGGTTAAGTGTCGACTTCCCAAAAGAAAAAAAACATTTCTTTGAGGGTAAAATATTATATTTTGGTGAAAAATTATATTTTTGGAGGGGAAATGGTATTTTTAGGGGAAAAATTCTGGTAGGGGAAGACGCCAAATATCGGCGTCACTTTCTTAGTAAAAAAAACCCCTGATAGTGGGGGACATAAAAATATTTATTTCTTTGGGGGGGGGGGGGGGGGGGGTTGAGTGGGTGGGGGGGTGAGAGGTGGGTAAAATGTGGGGTAGGTAATTTATTAGATAATGTTAATAAAAAAAGAATATACCGGCGGGGGGGGGGGGGGGGGTTGGAGGGGGGGGGGGTGAGAGGGGGGTATAATGTAGGGTAATTTATTTGATGACGTTAAAAAAAATGGGGGGAGGGGAGGGGGTAGGGGGTGAGAGGGTATAATGTGGGGTCTGGTAATTTATTAGATGATGTTTATGATGATGGGGGGGGGGCAGGGATTCTGGGTCAGGGCTTGGGTTATTGTTTAGGTGGAATCCATTGTAGTATTCAGGTAAGTGTTGTTTTGTCAAAGTAATAATAAAATGTGATAATAAATAAAGATGTTATGGCAATTTAAGCAAAATGTTCAATTATCTAATTGTAAAAGGGGCCATAATTATGTCAAAATGCTTGATACAGTGGTCTGCTCTTGTTTATAGGTTGGGGTCATGTTGGTAAACAAGTATGCAAAATATAAAAGCAATATGTCAAAGGATATAGGAAATATTTGGGGTAGTACGCAAAGTCTAACATAGATTTATCAATAATTTGCATATTCTAAGTATAGAAGGGGGAATAATTCTGTCAAAATGCTTGATACAGTTGTATTCTCTTGTTTATAGGTTGGGGTCATGATGGTAAACAAGTATGCAAAATATGAAAGCAATATGTCAAGGGACATTGAAAATATTTGGGGTAGTATGAAAACTTAAACATTTGCTGCATATTCTAAGTGGAAAAGGGGCCATAATTATGACAAAATGCTTGATAGAGTTGACTGCTCTTGTTTATAGGTTTGGGTCATATTGGTAAGCAAGTATGCAAAATATAAAAGCAATATGTCAAAGGATAAAGGAAATATTTGGTGTAGTATGCAAAGTTTAACATAGATTTATCAATAATATGCATATTCTAAGTATAAAAGGGGCAATAATTTTGTCAAAATGCTTGATACAGTTGTATGCTCTTGTTTATAGGTTGGGGTCATGATGGTAAACAAGTATGCAAAATATGAAAGCAATATGTCAATGGACATTGAAAATATTTGGGTTAGTACGCAAACTTTAACATTTGCTGCATATTCTAAGTGGAAAAGGGGCCATAATTATGACAAAATGCTTGATAGGGTTGTCTGCTCTTGTTTATAGGTTGGGGTCATGTTGGTAAACAAGTATGCAAAATATGAAAGCAATATGTCAAGGGACAATGAAAATAATTGGGGTAGTACGAAAACTTGAACATTTGCACGCTAACGCAGACGCAGGGGTGAGTAGGATAGCTCCACTATATCTATTTCATACATAATAGAAGAGCAGCGTTTTTCCTCTATATAAAGTTGGTACCGTAAAACGGCACCATTCCCAATGAGACCATTTTTCCCAATTTCAAAATAAAAATTCCCAATTTCAAAAATAAAAATTCCCAATTCACAAAAAAATCACCAAAGATTTGCATACGCACATGTAAATCCCTTTTGTCAAAACATCGCAGTCTAAACAATGAGGTCAGTATACCGGCTAAGCGTGTTTTCACAACACCCAACACTTAATCCAGTTTTGTCGGAATGTCCGGATTTTTTGTTTACTCAGTACTGTATACAGCGTACAATAAATGCTTCAATAATGAACAATCGAAAAGACCGTTACGATAAAGATACAGCATGTTTAATGGAAATTAATTTTTTAATTTAGTTAAAATGAACAACAAATTTTAAACCGAAATTAAAAGATTTCAATTGTCTCTACGCTACATAGTTTTTATACAAAAATCAATACGCCTATGCTTACCATGCGATAACGTGACGTTATACATGAGCGGCTTAATTTTTGCGTGCTTTTGTCTAGACAAAGGAAATATGCATGTGTACTGTTTATTTTGATAACGCCGCATTAACATGAAGATTGAAAAGTATGCTTTGAATTACAAATTTAATAACGGTCATTTGATAATGCAACCAAACATTTACAGTTTTAGTTAATTAATTAAATACTTATTTGTAAAAACGTTTACGTGTCGAAATACAAAATAAACCTTTTGACAATATTAAGCATGAAATGTACAATTTCCACAAGGAATGCACCAGGTTGCCATCAGCAGTCTTCTTAGTAAATGCGATGATTTTTTCGTGCAGGAGTACACTGTAATGACTGATAAGTGTGGTAGGTATAGCAACGCCAACAAACTGGCACAAAGCCACTGAAATTATCCATTGGTAGTGAAAATGTGCAGGGCTCGACACTAATGGTGGTCCGTTGACCCGGGGTCAGTAAAAAATAGGGAGGACCGGTGAAGCTAGAAATTTAGTTGATCCGTCGGACCAGATAAACATCCTGGCCAGCTTATTGTGAAATACTGGTGCAAAACCGTTTTCACCAATAAAACAATTTTATATGTTCATAATAAATCGATAATTTCATCATTATTTTATGGGCCGAGACCGGGATAAAAATAGCAACATATTGGAAATTCTAATTTTTCTACATGCCCGAATTACAAAAACCTGTTGTCGGATCAAAAAATATATTTGCGTTCCGCAAATGTCTCCGGACTTTGCCCTGATCGATACACAAATTAACATAAAATTCGAAGCGTTCGGATCGAGAAATGAAAAAAATGGTATTTATTATTTTGAAAAAGCAGCAATAATCAGCATTTTATCGATCCTAGTACCATCAGAATATACTTTGTTTACCGTGCGAATGTACACTGGAGGGCGCTGAATAATGTTTTAATATTGCCGGAGAGTAAACGTGCGTACTTTCAAGATTACAATTTTTGAGATGTAATAATACAGAGATTTGATTCTGATGCAAACTAAAGCTGGACTTACTGGTAGTTGATTAAAGATTAAGGTACAAAAATTGTTTTCTGGTTGAATGAAATAGTGTTTAGCATATGTGCTAGAGTTATGTTATTGTACCATGTGTACAATTAATATTAAATTAATACAGTATAGTTTTCTTTTTATAAATGCACAATATATTGTGTATAGTCCGGAAAGTAAGTTGAAATTAAGTTAAAATTACAGAAATTGTCGGACCACTTGAAAACTCGGGAGGACCAGTAATTTCTGAAAGCTGGTGGTCCTTTGGGTCAGTAGGTAAAAAAAAGTGTCAAGCCCTGATGTGTATTCACACACAACTGTTTCACAATCGTTCGCATCTTCAGTGCCTTGTAACCAATTTTGGTGTTAAACGAGAACAGCCAAACAAATTACTGGTGCTGATTATCACTCGAGCATTTATAAATTTCGGACTTTAAAAATTGGGGAATATATATTAAATATCAAGTCCAGTGCATAGTTGTCAGATGTAGATAATAGCAGCGTTTCATCGATGGTAAAGTCTACTGATGCAAACCTCGTTCAATCAGAGGCAGGTTATCTTACAGAACCTGAGGCCACAAGTCATAATTTAGACAGTTCATACTCTCAAGCACGGTTTCAGTAAAATAGTGTTGTTTAATAAACTCATTGTTTAGTGTTAAAAGAAACAATATTTTGTAGGAAATCACTCACCACATTGATGTCAATATGCAACTTATTATTTGTACATGTTTTAAAACGGTTTCAGCATAATTCATAAATTTCCCAATTTGGATGAAAATGCCGCTAATTTTCCCAATTCCACCGGTACCGGTACCATTCCCAAAGTGGTGAGGAAAAACGCTGGTCGAGCTAAAAATGTTTTTACTAATTAATATAATAGCCACACTCTAACCATATATATTTGATTATTTTTTCCAGAGTAGATTTTTCGCTATAATTGGATTATTTTCATTCAAAATGATGTTTTACTAATTAATATCATAGCCATATGCTAACCACCTGTGACGTAATCCACTACTAAATATGTTCAAATGATGCTCCTGGTGCTCAAAACTGGCCATGTTCGATATTATAATTTATCAATAATAATCATTTAATTTTAATAATAGTTTTTTTTCAAAATTCAAAATCGGGTCTGGTTATCGGCCCAGTTACTAATGGAAAAAAGTATATTTTTTTTACAAATGGGAGCTAAAAATGAGAAATAAAAACAGTGTTTTTTTCACCATTTTGGAAATGGGGCCGGGTCCCTTTGAATTGGGAAAATTCGCGGCGTTTTGACTAAATTTGGGAAATTAGTGTTATTGTTTTGCTAACAAATGCTTCAAAATTGAGGATACAAATGTGTCCAGTATTATATTTACTACGGTTGATTTCATATGGATGGGAGATGAACAAAATATTGCTCTAAAAAAAAAAAATCCATTCCATTGGGATTTTTTAGCTCCCATTTGGGAAAAATATATACTTTTTTCCATTGGGAATAGGTCCGGTAACCGGACCTGAATTTTAATGAAAAAAACACTGAAAACACTGACAATAAGCTCCTTTTTGGCCATACTTTTTCATGTAGAGTTTAAGGTATCCCTGGAGGTCCTTTTTCTTGGGGAACCCTGCGCTCTCATCCTTGAGTTTGTGGTAGATGACAATATCGAGTCCCTTCTCCAAGCCCGGGTCCTCCAGAGCCTCCTCCTCCTCCTCTGCTGACGGGTTGCCACCAAACGCAGACGCATCAATAGACTCTCCCTTCTTCTCTATCATCTACTCAACACACAGACGTGCAACTCAATATGGGCAATAGTCAAGTCCTACAATGTTCACAGCTTCTGTCATTTACTTATAGAAACATGCAAAAGAAATTCAGTATTTACAAAAACATGAATTAACTCATTCCATACTACATTTACAGCCTTATCTCTCAGCAACCCCTATTAGTAATAGCCTTATCTAACCCTAGATACCGGTAATCAGTGCCCTCATATAAAGCTCTGAATGGCTTACAGATTATTGTCCCCTACCGGTTTCACCGGAGGGGACTTATTGTTTTTCGCTCTGTTCGCCAGTGTGTCACACTTTTCTGGATCCTGCGATGACTTTAAAAGTTCTTCATAATTTTTTCATGAAACTTGAAACATAGACAGATAGCACTATGGACATATTAAATGCACATCATTTCATTTTGTTCCAATGTCCTGACTCTGTCATATAAACAAATGTTCACATACTTTGGCATGTACTTTAAGGATAAATCCATCTTCAACCTCCTCCACTCTGAAAGAGTCTGTGAACAGTTCATCGTCTGCAAGAGAAAACACAAGCATAATTGCGGCAGTCTGCATAATTAACTAATTGCCTGATTGCCAATGCGAAGAAATCTCAGCTTTGGCAATAGAAACCTTGTCTGTCGATTGCCTGATTATCGATAAAAAAATCCATAGTCAGAGCCCTTGCTACACTTTGGGGGATTGGGGCCGGGGCCCTTAGAGGGGGGAATTTCGCATCGTTTTGGGCAAAAAGGGGAATTTTAGAAGATCTTTTCACCAACCATTCAACACCTAAAACTACTATATTTCAATGTGATTTACATAAATATACATTTAATCAAAGGTAAGTAGCACGATTCCAGTTGGCAACATAGGTATAAAAAAAAATTTTTTTTTGGTGGGGGGAATTTTTAGCTGAAATAGGGGAAAAAAGTATATTCGGCGGTAAAAAAAGCAAAACGAGGGCCCTGATAGTTCGTTAATAAACCAACAAACTATCAATTTACGCATTTCAGAGGTGACAGTTAACAATGACACGAATTGGTTTACTTCCCTTAAAATACGACATTCACTACTAAATCAAGTTTGGTTAAGGTTCATGTAAAGTGTAAAAAGACGAATTCTTCACATAGGAATACACCAATAAATATTATGGGAATAAATTTAATTTATATGTCAATAGGCTTGTAAATACTTGTAGAAACAGATCAGTAAAGGCTAATAAAAAAAATAGGATGCAAAATGTTGCTTTTGACGAAATATACAGTGCATGCAGGAAATTATCAAAATAACAAACGGAGTTAAATTGAACAAATTCCTTTGGTCAAAATATTGTGTACACTTAATGATAGGTACTACAAATGAAAAGTCCACACAACACACACCAACAATCCTAAAATATGCAAAAGAAAAACATCAAAAACTGTCAAAAGTTAACAAAAAAAATGGGAACTACTTTAAGTAAAGATGGACTTTCCAGTGAACCTTCATTTTCAAATTTACTTATTTACTCTAAATACAGTACTCATTATAGTCACAAAATGACAGAATTACAAAAAAATAAACTATATTAACAAAAGGCAAACACTTTTATTGTTCATTTGAAATATATAGGACTCAGAAAGACGACTAATTGCAGGGGACAAAAATATTCATAAACTGCACTCGTCCTGCAGGACGAGTGCATTAAAATTTTCACTCGTCCTGCAAACACACGCACTCGTCCTTCAAATATGTGTGAAATAAAGATTGCAAAGGGCTGATATGACTTATAATATTTCCTAAAGTATATCACTGCTAAGCAGTGAAATAAGTTACTTTATTTATGAGGAACACAAAATAAATATTTTTTTCTAATGCTCGCGTGCTTACCGTTTCGGACGTTTGAACATCGCCCCCGCCCCCTTTTAAGAACGCTCGTATGGCAGACATTTTTCAAACGAAATTCAGACTGGTTTAAATCTGGTTTAAAACCGTACTTCGCGCTTAAATAATTCTTTAAAGTCAATACTAACAGTGACTGCAGTCGCATGGTTCCCTGTCAACATGTACGCGCAAAGCTTACACCAAAAAGCCAATATTTACTCGGGACACAAGTCTCGCATAACAGCACGCACCTGCTGTATAAAATTTACAATTACAATTTCCGTTTCATTTGCATTCTACTTTCGGAATAGATATGCTTTTAGAAAATGATTTTATAAAATGAAAAGTAGTCTTACTGGTCAGAAAATTCATTTTTAACATCAGCTTTTTTTCACTCGTCCTGTAGGACGAGAGCTTTAGGGAAATTCACTCGTCCTTTCAAGATTTCACTCGTCAATACGAGCGGACGAGTGGAATTTTTGTCCCCTGAATTGGATACCTTAAAACAAATTACAACATGTTTTTGTCACAGCTTGAACACCATACACTTTCGTCAAACATGTGGGGCATAAAACATCCGGTTTCTAGGAAGTCGACATAACAATATTTTGATCAACGATCTAGGCATAATATTTGTGGGATCTGAAAAATGAATTATACACATGTTGGGCACACGTTCATATTAAACCAAGTGAACACTTACCTTTCTATAAAAACCTTTGCATTGATCAAAAATGCATTTGTTATTGTCTTGTCATGTTTACTTCGTTTACTTGTTCAGGTAGCCATTATTTGCCGGAAGTATATTCAAAAAATTTTTTTTTTTTTAATTTCAACAATTTATAAATTATTACCGATCCATTTGTTCTTCAATTTTTATAATTTGTTTATGAGGTATTTTCAAGCTATCTAATCGAATAAATATAATATGTAAGCATCATTTAACAAATTCGTAAATGCGGATCAATACAAACTGCTGACCAAGATGGAGGACAGATGAAATTAAATCGGGAGGAGACTCAAATGTATCAAGATTCTATTGAATTAATGAATATCACGTTAGCGTCATTGTTATGGAGATATTATAGGAAAATGATATAGTTTCATGAAATATATTTTATAACATCATAGCTCCTCTTGATCGCATGCTATGCAAGTGGAAACTTAGACTTAAATCTATAAATAGAAACTCATGGGATAAACATATTCATTTTGAAATACGCATAGTGTCGTTGTGGGGCTTTATTGACGCAATTTAATGGTAGTAGTACCTTAAATATAACTGGCCTATACTGTTGGTGGTTTTATTTGGTTCATGTGTTTTTTTTAATAAATTTGAGATTTGCCATACATTGGAATATTTTTGCTAATATTAACATTGTGTTGTTTTTTTTAAATGTAAACATATATGGAAATAATATGTAATTATTTAAACCATATGTAAATTTCATTTATTTATTTTGGGTATTACTGATCATTTTTATATTTTTCAATTTCTTCAATGTGGGGTCATTTTGGCACTTAACATGAACCTTAAGAGTTTAGAACCTTCAACGGACTTCGAAATTAGCACACACCCGATCGCCCTAGATGAGTAAAACTACTGCCAGGCAGATAAAAAATCTAGTCGATCGGGCATTACTAATTTAGAAGATAGTTCTTCTTGAATGCTCTGAGCTTTTATGAGTACATATGTACAGCTCATAGTTCTTCTTGGTAAAATTAAAATCAATGTAAAAAAAAAATGTCTCACATATGTCCATAAAATCGAGTTAAATCAACCTAATACATTGTTACAACCACAATACCTGTTGCAATGGACACCAATTTGCGTGTATTTTGTTGAGAAATGCTCAAAACATAAACTTGATAACAAATCGTTCATGGCAGAAGTTGTAAATTGTCGATTTGAGCAAAGCAAAAGGTTACACTGCACAAATTGTTTTCACTGTAGTATCTGACGATGTCTTGTGGTAGCAGTTGAAATTGTATTGCGCATAACAGTGTAGTTTGAATTATGACACATTCTTATTACTGTATTCTCGCTGCGATCGGATAAGTGGCAGAGTCCGTGCTTTTGGATACGGCATTGTATAAACAGTTATTGCGCTGTATGCTAATTGAACTGAAAATCCGGAAAAAATCTGGATGTAGTGTCGGGTGTTCTTACATGCTTAGCAAGTCTACCGCCCTGTTATTTACTCTGCGGTGCATTGACAAAGGGATCAACACGTGCGAATGTCTTTTATAAGGCAATAGACCACTTCAGAGCTGATGAGGGTACTGATTATCCAGGGGTAGATACAGCTATTACTGAAAGGGGTTGCCTAGAGATAAGGCTGTAGTATGGAATACTTAATAAATATTTTATTTTTTCATGCTATACAATTTAGTACTTAATTAACGGAATGAAATAAATATTAGCATAAACGTATATACACTGTAGATGTATGTCTACTTATGTACATATTGTTAAGCTTGATACTGTGTGTGATTATGAAATAAATATTAAAATAACAGTGTATAGATGTACAGTACACTCCACGCGTTTTCCCCAATTTCCCTCCATACTCCGCGGGTTTCGACCTGGAGGGAGATTAAGAAAATCCCGCTATACGCGGCGTTTGCATGATTTTGGACGCGGCGGTTAACGATCGGCAAAACTGATAAACCGACGCGGCGGCCCTCCGCGTTGGCAACGCGGGTGAAACTCCGCGTTTTACGAGATAACGATCAATTTAATTTTGTTGATTCCTGATTTTCAAATAAAAAAACATTTATTACAAGTACATACATGTACATGTAGTATAATATTTACAATAAAAAAAAAACAACCAAGATAGATCGATCCCGACGTGGTTGTAGAAGTAGTTGTTGTTGTATAGAAAACTCGTTGATTTACGACACACAAAACGTCGTCTTTTAACTAATACTTACCAATTAATATAAACACAGTTTGCAACATTGTTTTTATTTTGATAATTTAATCCAAAGTTTTCATGTTAGCAGGTGATTTTCTATACTGAACATGTATACAAATGACCAAGGACCTTAAAAATCTCGCAAATCTGTGTGAATTGACAGTTTGACGTAGTCAAAGAAAAGCCGCTTCCTGTCTAAAGGCATTACTTACTCAAGTAAACATGTTCAACGAATGCATAAGGAATGGTTTTAATTGGCGGAACAAAGTCAATTCTCTGCTCGCTAATGCATTGATTTTCTCTTTGTTTGTAGTTTATTCCATTGATTGCTAAAAGGTGGTAACTATTGAGTTGATAATTGCATTTAATATTCACAGTTGTATTCTTGTTGCGTCGACATTCTAAGCAATGTTTACCAGTAATTATGGACCAAATCGGCAGAGTGACATTCACACATGTTAATCCCTTTTGTCAAAACACCGCAGACAGCAGTCTACACAATAGGTCAGTAGACAAGCTTTGCATGTTTTCATAACGTCAAACACTTTAAATCCAGTTCCGCCCAGATGTCTTCTTTAATCCGTTTACAGTACAATTAGTGTTAAAATAATTACTCTACTAAAATACCGTAACGTTAAAGATTCGGCGTGTTCGATTTGAAATTATTTTAGAGGAAATATCAACTTATTCGCGATATAATTTCGTTAATAAATACCAAAGAAACTTTTAACCGAAATCAACAAAATTCAATGTTCTCTGCGCTACAAAGTTTGTAGCAAAAAATCAATACACGCACGCTTTGCAGGAGTATACATTGTACCTTGACCTTGTACATTGCAGCATAATTTTCGCGCGCTTTTGTCGGGAAATCTAATGATAACTGTATATTGGAAGCATTTGTAAACGTCGTGTTAACAATTAAAAAATCGTAGTGTGTTTCGGATTACTAATTATTATTCTCATTTGAAATTTTTACGGAACATTTATTCTTGTGTCATATGTGTTATGATTTAAATATTAATTTGTCAAATGTATTTTATTAGACTATTTCATATTGTAGACGTACCTGTGAATTAAAAAACATAATTTTTATACGTATTAATTTTCTATACAATTATCTTTTTTATACATGTACTACAGTATTTAAACAATTTATTATAACAATGTTTTTATTTTTTGGCATGCCCAGTAGCACACTGCTAACGCGGCGTTGCGCGGCGATCACTGATAAGAACGGAAAGTGTCTGCATTTACCGACTAGCCTAAAGTAATACACGCCGCGGGAATTAGCGAACGCGGCGTAACACCGAGCGTTTTATCGAGTTCACCTCGCTCTTCCAACGCCGCGTGAACACTCGCTAGCAGAAAAAACCCGCGGAGGGAGCGCGTTTTTTGGGGAAAACGCGTGGAGTGTACTGTATGTCTCCTAGTGTACATATTGTAAAGCTTTGATGTGTGTAAATATTGAAATACATATTAAAATAAAAGCATATAGAACCCGTCCCTTGCCGTTGTCTATCCGTATGGTCGTTCGTAAGTGGGAGACAGTTGACTGAGAGAGACGTATAAGAGTGTTGAGTGCTTAAGGCTGTCTGTATTAAAGACTTTGTTGACTAAAGAGATGGGTGAAAGTGTGTTATGCGTTAGGGAAGGTTGCGTTTTAAAGAATTGTTCTGTATGTGAGTGTGATCTTTGTCAGTGTTGTTCGAGTTGCTGTGCAAAATACGGATGTGTTGGTGTTTTGGAGATTTTTCATTTGATTATTGTCACTGATTAAAATGTTATGATAAACAAACAAGAATAACAAGCGAATAATATATATATACTATCATTTCCCCAGGAATTTGGTCAGGCACTGCGGCAGGCTGTTGGTGTCGAATTCTTTATATACTTTCTAAATGTTATAAATCAAAATCCACACTACTTTGGAGCTACCAAATCACAACATTTCTGTTAATATTGATGTATTTGTCCTCAGTTCATTTAGTTCAATTCATATATTATAATATAAAATAACAACCAAAATAAACAGAAAGCAAAAAAAATATTGAAAAGCTTTCTGTGACCCATGGAAAATCTTGCTTCTTGCTTCATCATCACTGCCATCATGGAGATCCTCTTTGTCAGAAACCATATCCTGTCAAACAAGCAACCTTATAGTTATTTTCCAGAAGTTTACTTGACAAGTGAAGGCATAGATCATAAGATGGCATACTTTTATCATACATGTTGACTTTTTTCTAATGTTGTGTTTTTAAGCATTGCTTATTAAACTCTGTCTTACAGAAGTAGCTTCTCCTTCATTACTGATTTTTAACAACTTTTCTTGAAATTCACGTTTCCGTGATTTTTCATAGTCATTTGTTGACTTACAATCAGTAGTGGGCAGTTTCTTGCCAGGCTTCGCTTTAGGTACGTTTTTAAGCATTATGCAGCCTTATGCGCGTAGGTACTTACAACTTTTGAAATAAACACACACACAAGGTTACAAAGTAAAACGATGTTTATCCCGGAAATGCAAGCCGCTGACGACGATCGGTTTCCTTCAGCAGTAAACACATCAGCATGACGTATGCCAATAGTAAATAACCAGTTTAAATTGTTCACCACGTGGCCTGGGTTACGACTCGAAAATGACCGTTGAATGTATGGACCAATCGGAATGCATTTAAATCTCGTATTTTAGGCGAAGTTGAACGAAGTTCTGTCGGAAATCTCCGGGAAGTACTCACAAAATAATGACGTTTGTCACACTTAAAAATGTTAACAATATGAATACACGGAATTTCTACTGGCCCGACGGGCGTACGATATGCAATTTTAATAGGCCCGAGCTATAATTTACACGCCCAGGCCACCGGCGGTGCGCTTATTTCGCAGACTGATATAAGCCTACGGCTTTAGATGTAATGGAGCTACAATAAATAGGTTTAAACTATTAAAATAGAACAAACAAACAATTTGAGCATATCTTTAATTGCTCTTAATCCACATGTACCGTAGTGTTTTATCCAGGCCGTTTTAGCGTTGCGCGGCGCCACGCCGCTTTTTTGAAGCGCCTCGCTGCCCCATACAAAGCAAATCAGCGCCACGTTGCCCTTTTCAAAGGCCGCCGCCCTGTTTTCCGCTGTGCGCGACCTTCTTCATAACATCTTAATTGCCTCTTAACCAAGCTTCTAAGACGACTATTATCAGCGAAGATTCGCGCGGTTGTGAATTCGTCATGCGTGAATAACCATGTGTCAATATCAATCGATAATTTCAGTGGCTTTGTAACACTAATCGGTCCGGATACAATCGTGCACAGTTACTTAGGAGACTTGATGAAAACCTCGATGTTATTCACGTGGAAATTGTGCATTTCATGCATAATTCAGTTATATCAAAACATTTATTTTTACGCGTAATTAAATTTAAAAAAAACATCAGTTGTATCTGTAAAATATTGATTTGATTCCAATTTAATGCAAAACAGTTTTAAGTTAATAAAAATTAATTCACAGGGCTTGCACTAAGCGGCGTACGGCCGTATATTACGCCCGATAATTGTTTCCATACGCCGATTACAAAACCCCATGACATCCACTGTGCTTCCTGAAAATTGGCCATACGCCGAAAATAGCAACCCGTGACATATTAAAGCTGTCGATTAAAATAACGCTCCGCCTCCTATCCAATACAATTGGCGCAGGCTCACAGTAGATGTGTGTTGATGAATTGACATGACGCCATATCAGTGATCGCTCCGCCCACTTAATCACGTGGCTCAGCGGGAAGAAAACCTAGACAAGCTAACACCAAAATGGCTTCTTTGCCTATAGACTGCATACAGATTTACGCGATATTCCGGATGATTTTATGGACTTGTTAAACACCATATTACACTTGTAAAGGGGTTGATGCCATTAAGTTATTCTACAAATGCAAAAAATATACGATTAAAGAGAACATCAGCTATTTATAACGGGTAAATCGGTACATTAAACACGCTCTCAAACGCTTGCGCGCTTACCGAAATCGAACACGTTATTACGTGTAATGATGGTATTAGCAATAAATTAACACTTCACCGGTATTTACCCGTGTTATTAACAAAATTATTACCGAAACATTCCCCCTACCCGTGCCTTTGACACGAAATAGCGCTTTATAACTGGGAATTTGGTGAAGTCTTACGCGCTTTCTGACGCCGGGTGGGTACCTCAATCCCACATGTTATTGCGTATAAAAATGATATTAATCATATTAAACATTGCTTATGGGACATTTATCAATCACTATAATTTAAAGCGCAAAAACAACACAGTAAGAACTTTCTGACTATTCAACAAAGTGTTAGTGTTTGTGAATCTCCATTTAAGATGCATACAAAGGACTGTTTGTGCAATGTGTGTAACATTTTAAATATAAATAATTGTTTAAGTGGGTAACTCATTTAACAGTATTCTAAGACTTCTTTGAAAAGCTATAGTTTGTATAAGATAAATATCCTATGGTGTTTAATCTTGTTTTTTGTTACTTCATGAAAATATAAAACACATAATAAAATATACATTCTGGATTTTGTTGGTTTAATTATTCAACAATAAATCTCAAAACTATACATACAATGTTTGTGTGTAACAAAGCTTGTTATTAAGTCACTATACAGATATATTTGTGCCCTTTTTATGGATGTCGCGCGCTAAAGTTCCCTTTTTTGAAATTTTGCACCACGCCCCTTTTCCTTCCTGTATAAAACACTATGTACCGGTAATAATAGATCATTATCGGCCATTATTAGGGGACAAACACCATTATTGATCACCATGAACGACCCGTAAATCGTTCATACATGTTATCTAAGCCCCTTATACACACACCGCTGATAAGAGCGTGCATGTTTTGATTGAACATTGGCCGAATGCAGACAGCAAGAGCTTGTGAGAATTTCAAGTGCACGCATTTTAGCCCGCTGGGCTAAAATCGCCTGGGGAAATCATAATTCTTATAATTTATGCATTACACTTTTGTTATTTTCTATTTAGTATATGGCTAAAAGCAATTGTATGCTTTAGAGCTAATACATGTTGCTGCTGTAGATGTTGTATTATAATTCCCTTACGGCAGATCTGACCGCTATTCATATAAAATTAACAATAACATAAGTATTAAGAAAATTAGAACAAATTATATATAAAATTTCTGTAAATTTAAAACAAATATTTAATATTTGAAAATAACCTTTCTTAAAAACATAAATTGCATGTTCAGAGAAAAGCATAGGTAAACCATTTATTGGTACATGTTGTTGTAAACACACCGCGTGCATTCCTTTAATTTTTCTTTTGGTTAATAAAAACTGTTCAATATGCAAACAAGTTGACATTTACATTTACGCTCGACGTGTTTGAAACTTTGATTAAAATCTTTCTTCTGCGAGCACACCACATCATGCAAGTTATCTTAATTTGCTCATTATAGATATATTGACGATCTATTTGTGTTAATTCATGCCAGAAAATAGTTTATGTTGCTAATTTTACCAATAAATCCCCGCCGGGATTTCAGGCAGCGATTTTGCTATGGTTAATCGCGAAACCAGTTGCAGCTCCCAGGACCCGGAGGGTCAATAGCTGGGAGTTGGATTATTGCAACTAATTTAGAAGACTGGAGCTGAAAAGTTTCGTTTTGCAGACTGATTCGGTGGTATTAATATTGTTTCACTTTTGAGGGAAAGAAGGTGGGCCCCACCTCTATATGAATCAGATGGGAATTATAAGGAAGAAGTGTACTGTTGTGACATTTTTGTACAGTTTGACAATGTTGATGGTCCCTGTCATTCATCTGTCAATGTCTTGCTTTGGCAGTATTCTCTTATCTTAAGTAGCGCACAGATAATGTAAACAATATATCAACTCATTGATTGTTGCTTAATGCATGGTTGATGACGAAAAGTATAGTGGAGGACAATCATTGATTGAAATATGCATTCGTATTGCAATAAACTAATAACTTGTTTAACTCACCGGTAATATTTTTTCTAATATTGACATTATAAAAAAAGAACCGTAAAAATGAACGTAATGTGGTCAAACAGTCATTTCTTTTTCATACTTACTTGAAATAATATCGTGGTAAATAATCATGACTGCAGATTTCAACCGATACAAACAGCCGAAAATACGCTAGCTGTCTGTCTGTCAATTCACACCGGAAAAAGGAAGCTGGATCTGTTTACGAAAACGCATGCCCACAAGCTGTTGGTTACAAGGCACTAACGTTAACCGATGGTTCTGGTTACAATATACTAAATACTCTCTAAAAAAGTATCATAGTTGACTCGAAGGCATTTTTTGCATCTTAAACTATTGTTCGGGTTTTATCTTCCGGAGATAATGGTAGGGCATAAATAGGTGTTCACGACCGAATCCCTGAAATATGATAAACTTGGAGACTTTAGTAAAGCCTTGCACTGATAAAGGTTACATTCCACTAAGAAACGGCCGAAAAAAAATGCAAAAACGGTCGATTTTGATTAGCGTCAAGTTCTTTTTTTGGTTTGAACATGACATATCTTTTTTATTGCATAAATCGAGTCCGCTTAGAATGGCCTTTAAGAAAAGGTATGGTTATGGGGGGTCTCTATGTGCAAAATGTTGCATTTATTTTCGCTCAAAGTTGTCGCTTTTACATTGAATTATATAGGGAAACTATTTAGTATAATGTGACCTTATTCAAAGGTTACACAAAGGTAGAAGTACACTAATTTGAATTGCCATAGGGTCCCTTTATAAAACGACCAACGTTCAAAGCATTTTTCTTGCACTTGATACATGAAATTTTTAAAGCCTGGCATAATTTTAAATATGGATCTGTCCACTTCCAACAATTGCAATCAAAAAGGCACCTTATCGAAAGGCGTTGTTTTCTTGTCGCTTAGATATGCCAAAGAGTAGTTTTATCCGGAGGGGGGGTTAACTTCCGATATAGGAGTGTGCCAAAAATATGGGGTGTGTTTTTCGAATAAAATTATAGATATGGGTATGGTTTTGAGCAAATAAGTATAGATATTGGTATTGAAATCAGAAATTTGCTTGTATATAAATTTACATATAGATTTGAAAGCATCAGTATCAAAATGGGTATGATAAATTATATGATAGTTTGACCTTTGAAAATTAAAAAATTATTGTGTTGTATGACTATAATATACAGACATATTTTTAAATGGCAAAGTTGTATGTTTAAAAAAAATGGAAAAAGATAATTTTCCAAGGTGCATAGAAAATTTGCTCTTCGGTGACAAAACCACGAGTGCTAAAAATATGGACACTGCGGACAAAATTATTTGTCATTATTTCATTTAACGATGATCAAATGCGATAAATCAAACGTACATGAAAATGTGTTGTGGCTAAATGGTAAATACTTCTCTTTAAGTAAAATGTGGTGACAGAAGTTTTGTAATACTTTCAAATGCATATTTCGTATATTATTCACCTAGCATAAATACATCAAACAAATTAATCAAATATTTGAGAAGTCTTGTTCATGTTTGTTGTATGTGAAGTACGAAAATTACTTCAGTGTTAATTTAAGCCCCGACAGCCTTTTTAAAGATATATCTTGTTTGTATAATAATATCATATAATGTGAATATAATTATCCTTTTCCGTAAATTCTTTCATTCCGTAGAATCTATCATGTTAAGGCATTTCATGAAAAATGCAAAATATTCTGTGAACAAATCTCTTTAAAGTGTCTTGAACAAGCATAGAATGTATTTATTATCATTTATCATCGAGTTGAAACGAAAGACGGACACATTCGGATGTTTATGGTATAAGTATAATAAGTTGCAAAAGTGTTCTAAATTTGTCTTTATACAATAGACGTATGCTGAAAAAGCTCAATTACAGTGCTAGACAACTACAACAACAACAATAACATGTCTCGTAAACAAAAGATACTTACTAGAGCACCAAAATGGATGAAACGTGGACATTCATCGAAACCCAATTTTGTGTATTAATAAATATGCAAAAACATCCTGCAAAGTTGTTGTTTTTACGTTATAGAAACTGTGACTCTGAACTCGCTATCCATTATACAATTTATACAAATAAGTATGAAGTATGAAGTTTAATTAAGTAACTAAACTAAATCTTGAGTTATTGAACGATGCAGAAACTGTTTTTAATATTACTTTAAAAAAATAACTATGAAATGTACAATGACCCAGCTTGACATACTCATAAGCCAGATTGTTAAGAATCCATGTATGAAGTTTTGTTAAAACATAAAACGTGTTCTTAATTAATAAAGCTTAAACATTTTGCGGCACTTAGTTAAGTAACCCTGAACTTAAGTGACCACACTATCTGTACGAAGTCTCATGCGAGGTCCCGACCTAAGTTTGCTTTATATGACGTTTCATGACAAAAGCTAGATTAGTACTTGTTTTATTGAGCGGAAATCATTTTTTTACGTATAGAAATGCTGACCTTCACCTTGACCCAATCTACGCTAAATGCACTGAAAAGCTATGTCTTTACATAAAATATTTATCCACGAAGTTTCTATACAAAAGATGAATTTATTCTTAAGTAACTACGAAGGAACACTTTTCTTTTCTTTGTTTTGAGAGAGACAGTGACTCCATTAGCTTTATATACAATCCCATGCGAGTTCATGATATAATGTGTCTATATGTGAAATTAAAATATCTGAACTCGTTTTCAAGTTACAAAGCGATAACCTCTGCTTGATGCAGCCTTCCCGCCGCTTGCCAACAAAAATAGACATAATAAACGTGGTGGCACACAGACGTATGCGGTTATAACTATATGTTTAACTATATGTTTAACTATATGTTTAACTATATGTTTAACTATATTTTCTGCTTTCGCTTGGTACATCGAGACAACCCGTGAATAAAGCAATGATATGTATACAAAAGCTTCCTATAGACAAAATGATAATAAAAATCATAGCATATACAATACATTATAAGTTCTGTTCTCCATTAGTCATGGAACCAATTAACTGACACAGTTAGGTGCGCGATTTTCGTGTTCCGATGTCTCAAAGAATGCAAGCGATGTACAAACGATGGACGCAAATGATTGAAATGTATATAGATACGGCATTGAAAGCAATGGTAAAGGACAATATTCCTACGTTTTGTTCAGTTTAAAATGAAACGTGTGTGTCGTAAAAAGTTGAGTTCAAACGATATGTACCGTACGAGTTTCGTGTTTTTGTTGTTGAAGAAAATACACCTTACTTAGAATACATACATGAGTGCGGCTTGAATCCATGTAAAAAGATTACACAAGTAAAACTTGTTGTCTGCAAAGCCAAATATGGAATATAAAGACGGGGCATTTTCCACGCATTATTATGTACAAAAAAAATCACATTGTTTCAGAAGACAAATATAAGGTGAACAAATGCAAATTACTGTGAAAGTATTTAGAAATAAATCCACTTGAAAGTCGTTAAATAACAGATTGCGGCTCTCTGGCCAGTTATGGAAAATATAGGCCTCCGTTTTCAAGATAGTCGTAACAGGGTTAACACTAGCTTCTGACTTTAGTGTAGTTATTTATTGATAAGCCATTACTGAATACATGTTGCGAACACTTTTGTCTATCAGAATGGCACGACGAAACACCAATAGCTTTACATTATCACACTGACCCACTGTTAAGGTCATTCATGGAAATATCGTATAATTATGACGTTTCCAGTTGCGGAGTTCGTGACCAGACAATATCTTATTTCGAAGCAGACAGTCCACTTAGCCATCCTTAATTGACTTCAATTGTTCCTTCGAACACCCGGCCGTCTATCTGCCGTAGTTTGTACTCAGCGAGCACGTAGAACATGATGGCGACCACGAGCAGGATCATGAGGATGTAGAGCTTGAAGGAGACGCAGAGGCACGTGCCACTCAGGAAGCCCAGTGTCAGACCGAGGCTCTGTAGCAGACGACAGTTGGCGAAAGCCATGTCCGTCTCCTCCGGGCACGTGATGCACAACAGCGCTGCAGAAGACAAGAATGATACGAAATAATATCAAAGCATGACACGACTGTTATACAAACGATGTATAAATAGTTAAATACATAATATTGTAATAAAACAACAAACGATTAAAGCGGGTATATACGATTTTGTCAAATATTTATGAATTTATATAAACTGTGTAAAAACTTATTATATATATATTTCAATATAGATTAAAATAAAAGTTAAGAAGAACATATGTCGAAAAATGCGAAATAAGCCAGATATTTAATTCTGAAATTGAAAACGGCTGTACAGCCGAATTCGCCAGCATGTATACCATACATGTACGATGTGCATTTAAACTTAGTTTAACGGTTTATTTGAATTCCTGCAACGATATCTATTCATACGACACACGAACACTATCTCCGATCCTAATACAAAGACGAATGCTTCGGTTATTGTAGGAAAATATGTACGTCACTATCGGCTCGGGGCGCTAATTTGTCTTTGCTGCATTTTATGAAATTCGGCTTTAATGTATAATTTTTCTTGCCTATTTTGTGTTATTGTAACATATTTTATCAATATATTACAATTAAACACATATAAAAAATCGTATATATCCGCTTTAAATATCGCATTGCCTTGCAGTTTTTATGAGACCACTCATACTAAATATGAATGCTCACAATATTGCGGTTTTAAAGGAGATTTGTAAATGTTTTTTTAAATATTTATTCTAAACCCATAATCACTCAAATATTCTTAGACTGAAGACTAAGATTACAGAATATTTATAAAATTTGGATATTAATGCATTGTTTAGATGTCGAGTCTAAATTTAAATTAATCATCATTACTTCCGTCCTTCTTCGTTTTGAATTTGCTTATGACGTAAGCAACAGGAGTTTGCCTGTAAATATACACACTTTAAAGAACTTGTTCGAAGGTGTAAGTCTATTGTTTATTCTTCAGTCTTAGAAATTGTTGCTGAATACGGACCCTGGCACCCTACATATCCAGCGGACCGGCGTTATTTTAGTTTTGTAGAAGAGGTCACCGAAGGATCGATTCTGTAAAATTTACTAAAATTCGTCGAACATTTTTTGGCGAAGCAATTGCGTTAATTAAACTGTTTACGCACGACTTCAATCACAAAACCATGAACACATGCTCAAGTGCGTGAAAAGATCAATCATTCGCTGTCATTTCATGCCGTATTTTCTTAAAGACGTCGAAGAAATAGGTAAGTAAGCTCGCACAATCTTCGCTAACAAACAAAACTCGATTAATAAAATGAAAAAATATCGTCAGAAACTATATCTTTAATCATGTTTCGGATATTGTTTAGCGTTGTATTTTCTGAAATCGCATGTTTTTATTTCAGTGAACATGAAACGATATCACGTCAGTAAGCATGTTTGAGCACTTAACAACATAGGCTCAATAATCTAGTGATTGATGTTCTAAATCAGGTGAAAGAAAATAATATAATTCTAATTGTAGTTTCATGAACTATTTTGTGGTTAGTCAAGATATTTCGTTGTAGGTCGCTGGAAGCACACTATTATTGGGCATTATTAAGCCGATAGACTTAACCATAGAAAGCACATGTCCCTGTTTAACTGTACAGTCTTGTAAGTCAATTATTAAGTATACAAGCAACCGATTCTGTTAAGTACGGAATATTAACTGACTGTTGCACTGTGTCTGCCAGACGGCGTCACACACGCCCCAGGCGGCCGCCATAAAGAAGAACACCGCGAGCTTCTTGTCTGGTATCCATATGAGGAGGCCGATCATGAGCCCCATGTGCAGGATACCGCCAATTCCAAACACGACCTCCCGGGGCACGTGGTTGGCGCAGACGGCCACCAGGACGGCGCTTACGATGTTGGCCAGGCCCAGCACGATCATACAGTAGCCGATGTATTCCTCACCAATCATACACGCCACATAGGCCTGCAATACACACTCACAAATACAACAGTCAACACACATTACTTGTTGTACACAAACAATTCCTGATTGCAGTTAAATGTGTGGTGTACCGACACAGTTGTTTCAATATTTTAATTTATAGTTATGTATCATGAACTTATGTTAAATATCGCAAACACAGTGTAAATCTGTTTCTTTACCGTCGTATATTAACGTCGTTGAGCGCTGATAATAGGAACTTCTTAGATTGCCTAATTTAATACAAAAATATTTTTGCTGGTAGTTTTCATTATTTAAAACAATTAATAATACGTTTTACTATACTATTAGGATTACATTTTTGTAAGTAAATTCAAAGAACTACGAAAATCTGTGAACAAGTACCTTGTAAGTAACGACATGCGAAAACAAACACCTCCTACCTGATTAAAATCAGAGAAGACAAACGCTTGTTGAAGGCCACTGAATATTAACAGTGGAATAAGAAGACGGAATGTTTTGTTGGAGACCATCATTCGCACGTGCTTCACCACAATCTGAGGAGGCAATGGGAAATGTTTGCACATAAACAACAAGCGTTGTCCTCACTATTATACACAGTCGTAAAGAACAAATTTACCACCTGACCATCTGGTGAAAATATCAGGGTAAATAATTAGTGCAATATCTATTAGGATTAAAGGGCTTCAACGTGTGTCCGAAAAAAGTTGGCCCTAGATCGCTCACATGTGTAATGGAGCGTGACAAGCGATACCAAGGGCATGACTTGAACAATCTTTGAAGAGGGTTACAGGATGATGTTATATACCAAATATACGCACTAAATAAATCATTTAAAGGGACCGTCAACCAGATTGACGAAAAAAAGAAAAGTTCTAAAATACCGTATTTTTTGTTACAATTATTAGTTTATATTGATTAAAATATCACGACTGGTATATTACATTACTTGAAAAAAGTGGTGAAGTTTTTATATTTTCATATATTCGGTAATACAATTTTACTGGGTATGTGTACCAGGTTACTACCAGTTATTTATAAATAACGCCAGTAGATTGATCATCATCGTCACGTGGTTAACCCAGGAATGCAAACTGTGCATGCGTAGTGAATTGTATATATTTTATATTTAAAATGATTAATCTACTTGCGTTATTTAAAGTATGTATATCATTATGTCACCTTTTTTCGACTTCACATCGCAAAATTTTATTACCGAATATACTGAAAATATGAACTGTTTTCAAGTAATGTAATATACCAGTGAATAAAAATCGATAATCTACCAAAACACACACCAACAATTGTCCGTTTAACTACCTGCTTTCTTACCGTTTTTTACAATTTCAATTTTGTTTTTCCTATAAACCACAAAAATCATAATATAAAACTTACATAAACGGCATAGAGTCACCAAGGCATATAAGTCGATGGATTGGCTTATGATTCATTAACATTTGTAAATGGTACTCGTATTTTGGACTAAAACGCATTTCTAAAACGGTGATTGACTTCAAACATTAAACAGCATTTGAGAACAAAATTAAGTTAATTTGATGTTCTTCTTCTTAAAGTAAGAGCAGATGTGTCTGATCTAATGTGTAATGTCCTCTGTGACTTTTAGCGTTATTTCAAGGAAATACTGTTCATATAATGACCTTCTATACTTACATTTGCTGATTTTATTCCACTGTGTGGGGTATACTTTATAGTAAGTTGTATAATGTTTAGTATTTTAGTCATATTTACATTAACTATACTACTATTAATTTTAAAGTCTTTAATTCCGACTTCTAAATAAAATAATGGGCTAAATAAAACATGTAATTATATGTAATTTTATTTCTAACTATTTATGTTTTATAACTGATCCCAAAAAATATTGAGTTTTTAATTTCACCCCACCACACTACAAAGATATGTTTTGAGCGGCCTGAACTCTCTATTTATATTATGTAATTACGCAATCCTAATTTATGGTAAGCAACGTGAAAAGTCAGCAATAACTTAAAAGTGGTCTGGAATAATTTAATAGTGATCCGTAAAGTTTATAAAGCTCACTGCACAGATCACTTTATTTCCAGAAATGCTTGTATTTAACCTTATATGATCTTTACTGTGAGTGGATCAATAATTGACGCACAGTGTTTTGTCAGTGTCAATTAACGTCCCACAACCGGCATGCAATTATACGATCCTACGTTTGTTTCTCTTAAAAGTCACATGACACATTTGGAGGTAATTGGTCATGTTGGAAGACTATCCAACGGAATATATAAATCACCCTATATATACTGAATTATTAATGGTCCTTCAATGTGAACCCGCATTGGCCATAGAACAACGTCTCGCAAATAGTGTGCGTTTTAATGGATCATTGAATATTTATAGTTCTTAAACGATAAACTTCGCATTTCTGTTTCCGCAACATAAGTTGAATAACCGGTTCATATATATCATAGGTAAAATTCGTATACTAGTGCTACAGTTTTAAGGGAAAACTGATTACCGCGAAGAAACTTTGTCATTCAGTATTGCCTGAATATATACCGGCATTTATCCTCGAAAAAAAATCAATTCTTAAAGTCCAGATTCTTTCGAAAAAACAAAAATCTGCAATATATGTTTCAATTTAAATTAGAATCATAAGAACAAATCAGTATACACACGTTTTATGATTTTGGTGTAATTATATGATCGTGAACTGCGCGTATAATGATTTACAATTATAAAATTAATTTTGCAATTCCACTTTGTTGCGGTATGCAATGAACACGACCCAGCCTTGCATATGAGCAGTCAGACAGCCGCTGCGCTTGCCCACATGAGCAGTCAGACAGCCACTGCGCTTGCCCACATGAGAAGTCAATACAGCCACTGCGCTTACTCAAATGAGCAGTGAGAAGCCACTGCTTTTGCCCACATGAGCAGTCAGACAGCCACTGCGCTTGTCCACATGAGCAGTCAAGACAGCCACTGCACTTGTCCACATGAGCAGTCAAGACAGCCACTGCGCTTACTCAAATGAGAAGTAAAAACAGCCACTGCGCTTGCCAACATGAGCAGTCAGACAGCCGCTGCGCTTGCCAATATGAGCAGTTAGACATACACTGCACTTGCCCACATGAGCAGTTAGAAAGCCATTGCGCTTGACCACACGAGCAGTCAAGACAGGCACTGCGTGTACTAAAATGAGCAATTCGGTAACCATTAAGTTTTCAGAGCTCCCGTCGTACACATGACATATACGAGCTGTATTGTGTGTTCGGGAACAGATAATAATTAGATTGTCTGGAAAGAACGAAGAAAATAATTGATTCATTCTCAATAGCTCTCCAATTCAGACGTTATTTGTTGATTGGTAATACACACATATGTGGTTAATGTGAAGCTATGAATGTCTGCGCGTTGCTATCAATCAATGCTGTCTATGGGACCTCTCCAGTACGTCAATATCGAGAGACGTTTCTCGCGCACTTTAAGCGATTAGCGACCACTGACACAACCGGTTAGCCGATGCAAATAACGAGCAAGTATAGCCGAAAGAGTCAAGGCATAAAAAGCAATAACGTTGTTCGTAGGAGTGTAAAAAATGAATTTACTGGTTAGTGTGCTAAATGCTGAATAATAAAACTTGATTATTATGGATTGATTCACTAAGGAGGAGATCATGTGTGCCAGACGAGCACGTGCGGGGACAGGTTTGCGCGCGCATCAAAAACTTGCGCGAAGTGTGTCAGTCTAACTGTCTTCATAAAAACTATTTTCATGATGACATACAATAGGTTCTGTTCAGTCGACACGCCTATACCGTGTCTTCATGTACACGTGCTACTGACAACTGCTGAATGCGAGAGGCGGGAGATGCCAGCAGAGGAATGTGGCTTTATTGATTCGTATCGTGTTTTAAGAAACAAATGTAAAATCAATGTTCGTTCTCCAGTGATGAATAGATAGGAGCCAAATAAGAAACATCCTTCACTGTTATCGGCTCAATCGTAGTTATGCGTTTTCATAAGCTAACGGAATACATAACACCAAGGACAGCAATTCAGTAACATCTTACGTGTACACATAGTAGCATATCCCATTTATTTCCTTTCACAGTTTTATTAAACATGCATGTTGCACCGTTCTAGCGTTTTCTGATAATAATATTGTCTGATGATAAATTACATGATTAAAAAAACGAATAACTAAAGATGTGATCGAAAAAAATTGTCTTGATTCTTAAAGTCAAGAAAATCAATGTTCCACTGATTGCACTTTCACTTATTTATGCCTAGTGGACTCTCCCATTCTCCTAAATTGGATCAATTTATTTCCAAAATTAGGGATGTCTAGAGAATTTATTTACATATTTAGAATATTTCTTACAGAAATTCCTTTAAGCAAACAGCGCAAACCCTGATGAGACGCCGCATCGTGCAGCGTCTCATCTGGGTCTACGCTGTTTGCCAAGACCTTTTTTGTAGACGCTAGGCCTAAATGGGTTTATGGAGCAACTGTGGAATCCACATGTTAGGTTTTCTGTTCTTGAGTATTTGACTTACCTCATACCCTGAATGCTCCGGTTCAAATCTGGCGCCGATCTGGTCGAGACAGACAATGGTCAGGAAGAATGCCACCACTCCTAGGGCGAGATACGCGCTCATCAGCTTTAACAGCGAACTAGGCTCGTCCTTCGTTATATCTGCAGTCAAAATATGCATCGAATTTTTATGCAAAAAAATATCTGAATCATGAATATTGACTTGCTATGTTATATATGAGGATCGTTTCCGTTATTCATACCAAACACATATAGAACCAGGTCAGAGACAAGTATCTTACCAAAACGGAAACAGATACATGTATTTTACGCATATTATTGTGTGTGTTTTTCAGCCTTATTACATTAGTTTTTGAATATTCAAAAATCATATTTTGTTTTAATTTCTATTAATAACAGTCGTTTTATTAATAATGTTCATTTATGCAGGTGGAATCAGATCTGCAGATGTAAACGCAATATACAACCTAGATGGTATTGTTAGATTTTTAATGTAATGATCACATTTGCTTATGTGTGGCAGACATGCATGGACGCTTACTCTACGTTTTTGTTATAAGGAAACGAGCCATTGCAAAACTGCCAGATCAATCTCTGAGTGACTTATATAGGCAAAAAAGGTGTAATATACGCGACAAATGTGTTGTAATAAGATAGTAGCACAGATCGCGCACGTCTAACCATTCTACACAGTATCTTTAAATTATGAATGGCATATCCGTTGCAGTGTATTTTATAAAACTCCCAAAACATGTAAAAACGTTTAATTATATTATGTATAACTTTAGTTATCCTGTGCAAAAAGAGTCTATTGTTTATGTATTTTAGTAACTTTATTTATGATAGTGCTTAAAATATAAACACTATTATCCAACTCCAACTGTAAACACTAGGTTTGTTTATGTCCGAGTGCGATGATAATGCAAGTTTTATGCTTTTTATGAACAGAAATACATGTACTTGAAACCGTCTTATGCTTGAAAAATCTCTTACAAGCTGAATATGAAGTATCTTGAATGTAGTATTCTAATTTAGAAATAAATATTGTATCAAGTACAGTTCAAATTCTTTTTTATCAGGATACATACCTCACCACTGAGAAGTCAATTTTCGTAGAAAAAACCTTTGCTAAAATGTGTTTCACGAACTTTAGTCTATGGATTGTACCAATGTTCACAATCCTTTGTTTTCATTATTCTATGATTTATTGGACGACCCCCGAAATTGCAAACTCTTTTCCACCACTATTACCGTATTTCTCCAAGCAAACATGATGCCTGTCATTCACTTTTTTCTCATAGGAAACTAAACATACAAATGTAAAAAATGAATAGAAAACAAAGTAAGTCCAATTTCATTATTTTAAATAAGATGTTGCATATAATTTGATCATAATTCTTTAGTATATGCATTTGTTAAAACTTGGTTAACACATATATGGTTCATAGTCCTTGCGGCACCTTATATGTGCCTTTGATGAACTGTTGACAGTTGGCAACGGATTCTGTACTACCACAAACGTCATGCTGGATACACATGACGTGTTCCTTCCTTTGCATAGAAAGCCTTTAAAATAACATTATTTAACCATACCATGATTTTACCAAACAGTATTGTCAAAGTTGGGATTTTCCACTCTCGAATTTTATCACGCATCAAAGTATTAAAATACTGGCAGTTTATCTATACAGATTGTTCGCGCACAAGAAAACCCATATCGCTTTATCCAAGGTAAAGATCATTTCTAAAGGTCATTTGTAAAGCGGGCGGCATTTAAGAGATATGAACTAACATGTATACTTTCTTTTATTGTAAGTCATATATGTACCCTAGAGATCAAAAGCAAATATATTGTCCAAGCTAGTTCATGTAACGGCTAACTCTAGTTAATCCCTATAAACGAGGTAATGCATTATCTGTACACGCATGCATATTCACGTAGGGGTCTGTAAACACGCAAAAACCGTTTCGAAATATGGCATATGCCTGAATGGAGTTTCGCGTTGTGTACTGGTCAATTGAAATGTTTCTACATTAATAATACATGTTTCCCAGAATAAATTATACGCAACAACAAATAAATGAAACAACAATTGCACAACTATTTAAATCGAAAAAAATAAAAATAAATAGCTTCTTAAATCGCGCCTGGGGCAAATAAAAACCTGTTGCATAAAGGGTATATGCGCAATATTTAAATCATCGGTCTATTTTCGTGCGAACTCAGTATCTAATATCTTTTGCCTGCACGCGATAGCTATATCGTACGCACGGTGTAGCTATGCCTGCACTTCAGATAGCTATGACGTGCGCACGCGCTAGCTATGACGTTGTGTTCGAGACTAAACTGAACAATTATGATGACATATATGAACAAGTGCGACAAATATATGTTACAAGTGCATTTTAAAAAGTATTGTTGCAAATAAAAATTTAAATCGAACAGAATATGCTTTTCATACGGTTCAATTACTTTCAGTTGATTAAAAACGTATTTGGGAAATAAAATGACTTAAAGGGGCCTTTTCACAGATTTTGGCATTTTTTTTAACTTATTCATTAAATGCTTTATATTGATAAATGTAAACATTGGATCGTAAAAGCTCCAGTAAAAAATCAAGAATAAAATTAAAAAAAGGAAAAGAACATTGCCCAGAGCAGGTTTCGAACCAGTGACCCCTGGTGTCCTGCCAGAGTCCTGAAGTAAAAACGCTTTAGCCTACTGAGCTATTCCGCCGAATACACATACTTGACGTATTTTATACCTTATATAAGCAATCTTCGTAGTTTCACAAAATTTAACGACAAAAACAGAACTCTCCAAATTATTCAATCGTTTCGCGTTGCAACGCTTTATAATTTTTAGGTTTTAAAATCGTCAAAAGATGCATATAATGGCTATATTAGACCATGGTAAATGTTCAGTATTACTGTTTCCTCACAAATATCATAACTAAAACGAAAATTTGCGAATCTGAAACAACTTTTTTCAATTTTGTCAATTTACCAAAGCGTGAAAAGATCCCTTTAATTAGCTCCCTAAAATAAGGAGCTTGACTGATTCTGATCAGGAAGTGTGTTCTATAGGCATATAAAATGACTCCCAGCCCCTGGCAGACAAGTTTTTCAAATTACCGGAATGTTTTTCAAACTCAGCCGAGATATCATAAGAACACATTTTATGTTATAAGCAAGGTTCGTGTTTTTTACCAAACATGTGCCTGCTATAGAGTTGCAAGTTTTCCTACAGCCAACAACTGAAACCCCCTAATGACAATTATTTTTTTCAACGGACCGGAACCATTTTTTGAACTAGACCGAAATAGTCGGGTCAGTATAAGAACAATTACCAACCCCCCACACACATATTGCTACAAAAGGTATTTTAACTGATCCTGGTAGGATTTAATGTCCTTTAAAACATATGAAAAGTTTACCAAAATTGGACCACCGGAAAATTGTTTTTTTCAAGATGGTGTCCACGATGGCCGCCCAAACCTGTTAATGATGATAACTATGCGAATATGTGAATAACTATGTGGATATCCACTCAAAGTTCATTATTTTAGTGTCTATACTTAGGTTTTGGGGGGCAAAGAACACATTAAGATAATACAAATTATGTTAGTCTATTACGTAACTGAGAAATCTATCATGGCGTCGAATTGATCGTTAATATAATGGCCGCAAGTGCATAACTATCAAACGTGTTATTATTTTTACAATTAAAAAAAATAGTTTTTCATGTTTCGTTTGATATATTTATTTCTAGTAAGACCTTATATACAATATTCCGATATTGAAGCTCAAGCGTTATAAACAACAACATATAAATACAGACCAACATTGTAAAACATGTCAAACCTGCGTGTGCTAAATACTGCCTCATACTTGTTTTTAAAGTTGCAGCATTTAAAATTAGAGATTTAAACAATTATTTATTGTTTCTTTTTGTGATAAATGATTTAATAATGAGTGCAAACACATCCAGACAATATTTTTGTCAAATATTCAAGGAGGAGATTGAGTTTTCAAAGAATAAATGGGGTGCTATTCAGTGGAAGGGAGTGAAGGGAATACAATGAAGCTAGTGTGAAGCAAACGTATGCTCTTGCTATTTAGGCTGGCACTAAAGTATATAAACATGTCGTTAGCAGTACACTAATGATGAAAAACACGAAAAGTTATTTTGAAAAGCAAAGTTGAAGTTCTTTACAAAAGAGAACCACAAGGCAACCAAGTGGAGGTTTTGAAAGTCATAAAGACTGCCTAGTCTGTGGTTGTAAGGTTAAATTGGACACAGAACATTTTTGCTGGATACGTACTGACCGATCTGTTGGGACTATGCTAGAGGCCTGTGATTCCCGTTCAGATGACATATGGTTATTCTATGGAAAAGTCACAAGACGCAAAGTTGTGGCAGTTGGACACGTTATGATTGAAGCAGTTCGTTCACTGAGCTGCCATTGCACCACTACAAGTGGGGCTTGCTGTTTAAATCAATCATGTACATCGTTCACAGGTTATTGTCGACACTCTTAACGAAATGAGATTTTGTTTTTTATAAACAGAAGTTATCAAAATTTATAAAAATTGCAGCAGATTTTGAGAAACCTGATATCTTGGGTAGTGATATAGATTTGTTAGAGATGTCTGTTCTCTTTGCCGCCGATAGTGTTGATCACAATAGTATCACCATTGACGGAAAATGTACTTTTCCTGGGATGGGAGTCAATGCATCTATTTCACCCGCATCACGGACGAATTTTTTGATTTCTCGAAAACATACCAGAGTTGAACACTAGAAAGAAGACAAAATATCCTATCTTGGAGTACCGGTTGGCGAAGCATGCCTGTAATGGTTCGAGGACCTGAGGCGATATTTTGTTGATATGATAAGTCTCTTTCATCTTCAGGCAGGCAATACCGAATGGGCACGAAAAAATGCATATTTTGCATCAGGGATGTCAGTATCTTGGGCAGTCGTCAATTAAATTCTTGCCTTTGATCAATATGTACTCTAGGGACAAGACGTGTATGATTTCAACATTAGAATCTGTTTGCAACCTTTCTATGAAGCACAACCTTCCCACCATTGTACCGTTTTTCCAACCCTTGTTTTGGAAAGCTGCCGAAATCATAATGGATGCGCCACAAAGTATTTGCCTGAAAAGTATTGTGCTGATGTTTGGGGTTTTTCATACGCTCAGGAACTTGTTGGGGCCATAGGATTCCTCATTGAAGGAACTGGTCTCTAAACCATACTTCTATAGGGAAAATGCCATTGTGCAAATTATGACAGGGATAGCTGTCCAGAGGGCTTGAAGGGTTATTGTCATGCTGACAAGTGCCTACACAGCCAGCTTATATCAGGAAGATCCCGAGACTTAGATACTGCTGGATCAGGCAGAGGAGTTGTACTCGTCCATTTTTAGGGGCGAGACGCCGCCGCTAGCAGATGAGTCATGTTTAGTTGTTCGCTTGCCAGAATAATGTTTATGGTATTTGTAAGAAATTGAAATTTTAATGCATGTTACTTTGAAGTGGGCCATCTTAAACAGTTCTAAGCCCAGAAAAAACTACATCATATAAATATTTGGGTCTGATATGTGTATGCTTTAAATAAATAATATAATCATGTCTACAACTGCCTAGGTTAATATTCAATGGTACCGGTAAATATCACAAAAAATAATGAACCGCCAGACAATATACCGGTAGTAACGAAGAAGTACATTAGGGTTTCCCTTTAAAAGAGTTTATCATCGGAATTATTATTTAAAGTCTACTTATCGCACAAAACATACCTGAATAAGCATTATTGCTATTACAAGGGAAGAGGACGCCACAAGAGCGCGTATCCGGTCCTGTGCTGTACGCTTGGGTGGTCGTGGAATTCACAGCGTCGTAGTCGTCAGATCCCGCAGTGGACACCTGGAAACTCGTCTTCGCACTCTGCAGGACTAACGAAGACATCAGATTACCAAACACGTGAGTCGTTTGGAAGCATGCGAGAAAAACGCCGTGAAATCGGAACATTTCACGTTCGAATCCTTCTCTCGTAACACGAGAATAATCATACGACAGTTTTAGCAGATATGACGACTCTGCGGTCCATAAAATTCCCTTTCCAACTCCTGCTTGAATTCCTAATGGAATCAACGTGTAAAAGGTTGGGTAAAAGTTCCCCGCTATCCACAAGATATATGTAAACATCCCAATTACAATGGTCCATTTTGCTGTCAGATTATTAATCAACATTGGAGCCCACAAGCATGTCAAGCACATTGTACCATGGACGCATGCCATCGAAATAATCCCAAGATTGTCTGCATTGTTCATAGTTGACTGTAGATTTTGGATAGCTCTGAACGCATTAAATATAAGAATAAAACTAATACATAATAATACAAAGTTTTTTCGCAGTCTTAGTCTATTTAACGGACTAGGAAATGCAGGACCATCGGAAGAACCTGGGGTCGCAGCAACGTTGTCATCCAGTACTGTCACAGTCGTAAACACGGAGTCGTCAGGTAAGTCGTGAGGTTTTTGTGCGGTCGTAGGTACGTCATGTTTAGGCGAGTATCTTTTCCTAGCGACAGCTTCTTTCAGTTCTTGAATGTGATTGTCTGACACAGCGTTTGGAATGCTGCACCGGGTTTGACCATTGTGGTTCTCATTTGAAGAGCTGTTAGAACCATGTTGAAACTGACCATTGTTCGGCGAGTAGACGTTGTTAAATTCAAATGGACCTTGATCGTTTATCAGTATAATCGGACTTGCAGGTGGAGGATGATTACCAGGATCATTAGCTTCTTCTTCAACGCGTTTCATGTGCTCTCGAAGTTCTTGAAGCTCGACTTCAGACGGATCATTTGGCCGGGTGGCCCGGATGTAGCTTTCCTTTCTGTTCTTTCGCTGAATGATTCCTTCAATGAAGTCTGCAGGGTCATCAACATCTGAGGCCCCCTTTAGCACAGCACATCTGTAACTCTCACTGCGCTGTCTCTGTGCCTGTGTGGCGAAGGTATAGCTGGGACGCCGAGGCCTGTACAGTCCGAAGCCGATGCCTACCCCGCTGTAGTCCCAGGGGGAGAGGTGGCTGGAGGACGAGTCGGAGCGCCTGTGGCCACTCATGGTTCTGGCAGCTGTCACTGGGTATGTGAGGATCACGACTTCATAAGCGCTGCGCTCATTTCATTCTAATCGCTTCAGATATCTACAAATAATTATAATGTATTTTTACTTTTCGACACATTTAACATATATACCTTGGTTATTTCACGATACAAAACTAATAATTTTGCACGCAGGAAAAATTGTTTATGTGGTAAATGGAACCGTATGATAATAAATTCAAAGTACAGTGTTAATATCGTTACATTTTTTTAACGATGATGCTATACCATAAATATAACGATTATATATTTGATCATTTAATTAAAAATCGTACGAAGGTTAAGTTCATTTTGTCTCGAATATAATGAATTATGCAATTATCAAAAACATCTTACTTGAAATTAAAATAATTGCAAATGTAATAACACATGCAAACAAAAATAATTGCAATATTGGACGCCCAATTCGGATTTGAATCGTCGATGTCCATTATACATTTTGTATTTCAGAACTATTTGGGGAACAAGGCGTGTCCTGCATGACGCAATGAAACGTACAGATTGTAAATGACAAATTATATGGCATCTTAAATTAATCATTCATAATAATTTGAAAATCCTCCAAGTTACTGAACAGAAATGAAAGTGTATATCCGTTGACATTGACTTGTGACCTTTATCTTTCATAGAGGAGCGATTACTATTGTTTACGACGCATTATCTGATGAGCATTAAAAGTCCGAAGTAATATATGCGCCGTTAAAATGAAACAATAATGTATTAACTTTTACAGTGACTTCTAACCAAGGAACGTGAGGATGATACATACAGTCTAATAATAGGGAATTGTAATCTCAATTAATGCATTAATAATAAACATTCATGACATTCGATCTTAAGTTGTGAGCTATACCGTTCATAAAGACGCAGCGTTGTTGTGTTAATAAATTGTCTGGTCATTCGGAATTATCATCTAAATTTATATTTAATTCATCGCATGCATGCAGATATTTAAGCGAAAGTTCAAAACTTTCGGCCTTAAATTGTGACATTAACCTGAATTGTGATGTTAACGTTTCATCGATTGTTTGTGAAATTTGTTTAGCAATTAGAATTTATAATCCGACGATATACTACATATCATCACAAACACGTTACAGAGCGGAAACAAAAATTGGTGACCTTTGCATCGAAGTTCTAAAAGATGTTGAGAGTCCGCCGTTTCCTGTGGATGACCAATACTCGATGTCTACATGAACATCATATACACTACGCCACGGCGAAATCATGCTATTCCCAGCGCGATATTGAAGACGAATACTTCTTCGTTTGTGTTTGAACGTATAAACTATTGCTAAATAAGTGTGCATTCTAAATGCTTATTATCGAAAGTTCGTTTTGTTTCTCCTTGAAAGAGTGTGTATACATGTTAATTGTTTATTTATATCTTGGTAGTTTCGACATTAAAACTTAAATATTATAACACTGTTTGCAACATTGTTTTGTAACTTAACAACCAAAGTGTGTTCCTTTCCTTTAAAATACACTTAACAACAGTTAAACTTTGTACATGTATCGGTTTGATGCCATATACTTTGTGTATGTCTTCAATAAATGCCTATTTTATCACGTAAAAAATAAAGAAAGAGGTGTGATGTGTATGCCACTTATCCTAAATTTCCGTAGTCAATGTAATGTCAAATGGTTTTGGGAACGGATGCATGCATAATTTATAGAGTGTACGGAAAAGGAATGGAACTCTCTGAAGTAGGAAAATGCATTCATTTAAATCGTTATAAAAGGACAAAATATTAAATATAACGTTTAAGTCTGTTTGTGGTAAAAAAGAAAATTGGTTTACTATTTGAGCTGTTAACACAATTACTTTAGTTTATAGAAATATATTTATTCTATTTTCGGAACGTGGAAATATTACTTTTGCTACTCTGCATGTGAGACAACACGTAAAGCCTTGTAGAGCCCCGCACCGCCCCGCCCACTCCCCCATATGTGGATCCTTTATTCAGAAGTAGCTATAAATAATAATTTATATCCGCTAGACCAGCTACATGGCTTTTAACATCAAAGCGCTGAAGGTACTGCAGTTGTTCGCTGTTGTCGTCCTTGATTAGTTTGTGCGCGTTGCACAGGCTAATCAGTGTGCACAGGCTAATGTTATTTGACGTGCATTAAGCCCCGTTTTCCCTGAAAGCAGCCAATATGTACAGATTTCAATGATAAACACTAGACTGGCCAATGTCGACTTACAAGCTGGTATATAAAATCACTGCTTGAGGGTATATACACTCACTGCTATAGCAGAATCATTTATCGTCTGCTGCAGACAGGCAGCGGTAATCGTCCCTTGCAGAGTGAGTTTTGGTTCTTAGCGTACTTAATGCTTCTAAGCACATACTGATTTGCAAAATATGCTCTGTAAATTTAGCTGGCCGCTAACGCGACCAACTAAAAATGGAACAAACAAATTGGGGGCAAAACTTGCTGCTAGAATTTAGTACACTGTTGCATAGCACTTGACAAGTACATGTGTCCAACCAATGCAGAAAGGGGATATATCCTCGAGTGACATATTTTGACGCATGTAAGCAATTAAACAAAATAAGTTTTATTAACATCTTCAACTTTCATTAAAAAACAATGCTTGTTTTAAATGCCTTCTTAGCTCGTTTGTCACAAAACGTTGACATAATTCACACAAAAAAACACCAGATTAAAAGTTTGCCACGCCATGTTTTCTGAGTGACCAGAAATGACGCATTTGATTTGCTACCTTGTTATGTTGTCAACATCGCATTTGATTGGCTGTCTTGTTATGTTATCATCATTGGAGACTGTACACTGAAATTTAACTTACCTAATCAGAATAAACATGTACACTGGTACCTAGAATAAGTAAACAACATATTAAGTTTCAAATTTATTGCATCATTCAATAGTAACAACAGTGTTGATTGCATAACATTGCAATAAGAAAGTGCTCATTTCTCGGTGGCACAGTGGGGACATAGAAACTCATCAACCCTTCTGACAACTCTCACTTGAGTACAAAACATCAGATGGACCCAATGTTCACATTAGTCACATTGTACCCACTTGACAAACACAACAGATGCACTGTTATATACTTCAACAGGTGTGAACAGGTTACACACGCAGCATAAATCAGTGTCTTAGTCATCATGGTCACTTTCTGACATGGCACTTTGATCAACAATTGACTGACTTGCTGATCCAGATGGTCCAGGTTAAGGGTCTTGCTGGGTTGCAGATTTTTTCTGTTGCTTAGACTGCTCACGGTCCCTAATTTTTTGAAGAACTGGATCTTCAGTGATTGCCCTACCACTGACTATAGTGCTGAGATACTTCCTTTTTATGGTTGTACTGTCATTTGGCTTGGGTACAGCTGCTTTACCTTTGAAGAATTCCTAAGCAGTGGGTTGAATTTCACTCTGTGGTGCTGGCATCGTAGGGCTTGAATGTAGGACCTCTGAAGGCTTGAAGGGGGATGCATCAACAACTGATGGATTGTAGGGGTGTATGCTTGTTTTTCTGCAGGATGCTTGTAGGTTGCTAGCAGAGAGTGCCTTTGCATATGCCTGACACCCCAGACTACAAACGTTGTAGCGGGTTATACTCTTCCCACAGTTTTCTCTCATAAACTGATGGCACACAGAGTTGTAGACACGTTCAAAAGGCCCGAAGCACCCCACATCTAACGTTTGTAGCATGTGGCAGGAGTGAGCAGGCAGTATGAACAAAATCACGTTATGTTTGCCCAGTAAATTTAACCAAGGTTTACATGAGACTTGTGACCATCATACAGCAGGAGAACATGTTTGTCTAGGCAACGTTCAGGCAGTTACTTCAGAAACGGACTCGAGAGCGTTTATATAAGCCTTGGGCTTCCGATGCAATCGAGCTAAAATAAATAGGTTTAAACTAAGTACTTCAGAAGGTGTTCTTCGATGTATTTGCGAAACACGCTGATATTCCAGATTCCATCAGCACCAATGCAACCACCTTTCAATAATTCCGAATGCATTCTGGCCCCTGGAAAAACTAAAATATAGTGGCAAACTATACCCCAATGCGTTGCCACAGCCAATCACAGTGACGAGTGTTCTGGAACCAGATGTAACGGCTGGAGCTTTGAACTCAGTGGTCACAACTGATGGTGGAGTATGTGACGTGGACAGGCCCTTCTCGTCTAAATTCAAAATTTTTGTGGTTTGTCCTTCAAACAATACTTATCCAGAATAGACTCCAGGTCGGTACAATATCTGGTCACTGACTTCATGTTGATGGCCTTAGGCTGTTGCAATTCAAGACCACGAGGTTTCAAAACTTTAAGTTCCGTCCACCTTGACATAACCAGATGCCACGGGACCATGTCATCGATAGAGGGTGGGCATGGTCCCGTTTTTCTAGGTAGCATACTCCGAGGCCATGGTCGAAACTTCAGCCTGCCCATAGCCATATCCACACTCTGCCATGGTCTTCAAGGATGAAAATTAGTGGTTGCCCGTTAGCCCGGGGCAAGTAGATATTTGCCCGGGCAACTCAATTTCAAATGTTGGTAGTCCGGCCGGGCAACTAACTTTTTTTTAAAGATTAAAATAATTTAAAAGTGCAATTAGAGATTTCATAAAATTTGGCAACTGTGGATGAATAATCAGTTTTATAATAAATTTCAGACTTGTAAAAAGACGTAATAAACAGAAAGTGTGTCATGCTAGCAATGTTGTCGTTTAATTATCCATTATTTTCTTTAAATAAATAACCTACACTGACACTACATAAAAATGGTACCGGGCTCGTAACTCTATAACTGGGCAACTGAAATACTAAAAATGGTTGGTTGCCCGTGCGGGCAACCAATCCTGAAAATCTTAGTTTCCATCCCTGGTCTTGATGTGTTCAACAAGATGGGCTTCCTACTCGTTGGAAAACATCGGTTGCGGACCGGAATGTACACCCTCCAACTTCACTCTGCCACTCAGCCTGTGCCTCAGGGATGCTTCAGGTACCCGAAACTCTCTGGCAGTTGTTCTAAATTGAGCCCCTGTCTGTCTGATGTGTACATAGGCAGCATTCATAGAAGTGAGTAAATAACACCGGTACTTCCCTTGTGGGCCCTGGAAATAAAAATACATTTAAATTAGATTATTACTCACCACCATATAATTAATAATAGTAAGTAATTCTGTTGGTAAATCCCCATTAAAATCCAATTAGGGTGTGTGTGCAGTGATATTCATTTAACGCGTACACCTTACAAGATGGCTAAAAATAACTGAATTGACGTAATCCATCACATGACAGTCACATGATCTATAAATGAAACAAATTGCATTGAAATACATTGAATGCATCTATTCTTACCTTTGCATCTCTCATTTTCCACATGTTTTTTTCGTAAGCGATGGCAATCACGTGCTTACTACGATTGATAGTAAAATGACGTCGCTTGAAGTCGCTTGTGTATGAATACTGAGAAGAAAAAT